>NC_084481.1:211089926-211417426 GCF_030035675.1 Rhineura floridana | reverse complement strand
AGTCTAAGATAGCGCCATGTAAAACATGATTTTATGCAACTATAATATAATATGTGGGGATCCCTGCAGAAAGCAGGCTTGAAGTCACTGCCCTTCAGCTGATCGGCAGTGATTTAAAGCCTGCTGATCTGCGGCAGTTCAAAGCACTGCAGAGGACTCTTTGCAAGCCCTGCATGGTGTTTTGAAGTCCCAATGATCATCACCTGATGTCATTGAGAGATCAGTCGAATGACAGATGAGAGCCCCTGCAGCCCTGTCGAATTTGGCCTGCAAGGGGTAGGTGAAATATCAGGTCCCCCACCCTTGCACTATATACTCATGATGCAGCAGACTAAAGTGATGTACACAAACAGGGCATTCAAATGGATTGTGGACAAGAATGATTCATAATCATCCAGCAGAAGTCCATGCACATATGGAGATGTTGTTATCATTATGGAGATTGCCTGACTGATGGATGTCCCAATCCTGTGATGCCTACATTTAGGAATCCTAAGGCCTAACAGTGCTTCCATGCTGTTCCAGTCATGCCTGTATGGAGGAGTCGCATGTTGTGTCACAGGTAGAGATGGAGGAGAGCTTCCAGTCAGCTTGCATTTAAAGGCAAATCTACCTAATCCACAAAATAACATAAAAATCAAAACACAGCCATTCTTCAAAATTTGCACTTGTCCGAATTTTGCAGTGCAGTTATCCAGCCAAGTAATGTGTGCAAAAATGTATAGAGTAAGGTAAAGTGTGCATACAAATGCATATTTTAGTGAAAATAGCGTATAGAAATGTGTTATATTTGAGAAAATTGTTTTGCGAACATGTGTATATTAGGAGAAATTTGTACTAAAATGCTGGCAAATTTTTCTGAGGACGTTTCGAAAAAGAAATTTGCAAACTAATGTGGAATTGTGGAGAACTGAATTTAAGGTTGGAAAAGTGAAAAATGGAGAGAAACCAAAACGAATGGATTCATCACAGGGTACATTTTATTTTTATTTATTACATTTATGTACCACCCTTCCTCACAAAGGAGACCAGGGTATAGCCTGAAAGCACAAGAGATGATCACCCTGCTGAAGCTAAGCAGCTCTGAGAGGGGTCGGCGCCTGGATGGGAGACCACTTGGAATCACATGTATAATGCCTTGGGTTTCATGAAGGAAGAAGGTGGGATATCCATGTAAGAAAAGTAAATAAAAAGTTGGCCTAGGATGTATACATACCATCCATTTAAAGCATGTTTAAAACACATGGCATCTCCCAAAGAATGCTGGGAACAGTAGTTTATTTAAAAAATATATTTATATGTCACTTAATCTTTTGGGGTGCTAGGCAGCATACATAAAAACAAGCCGTACATAAAATAAACAAAGCAATATAATCATCCTAAAACTAAAATGCCTGTTGGAACAAGAAAGTTTTAGCCATGTGCTTACCCCTTAAAGAGCTACAATTCCCAGCACCCTTGACAAACTACAGTTCCCAGGATTCCTTGGGGAGAATTCATGTGCTTTAAATGTGCTTTAAATGGATAGTGTGTATGCAGGCTTAAAGGAAAAGGGGAAATTATCAATTTAGTCTTTCTACCATGGCCAGAGTGGTTTAACAGTCAGGCCCTCTTCCCAGAGAACTCTGGGAATTGTAGCTCTGTAAGGGCAATAGGGGTCTCCTAACAACTCTCAGCACCCTTCACAAAGTACACTTCCCAGCATTCTTTGGGGAAAGCCATGGCAGGAGAAAGTTACTGCTTCTTCTCCTCTCTCTTCTCACTGCTTGCTTCCTTCCTCACTTAGAGAGGGTGGGTGAACAGGCAGCCACAGCAAGTGACAGTGAATTGGCAGTGGGCGTCCTACAAGGGTATAAGCCTTGGCAGTGATGTCTAAGCCTTCACACTCTGCATGACTGAAAGCAACATTTTTGTTAATGTATTATATATAGACAATAGTGTCAGGGGCATCACTACCGGGGTGCGGAGGGTGCAGACCGCACCCAGGTGACACCCTGAGGGGGGTGACACCCAGAGCCGCCCCACGCCATTGGCCGGCAAAGGAGCCGAGCAGCGCTCTGGGTCGGCGCAGCTAACTCCTCCTCGGAGGCGGGCGGGTGAGACCGACAGCAGACGCCCACTCGCTGGCGGTGAAGCCAGGATGGGCCTTCCACCACCAGGCTGGAGTGTGTGGTGAGTGCGTGCACGCATGTGCACGCGCACGCAGCACCAGCCACCCCCGTCCATGCACCTGGGAGGGCGCACGCTGGAGGTCCGCACCCCCCCGCACTCCCGCTAGTGACGCCGCTGAATAGTGTAGCAGCAAATACAGAAGTGCAGGGCCCCTTCATGTTAGTCACAGCCATATCCGCTCCCCCCTTTTCTTTTGCTGTAGGGCTGAGAATGAGTTCCTTGTTAATACCTTCTCCCACAACAACAGACATGCCTAGGAGCCAATAAGCACTAAAGGGGAGAGTGGCAGCTCCTGAGAAGAGTCTTCTCAATGGCTGACTCATCTCCTTTCACTCTGATTGGCTCGAATCAGCAGGAAAGGACAAGGAAGCATGGTAGAAGATTCTTCTCAGTGGCTAACACACTCCCCTTTCATTCTGATTGGCTCGTAGTATGCTGGAGACATATGGACCCTGCTGGGACTTGGCTCCCCAAAAAGTCAGGGATCTAAGACCCCCCCCAAGACCCTGAATAAATACACACCTGCATACAGAACTGTGATAGCGTCATGGGCAACCTGTTCCTTTTTTCCTTGCATGTTGTGTCTTTTAGATTGTAAGCCTGGAGACAAGGAGTTGTCTTACTTGATTAAATTTAAGCCACTCTGGGAGTCTTGTTGGCTGAAGAGTGGGGTACAAATGCTCCCAGTAAATAAATAAATAAGTCTGTGAGGCAATGCATATAAGTCATTGATGTGCTTTGACCTGAATAAAAAATGTCCTCCCAGAATTCACCATGCCATTTGTGGGTGGCAAAATGGGGGGGGGTACATTTTACTGTGCTAAGTTCAAGGTGGTGGTTTTGGTGTATAAAGCCCTGTACAGCTTTGGACTAGGATACTTGAAAGACTGTCTTACCCCTTATATAACTAGTCAGTCACTGCGCTCTGCAGGTGAGGGCTTCCTGCAGATACTATATTTACATGTCATTCTGCACAACATACTAAGCAGATCTTTAGCATTGTGGCACCTATCCTTTGGACTTCAGTCCCCTTAAATATTAAACAGGTGCCATCTCTGTTGGCCTTTTGCCACCTCCTGAAGATCTTCCTCTTTCAGCAAGCCTTTTAAGTAGAGACCTTAGCCTAGCCTGTTTTTAAGATACTTTATAGATGGTTTTAAGTTTTATCAGCTGTTTGCCACCCTGGGCTCCTTTTGGGAGGAAGGCTAGGATATAAGTTTAATAATAATAATAATAATAATAATAATAATTTTACTGAATATTCTTTGGGTGGTGAAATTCTACAACAGATCCCTCCCCCTCAGAAAACTGTCTTCTAAGAAATTTTGAATGAAACTCTGTTGCTAGCTCCTGTTGATAGACAAAGGAAGCAATGAGTTAAGACAGGAAAATGGGAGGAGTTGGAGGCCAAGCCCATGGTTTCCTTTATTTATTTATTTATTTATTTATTTATTTATAGAATTTATTAGTTGCCCATCTGGCTGGCTGTCCAGCCACTCTGGGCGATGTACAACATAGGCATATAATACCTAGACATTAAAAATCTAAAAACAATGAAGATAAAATCTAGCCCACCCCAAAAGCCTGCCTGAAGAGCCAGGTCTTCAAGGCCTGGCGGAAACTCATCATAGAAGGGGCATGGCGGAGATCATTTGGGAGGGAATTCCACAGGGTGGGGGCCACAATTGAAAAAGCCCTCTTTCTAGTCCTCACCAGTTTGGCTGTTTTGACTGATGGGATGGAGAGAAGGTCTTTTGAGGCTGATCTTGTTGGGTGGCATAGCTGATGATGCTGGAGGCGCTCCTTTAGATAGACTGGGCCAAAACCGTATAGGGTCACCATAAGTCGGGATCGACTTGAAGGCAGTCCATTTTTTTCATTTTCATTAAAACTGGATCCACAATTGGACCCAACATACATGGATAGTGAAACTGGGGAAGTCATTTCATGGAATGGCCACTGGGGGAAGTTCAAAATTCCCCAAGTTTGAAAAGTAGTATAATTCTTCCCACAAAAAAAAAAAATCCTTTCTAGAAAATTATTTTTTCTGAATATTTTTTCTGAGCCCAAAATAACTCTATAAAATTTAAATACAAAGGCTACAATACACCCCTGGCCCCTGTGTGGGAGTAGCTGCAGGCAGTGCCTGACACATGGCAGAGTGTGTGTGACCTGGGAAGGAGGGACTTTTGAAAATGGAAATGGGCTGCCTTCAAGTCGATCCCGACGTATGGTGACCCTACGAATAGGGTTTTCATGGTAAGTGGTATTCAGAGGGGGTTTACCATTGCCTTCCTCTGAGGCTGAGAGGCAGTGACTGGCCCAAGGTCACCCACTGAGCTTCATGGCTGTGTGGGGATTCGAACCCTGGTCTCCCAAGACGTAGTCCAACACTCTAACCATTACACCACACTGGCTTACTTTATTTTATATTCATCAAATGACAATATGCAAGGACACCTATCGACAGCTGCTTCAGAAATATATATATATATATAATGTATTCAGTTGGTGTCTCTTGCATTAATTTGTAACTGTTTTCTTCATTTCCTGTCTGTAATGTCTTTGGAACTTCTGCAGTGGGGAGAGGGGGGTTTTCTGTTTTTATGCTAAATAATAAATGTTTTTAAAACTTTCCCATTAAAATGAAGGTGTCTAATAAAAGTATTTTTGAAAAATGAAATAATAATAATAATAGTTATTATTATCCCGTCCATCCTCTCATGGATGCCTACATGGGAGTGTATGCTTGTGAATAGCAGGTGTGTGGCGCACTGCAGTGCGCACACATAAAGAGGTAGCCAGTGAGGCGAATGGGAAGAGAATGTCGGTATCATGCCCTGAATTCATAGTGAAAACATCTTATTACTCATTTATTTTTATTTATTAAATTTATATCCCATCCTTCCTCCTAAAAGAAGCCCAGGATGGCAATTTTGCCAGGTTTCTGGGTAGGATGCTGAAAGCCAGGACCTCCAAGGTGGCTTTATCTGAAATGCTACCGGTTCCACGCGCAGGACCAGCCAGACAGGACCAGCTTCGCAGTCTCAATGCGTGGATGAGACGATGGTGTCGGGTGGAAGGGTTTGGATTTGTTAGGCACTGGGGAACATTTTGGGACAAGCCGGGTCTGTACAAAAGGGACGGGCTCCACTTGAACCAGAATGGAACCAGACTGCTGGCACTTAAAATTAAAAAGGTGGCAGAGCAGCTTTTAAACTGACTGAGGGGGGAAACCCGACAGGAGCTGAGAAAGGTCCGGTTCGGAATAAACCTCCCCCCTGGGATAAAAACCAAAGAAATGATGAAATTTTAAAAGGGGTAGGCCTAGAAGTAGGCATTGTGAGAGCAGGGGCAGAGGATATAAATTCAGAAGAGCAAAATTGCCACAGGCCTAACCACAAGTGCCAAAGACACTTGAAGAGAGACACTGCTTACAAGTGCCTGTACGCTAATGCTAGGAGCCTGCGAACCAAGATGGGAGAACTGGAGTGCTTGGTCTTAGAGGAGAGCATTGATATAGTGAGCATAACGGAGACCTGGTGGAATGGAGAAAAACAGTGGGATACGGTTATCCCTGGATATAAACTATATCGGAAGGACAGGGAAGGACGTATTGGTGGCGGAGTCGCTCTATACGTGAAAGAAGGCATTGAATCCAGCAAGCTCGAAACCCCAAAAGAGGCAGACTCCTCCACAGAATCGTTGTGGGTGGTGATACCATGCCCCAGGAGGGACTTAATACTGGGAACGATCTATCGTCCCCCTGATCAAAATGCTCAGGGAGACCTGGAGATGAGATATGAAATTGAGGAAGCATCCAAACTAGGAAATGTGGTAGTAATGGGTGACTTCAACTACCCGGACATAGACTGGCTGCATATGTGTTCCAGTCATGACAAAGAAGCAAAGTTTCTAGATATTCTAAATGACTATTCCCTAGACCAGTTGGTCATGGAACCGACCAGAGGGACGGCAACCCTGGACTTAATCCTCAGTGGGGACCGGGACCTGGTGCGAGATGTAAGTGTTGTTGAACCGATTGGGAGCAGTGACCACAGTGCTATTAAATTAAACATACATGTAACTGGCCAATTGCCAAGAAAATCCAACACGGTCACATTTGACTTCAAAAGAGGAAACTTCACAAAAATGAGGGGATTGGTAAAAAGAAAGCTGAAAATCAAAGTCCAGAGGGTCACATCACTCAAAAATGCTTGGAAGTTGTTTAAAAACACTATATTAGAAGCTCAACTGGAGTGCATACCGCAGACCAGAAAAGGTACCACCAGGGCCAAGAAGATGCCAGCATGGTTAACGAGCAAAGTCAAGGAAGCTCTTAGAGGCAAAAAGTCTTCCTTCAAAAAATGGAACTCTTGTCCAAATGAAGAAAATAAAAAAGAACACAAACTCTGGCAAAAGAAATGCAAGAAGACAACAAAGGATGCTAAAAAAGAATTTGAGGAGCACATTGGGCGAGGGGATCAAAGCGGTGGTAAACGCATCCTTGAAAGAGGGTGTGATGCCATCAGCCTTCAAGGAGGCAATTGTAAAGCCCATCTTAAAGAAGCCCTCCTTGGATCCCCAAGTGTTAGATAACTTCCGCCCAATTTCGAATCTACCATTTCTGGGCAAGGTCATTGAGCGAGTGGTGGCCAACCAGTTGTCAGCACACTTGGATGAAACGGATTATTTGGATCCATACCAATCGGGTTTCAGGACTGGTCACGGAACTGAAACAGCCTTGGTTGCTCTGGTTGATGATTTGAGGAGGGCATTAGATAGGGGAGAATCCACCTTTCTTGTCCTCCTCGATCTCTCAGCGGCTTTTGATACTGTCGACCACAGTATCCTTCTGCTTCGCCTGGAGGGATTGGGAATTGGAGGCACTGTATTACAGTGGTTCCATTCCTTTCTCTCCGACAGGTACCGACAGGTAGCGTTGGGGGAGGAGGTATCAGACCCTTGGCCTCTCAATTGTGGTGTGCCACAGGGCTCTATCCTCTCTCCCATGCTATTTAACATCTATATGAAGCTGCTGGGAGCAATCATCAGGAGATTTGGGCTGCAGTGTCATCAATATGCGGATGACACTCAGCTCTATCTCTCGTTTAAATCTTCACCAGAGTTGGCTGTGGAGACCTTGTCCAACTGCCTGGAATCCGTGAATGGATGGATGGGAAGGAACAAGCTGAAGTTGAATCCTGATAAAACCGAGGTACTACTTGTGGGGGACAAGAGAAGGTTGGGTGACATTGACCTGAAGTTCAATGTGGTGAGTTTACCCCTAAAGGACCAGGTTCGCAGCCTTGGGGTTGTGCTTGATTCCAGGCTGTCCATGGAGGCTCAGATTTCGGCAGTGAGCCGGGCAGCCTGGTACCTATACCTCATACGAAGGCTGCAACCCTACCTTCCTGTTCATCAGCTCCCACTGGTGGTACACGCCCTGATCACCTCTCGTTTGGACTACTGTAATGCGCTCTACGTGGGGTTACCCTTGAAAACGGTCCGGAAATTACAACTGATACAAAATGCGGCGGCTCGACTACTTACGAATAGTCGCCACCGAGATCACATCACACCAGTGTTGTTCAACCTACACTGGCTTCCAGTTGTTTTCCGAGCCCAATTCAAGGTGTTGGTATTGACCTTTAAATCCCTATACGGTTTCGGCCCAGTTTATCTCACGGAGCGCCTTCAATGCCACCAATTATGCCGCCCGACAAGATCGGCCACACAGGGCCTTCTCTCAATCCCGCCAACAAAAACAGCCAGATTGGTGGGTACAAGAGAGAGGGCATTCTCAGTGGCGGCCCCCACTCTTTGGAACTCCCTCCCACAAGATCTCCGGCATGCCTCTTCCCTAAATGTATTTCGGAAAGCCTTAAAGACCTGGCTTTTTCAGCAGGCCTTCGGGGTATCCGGGGAGGGTTAATCGATATAATTGTAATGCCTCCTACCCAGTTTTAATATTGTTGTTGTAGATCTATTGTTTTTATTGTATTACTGTATTTTATTAATTGTATTTTAATAATTTTGTAAGTCGCCTAGAGTGGCCATTGGCCAGATAGACGACGAAGAAATTAAATTTATTATTATTAATTTATTATTATTAAAGCTAGATTAACTAAGCACATAGAAGAACAAGCCTTGCTGAAGCAGAGCCAGCATGGCTTCTGCAAGGGAAAGTCCTGTCTCAGTAACCTATTAGAATTCTTTGAGAGTGTCAACAAGCATATAGATAGAGGTGATCCAATGGACATAGTGTACTTAGACTTTCAAAAAGCGTTTGACAAGGTACCTCACCAAAGGCTTCTGAGGAAGCTTAGCAGTCATGGAATAAGAGGAGAGGTCCTCTTGTGGATAAGAAATTGGTTAAGAAGCAGAAAGCAGAGAGTAGGAATAAACGGACAGTTCTCCCAATGGAGGGCTGTAGAAAATGGAGTCCCTCAAGGATCGGTATTGGGACCTGTACTTTTCAACTTGTTCATTAATGACCTAGAATTAGGAGTGAGCAGTGAAGTGGCCAAGTTTGCTGATGACACTAAATTGTTCAGGGTTGTTAAAACAAAAAGGGATTGCGAAGAGCTCCAAAAAGACCTCTCCAAACTGAGTGAATGGGCAGAAAAATGGCAAATGCAATTCAATATAAAGTGTAAAATTAGGCATATTGGAGCAAAAAATCTTAATTTCACATATACGCTCATGGGGTCTGAACTGGCGGTGACCGACCAGGAGAGAGACCTCGGGGTTGTAGTGGACAGCACGATGAAAATGTCGACCCAGTGTGCGGCAGCTGTGAAAAAGGCAAATTCCATGCTAGCGATAATTAGGAAAGGTATTGAAAATAAAACAGCCGATATCATAATGCCATTGTATAAATCTATGGTGCGGCCGCATTTGGAATACTGTGTACAGTTCTGGTCGCCTCATCTCAAAAAGGATATTCTAGAGTTGGAAAAGGTTCAGAAGAGGGCAACCAGAATGATCAAGGGGATGGAGCGACTCCCTTACGAGGAAAGGTTGCAGCATTTGGGGCTTTTTAGTTTAGAGAAAAGGCGGGTCAGAGGAGACATGATAGCAGTGTATAAAATTATGCATGGCATTGAGAAAGTGGATAGAGAAAAGTTCTTCTCCCTCTCTCATAATACTAGAACTCGTGGACATTCAAAGAAGCTGAATGTTGGAAGATTCAGGACAGACAAAAGGAAGTACTTCTTTACTCAGCGCATAGTTAAACTATGGAATTTGCTCCCACAAGATGCAGTAATGGCCACCAGCTTGGACGACTTTAAAAGAAGATTAGACAAATTCATGGAGGACAGGGCTATCAATGGCTACTAGCCATGATGGCTGTGCTCTGCCACCCTAGTCAGAGGCAGCATGCTTCTGAAAACCAGTTGCCGGAAGCCTCAGGAGGGGAGAGTGTTCTTGCACTCGGGTCCTGCTTGCGGGCTTCCCCCAGGCACCTGGTTGGCCACTGTGAGAACAGGATGCTGGACTAGATGGGCCACTGGCCTGATCCAGCAGGCTCTTCTTATGTTCTTATGTTCTTAAAGCAACACCATAAAAAATACTATTTTAGAGTAGTAAAACAAGAGCTTAGAGTGCATTCAGGGGGGCACATAATTTTGCAGACTAATCGTCAATCAACGAAGGTGGCCTGTCACCAGTGACCTCTTTGTTGCAGCAGTGGAAGCCTCACCAGCATTGCTCTGCCTCCACTGTTGGAGGCAATAAGCATCTGAATACACAAGTGAGGAGAGTGCTGTTGTGCTCAGGTTCTTCTTGCTGGCTTCTCAGAGGCATATGATTGGCCACTGGAAGATCAGGATGCTGGACTAGAGGTGCCTTTGGCCTGATCTAACAGTTTTTTCTTATGTTCTTATGGCTTTCTGCTGTCAATAGGCCAAGAGTAGTGGTGGTGGTGGTGGGGGAAACGGGGGCAGATCAAAGACATATTGTATCTGCAGCATCCAAATCCCCCTTGTTCCTCTGGCATGTCCTCCAACTGGGGAAAATTTATCCCAGCGCTGGACCTGGTATTAGTGAACTTCTCTCCCACAGGATCTAATCAGAGGGATTTTTAAAAAAAATAAAAAGTGATCCAAAAATGAGAGGGGAGGACCGAGCTTCTGTCTAGGTTAGTATGTGATGGTTCCCTGCCACAGAACCTCCTCCCACCTCCCTCAATCTCCATAGGATTCACTTGCCCCACAGGAAATATCTGGGCTATAATAAACACCAAGGAATTTACAAGCATTATTATTTGCATGGCACAGATTCTTTATTCCAAAATAGTCTGCCATAAGAACCATTGAAGGACCAACAAAAATTGCAAACAATATAATCACACCGCAGACTGGTGTGATCACAACAGCTGATGCATCCTCGGCAAGGCCAAAGCAAACCCTATTTTAAGGCACAGTAACTCTTTCAAGTGATTTAAAATTTAGCACAAATGTAATGGTGGAAGCCTTTCCACTAGGCAAATAATTACAAATGGAAATAATGAAATAAGTGTAGGTGGAATTGACTGGAGAAAACTGAGAAACAGAATGGAGAAACCGAGTGGGGAAATGGTAAATTCCCATGTGGCTTCAGGTAGTCCACACTATAGTAAATAGTATTTTAATGACTACACTTTTTTTTTTAACATGTCACTCGTCAAGTACAAGTTTTAAGTGGCAACTGTTTCATCCCGAAGAAAGTCACACTCTCCTCAGCCCTTCCTCCCTCGGAATGAATATGCTCCTAATTAGTTTCGTTTTTAATAAGAGAAGCCAACCCTCCCTTTCTCATCCACCCACCACTTTGTCCCACAGTTCAAAGCCCAGGTCAAATACATAAAATGTCACCCAGTCATTGTTTAATTGATGTTTCATTCCTCCTGAACACAGGACATGAGAGAGCCATCAATTACGAGGAGAATAGTGATGTTTACATCCTGTCTCCAGCTGCAGAAGAAAGAAGAAAACATCAATTAAACAACAGTTTTACTGAGTATGCTATATATTTGGCATATGATACAATCCCATGGAGGGTGGGAGAGTTCATTATATATATATTATATATATATATATATATTCATGATTCAAATGTTAAAGGAAAATACATACATATGTATATGAATCTAGTTATTTAGAGAGATAGACAGACAGATATATAGTAAGACAAAGTATAGTCATTGGTGGATATTGAACAGAAGTATAACCTAAATGGGTTCTGATGGGTTCTGATTCTGGATAGGGAGATGATGAGAACTCTTACTTTAGAATGCCTCCCTTCCCCAGATGGTTTCGATATTCCTGTCATTCTGCCTCTAGCAAAATTTCCAGAACTGTCTTGTCATAATAAGGCTCTTGCTCCCTTTTCTAGAACAAGAGAGTTACATAAATCTTCACTATATTCCACCAACATTTGTATTATTTATTCCTTTAAGGAGAGAAAAATCCTGACTATTTTATTTATTGTTTATTAAAATCATATGCCACACCATGTCAAAGCACTCTTGAGTGGTTTGGAATAAAATGTGATAGAATGCAAGAAATGTCATACATACTTGAGGGGAAAAAACCATACAAAAGACGTACAAGAAAATGTTATATACAGACACACACTCAACAAATAGACAACAAGGGCAGGGAATAAAATACAAAAGATTCTCAATCTCTGTGTGATGCCTCCTTCACACATAAAACATTTTTTTTTAAATTCCATTTATGAATCACTTTGTATGAAACATCTCAAAATGATTTAAAAATAAAAACATCAACAACAAAATCATGTATAAAACAATTTCAGATGTGAAACCATTTTTAAAAAAAGTATTTATTTATTTATTATTTGAGTTATATCCCGCCCTTCCTCCCAGCAGGAGCCCAGGGCAGCATTCATATGTAAAAGCAATTAAAACTATATCATCTTTTCCCGTTGCAATTGGTACAACAGCTACAGCCGTTCCTGGACTGGAAGAGTTTGACCACAGCAGTTCTGAAATTGGTGACCTCATGGTTGGACTACTGCAATGCACTCTATGTGAGGCTTCCCTTGCACTTGATCCAGTAGCTGCAGTTAGTGCAGAATGCTGACAGGAGTGAGACCTTGTCAGCATATGACACCTCTGCTCAGAGATCTGCACTGGTTGCTTATTTGCTATAGGCCAAATTATATATATAAAGCCCTTACCAGCTTCGGACTAGTTGTACTTGGAGATCAGCTTGACCCATATATGCCCACTTGATCACTTCAGTTTGCAGAACTGGCACTGTTATAGGTGCCATATAATACCTGTTCCACAGTTGTAAGTAGTGCTTTTTTGATAAAACTGGTAAATAGATAGTTTTCTTTCATAAAATTTGGTGAATTAATAAAAGTGCTGTGGATGCCAGCCCAGCACAAAATGGCTGCCATGAACAGCAAAAAGGGGAAAAAAGAAAGAAAGAGGTGACAGCACTCTGTACCAGTGATTACTGTCACAAAAAAAGCCCTGGTTGTAAGAAGTCTTCTGGTGTGGCAGCACCTACACTTTAGAAGTCCCTGCCTGTTAACATTTGCTATACTCTTTCTTGTGCCTGCTTAAAACATTTTTGTTTAGGCAAGTTTATCTAGACATCTGGGAGCTACATGTATTTTAATCTGTTTTTAGCTTATTGTCCATTTTAATTTGAAGGTTTTCAAATACCTGCCTTTTATTGATAATTTTATTTTTTTATTTTTGTAAACAACAATCAAGTGGTATATAAATTTTGTTAAACCAAAAAGTTAATAAAATGCAAAACCAATTCAAATCTAAAACAGATACAGACTGGGATAAAAAACTCCACTTGAAAAAGAGAAGTCTTCCATAGGCACTGAAAAGACAATAGATGCTTATCTGATATGTAACAGGAGGGAGTTCCAAAGGGTAGGTGCCACCATGCTTAAGGCCTGATTCCTACTTTGTAGGGAACAGACCTCCTAATGAGATGCCCTCTCTGGCACAGCATAATGATCGGTTGGGT
Organism: Rhineura floridana; assembly: GCF_030035675.1. Classification (NCBI taxonomy): domain Eukaryota; kingdom Metazoa; phylum Chordata; class Lepidosauria; order Squamata; family Rhineuridae; genus Rhineura; species Rhineura floridana. The sequence continues at coordinate 211,404,251 of NC_084481.1, read as the reverse complement.
ATATAAGGGACAATATTTTGGTATCCTGGTCCCAAGCTGTGTAGGGTTTTGTACACCAGGACCAGGACCTTAAACTTAGCCCAGTAGCTAACTGGCAGCCAATGCAATTCTTTCAGCAGCAACATAATGTGTGAAGGTGTGGGGTTCCTGTATTTCTTGCAATATGTAATTCTTTCCCTAATGCAGCAGGAAGCACCACTGGCCCAAAATTTTCATACCAACCAGGCTTGCACAGAACTCCCATATATAAGTCCCATGAAGATCTCCATCTTCCTTTGTTATTTCTAAAAGCATCAAAGGTGAACCAGATGCAACACAAGACTTAACCATCAACAGGACATTGCTGACAGGCATAATGTTTAAGAAAATGGTGGAGAAACTTTTTCCTGGCTGCCTTCCCCTGGGGAATCAATCAGGAAGTGAGCATCAGCAGGGGGTGGGGCTGGAGGCAGTGATGGGTGGAGGGGAGCCAAAAGTGAACAGGGCACCCCCTTTGCTCTGCCACCCCTTTTCCCTCTCTCTGCCATATCATCCTGTCCGTTTTTCCATCTTTGCCACCCTAATTAAATTAGCATCAGGGATACATACTGCTTACCCTTGGTCTGAAGCCATGACCCAGTCATAGTTAATCCACTCTTAACAAAGCATTTAAAGCTCATGCATTTTCTCTTGAGTTCCACTCCTGACATTCTGTTTTGATTCCTTTTTCAAAAAAATCTTCAGGTTAACTGTTGTAGGGCTTCCTGTTATAGTGATTCATTTCTAGGTCTCTCTTTTTTAGCACCAGCCGACAAGTGCAAAGTTTCCTTTTCTCCCTTCAGATCCCCTTACTTTTGCTCTCATCTTCCAATTCAGCTTATAAACCTGCTGCTGAGGATATGTGTCCTTTTTGCTAGGGTCAGCAACTAGAACATTTCTGGACACTTCAATAAGTAATGCGAACTCTGAGGCAGGAGGTGAGACGGCTAGAGCGCCGGTGGCAAAAGTCTCACTCTGAGGACGATCGAACACTAGTTAGAGCTGCTGCTGCAGCCTATCATGTGGCAATAAGGGCAACAAAAAAGGATTTTTATGCTGCCTCTATTGCATCTGCAGAGTGCTGTCCCAGGAGACTATTCCAAGTGGTCCGGAGCCTGGTCGGTCCAGTTGCTCCGGAACTGATGGAACATGATAAGGTCTCCTGTGACGAGTTTGCTAAACACTTTGTGGATAAAATCGATCGTATTAAAAGCGATATTCTGTACACTGTGGATACAGGGAGTGAGCCAGAGGTGATCAGTGTTGCGTCGGTGGCGTGGGATCGGTTCCAGCTTCTTCCTTCTGATGAAGTGGACAAGGTGCTTTCAACTCTAAAGCCGACCACATGCCTACTTGACCCTTGCCCTTCGTGGCTCATTATGAGCTGCAAAGATAGACTGGGAGAGAGGATCAAGCTGATGGTAAATGCATCGCTTGAAGAGGGAGTAATGCCATCTGTGCTCAAGGAGGCGACAATAAAACCAATCTTAAAAAAGACCTCCTTGAACCCTCAAGATTTGAACAACTTTCACCCAGTCTCAAATGTGCCATTCTTAGGCAAGGCAGTTGAGCGAGTGGTGGCTAAACAGCTGCAAGCACACTTCGAAGAAGCGGATTATCTGGATCCATTTCAGTCGGGCTTCAGACCGGGACATGGGACTGAAACAGCCTTGGTCGCCTTGGTAGATGATATGAGAAGGGCATGGGATAGAGGCGAATGCACCTTCCTTGTCCTCCTCGATCTCTCAGCGGCTTTTGATACCGTTGACCACGCTATCCTCTTGGACCGCCTGCAGAGGTTAAGTATTGGGGGCATTGTATTGCAGTGGTTTCATTCCTTCCTCTCTGGGAGATACCAAGGAGTAGCACTGGAGGAGGAGGTTTCAGATCCCTGGCCCCTCACTTGTGGGGTGCCATAGGGTTCTATCCTTTCTCCAATGCTTTTTAACATCTATATAAAGCCGCTGGGAGCAATCATCAGGAGATTTGGGCTGCAGTGTCATCAGTATGCGGATGACACGCAGCTCTATCTCTCATTTAAATCTTCACCAAGGTTGGCTGTGGAAACCATGTCCAAGTGTCTGGAGTTGGTGAGTGGCTGGATGGGAAGAAATAAGCTGAAGCTGAATCCTGACAAAACCGAAGTGCTGTTTGTGGGAGACAAGGGAAGGCTGGGAGATATAGACCTGGTGCTTAACGGGGTACGACTGCCCCTGAAAGACCAGATCCATAGCCTGGGGGTCATTCTTGACTCCCAGCTGTCCATGGAGGCTCAAGTGTCGGCTGTGAGCTGGGCAGCTCTGTATCAACTTCATCTGATACGGAGGCTACCCCCCTACCTTCCCAATCATCTGCTCCCACCGGTGGTGCATGCCCTGATCACCACTCGCTTAGACTGTAATGCGCTCTATGTGGGGTTACCCTTGAAAACGGTTCGGAAGTTACAGCTGGTACAGAATGCAGCGGTGCGTCTGATTGCAGGCAGCCGCCGTAGAGATCACATCACTCCTGTGCTGAAGGAGTTGCATTGGTTACCGGTTGTGTACCGAGCCCAATTCAAGGTGTTGGTCTTAACCTTTAAAACCCTATACGGTTGTGGCCCAGCTTATCTGAAGGAGCGCCTCCAGCATCGACAGGGATGCCGCTCAACAAGATCAGCCTCAGAAGACCTTCTCTGGATCCCACCAGTCAAAACAGCTAGACTGGTGAGGACTCGAGAGAGGGCCTTCTCAATAATAGCCCCCACCCTATGGAATTTTCTCCCAAATGATCTACGCCATGCCCCTTCTATGATGAGCTTCCGCCAGACCCTGAAGACCTGGTTTTTTAGGCAGGCTTTTGGGATGGATTAGTTTTTACTGTTTTTTAAATTTTTAACTGTTTATGTACTGTTTTATCTTGTACGTCGCCCAGAGTGGCTGGACAACTAGCCAGATGGGCGACTAACAAATTTAATAATAAATAAATAAATAAATAAGTTGGTGGTTATTTTTTCATTAATCAAATCCCCTGCTTCCAATGGTAGTTTATGGACTGCATCCTCAAAAGGATCAAATGACATGAAAGAGAAAGTACATACAATTAGCAATTGTGTGTGGGGGGTGATCTAGATCAAGACTCTGCTGTGTATATGGGGGGTAGGCACTTATCCTTCCCTCCTCCCTCAGAATAGACCTCTTTTGTCGGCTATTTTCATTGAGGAAAAATTTCCATTGCAGTAAATGAGAGTTTCCTCTCTCCCCCTGCAAACCAATGCAATGAAGAACCACAGGCATACTCATACAGATTAGGAAAAAAAACCCTTCTCCCATGTGAGGGTTTCACTGCAGACCGGGCCCCTGTCTTTGCAATTTACTTTTTAAAAGCTGTTCACACAATTGCTAATTGCTTGAATGGTGCTGCGTATCGTTTGGCCCTACGTACAGATGGGGAGAAATTCAATTCAGTTTGCAGTTTTAACGTTGAATCTATCAAATTCACACTTTCCGAAACAATATGAGAACTGAAACACAGCCATCCTTCAAAATTTGCACTTCTCTGAATTTTGTGATGCAGTTCTCTAACAATGCTTACAAAAATGCATATATTAGGGGAAAGTGAGCATAACAATGAATATATGAGTGAAAGTAGCATACAGGAACGCATTATATTAGGAGAAATTGCTTGCAAACATGTTTATGTTAGTCAAACCGTCATACAAAAATGTTTATTAGGAAAATTTGCACTAAAATGCTGAAGAATTTTCGTCAGGAATTTTTTTTTAAATATAGAAATTACTGCAGAAATGTGGAGCGCTGAAGGTTTTAAAAACGAGAAACTGAGAGAACTGAGATCCTTCCATCCCCAGCCAGAGAAAAGTAATGAAGGTGGGCTTTATTTTTGTCAAATACTTTATGTGACTGTCAAAAGCCAAGGATTCTAAATTAATGTGCTTTGCAACTGAGTTAAACTGAAGTTTTCTTTCTAATTATTTGCTTTTGTAAAACTTATGATGCGAGGTTAGAAAATAGTTTATTACATTTCCTGCCTTTCTTTTCATCCTTGTTTAATGCGATATTTGTTGTTCATTTGGCTTTGCTGAATGGAAGTTATTTCCAGATATTTTATCATCTTGCTAAAGCTGAACTTCTCCTTGTTTCTGGTGAAACCAACTTGGTATTTTTGTCGTTACTTTGCATTCCAAAAATAAAAATCCAAAGTGGTAGGAATTTTGCTTTTATTCATGAAGTATTGAGGGGACAGGATTAAAGCCTGGTCTACGGATGCAGTGGAATGACATGATAGTATCTTGAGGTGGTAGATTGGACTGCATTTCTGAACGTTCTTGATATAAAAACTCCTTGCAAGTTAAAAACTCCTTGCAAGCATGCGGAAGAAAGATGATAATCCAAGCTACTCCTTGCTTGTCTAGTTTTCTGCTTACACAAACTTCGGTGGGGGTTACATGAAGGAGGGTTGAAAATCATGCCTATAATGGCAGCCTGAAGTGCAGTAGTCCACTCTAGCACCTCACCAGTGAAGGTTGGTCTCTTAGGGCAAATGGGGCACTGCCCCACCAACCGGCCCCAGCTAGCCCCAGCAGCATCCCTTCTTGCTTACAACCAGCTCAGGGGGTGGCCCTGGCTATCAGTTTCCTTCTGCCTAGTCCAGCCTTTCCCAACTAGTGGGCCACCAGATGTTGTTGGACCACAATTCCCATCTTTCCTGACCATTGGCAATGCTGGCTGAGGCTGATGGGAGTTGTGGTCCAACAACATCTGGTGGCCCACTAGTTGGGAAAGGCTGGCCTAGTCTAAGTGATGCCCCTTGTAGTATTCAGCAGGGAAGAGGAAGAGGACAAAACCTAATTCATTGGCTCTGCCTTTCATTGGCTCTGGGTCTGCCTGTCATTAACCCTGCCTCCACCTACTGTTGACCTCCCATACAATGGGCACCAGCCACCACTGCACTTCAGAAGTCTAACACTTCCTTCTGTTGCATGCGTAGCCCAAACCATTGTTCTGTTTTACGTCGACAAATGAATGTCGATGGCACAACCATCTCATTTCCTGAGCTACGTAGTATTCTGAAACCAACAGACTTGACTTATAGGTGCTTGCTGAGAAACTCTGTAAGGGGTAAGCAATAAATAGGAAAATAGGAAAGAGCACATAAAACCGATGAATACTTACCCTCTATTCCCTACTGTTGTTTCTCCTTGGCCCTGCTTAGCATTTCAATCTATATAAAGTCAATGGGCCATATAACCTTCTTCTGCACACACTAACCAATTAACATTATTCTTTAATAGGAAGAAATTTAAGGGGTGTATTGTCTTCCTCTTTTATTCAAAGTAACATTGTTTACTAAGCCACAATACTGCTACCTCCTTCAAAGCCCAAGACTGTTTTATGGTGCGTGTAAGGGGTGATAGAGAGGAAAAGAAAAAGGCAAGAAGAGATATCTACATATGTTTACGTCTACCAGACTAGCAGCTTAGTTCTCTCCTCCTCACTTCAATGGGGCTTAATTCCAAGTAAATAGGTGCAGGATGGCAGCCTAATAGAGCTGTTCTCAGTGCTCAGTGATAGTGAATGAAGCAGAGAATTCAGGAGTTCTCAAAATCCAGAACGGTGTATTTTTTTAAGGGTCCCAATGTGTTTAGAGCAGGTATAGCCAACATGGATGCCCTCTAGAAGATGTAGACTCCCACTCTCATCAACCTCAGCCAGCAAGGTATGATGGGAGATGTAGTCCAGAATATATAGAGTAGGGTTGCCAGGTTCAGGGCCTGAGACTGATCCTGTATCATTAGGAGAAGAGAAAAACAGCCAAGTGCAAGTGTTTTTCCAACACTGCAATGGGAAAAACCAGAAGGTGGAATTCTCCCTCCCCCCTCCACAACTTTTAAAGATACAGAAGACCTCTTGGAGACTGGGCCTGGCAACCAAGAGGTCTTCTGTATCTTTAAAAGTTGTGGAGGGGGAAGGGAAAATTCCACCTTGTGGTTTTTCCTGTTACAGAGTTGCAAGAACACCTGCACTTGGCTGACTTTCTCTTCTCCTAAAGATACAGGATCAGTCTCAGGCCCTGAACCTGGCAACCCTAGTATAGAGGGAACTTGGTTGGCTGATCCTGGTTTAGCACTTACATGCCCAGAAAGTAGGTCTGGTTTTGCATATCTGTCCTCACTGAGGAGAAGCTAAGGCTCGAAACTGGTCTCTGCACCCTTTCACAAAGACTGCTTTCCGTTTTTTTTCCTCTTTGTGCTTTTCTCTTTGTGCCACCTTCCACGTTACTGAAGAATGCTGAAAACACATTGGGCAGCTTCTTGAAAGGTCAGACTAAAACCCTGAGCAGATTCACTGCCCCGCTGAGCCACCAGCCACCACTGGATCGCCATGTTAATTTGTAGCCATGCTTAAAAAGGAAGTGGTGCGGTAGCAATTTAGGAGGGTTTTGGCTATTGAAATGTGGAAGGGCAAAGCATAAGTGAACTGTGCCTTGTATTCCTCTGTGTTTCTGTAACATTTGAAATAGGCACATGAGAATCATCACTGCATCTGCAGTTCCATGGCCTCCCATTTCAAGAAGCACAGGAGCAAGAAGCATATGCCACTTGACCCTTGCTCAGGGGTTATGCCTCATGAGACTTCCATGCGTATTTTTGTTGTTACTTAAAGCTAATCACTTGGAATATCTAGGCCACCTTCACACCATGCATTTATTCCACTATTATTCCACTTAAACAGTCAAGGCTTCCCCCAAGGAATCCTGGGAAGTTTGTGAAGGGTGCTGAGAGTTGTTAGGAGACCCCTATTCCCCTGACAGAGCTACAGTTCCGAGAATTCCCTTGGAAGAGGGATTGATGTTTAAACCGCTGTGGGAATTCTAGATCTGTGAAGAGAATAGGGGTCTCCTAACAACTCTCTGAGCCTTTCACAAACTACACTTCTCAGGATTCTTTGGGGAAAGGCATGCCTGTTTAAAGTGGAATAATAGTGAAATGAATGTATGATGTGAATGTGGCTGTAGGCTGCATTCCAACATGGGGGTATATTGCATTAGTTTTACTGATTATAATGACAGCACTTCTATACTGATTTCTAACATTCCTTTTACACTGCAGCATTTGTTGCATTATGGAACTGTGGCTTTTTGACTGATATATTGCCATGTTAGACTAAATTTCATTCACACTACAGGCCATGGTGTGACACAACAATGTACGCCATTGGACATGTCACTACACCCCAGCACATGCAGATTTCTGTTCCCCCATGAAATCAGCAGGAAAGAGCCCCAAATTTCATCATTTTAGTCCTGAGATTCTCTGGGTGAACAGGGTTGCAAACGGATTATCTCTGGAAGCAATTAACCCAGAAATGAGCACTTCCCTTATATTCCACTAGATTTCCAGAAGTGGCTTTTGCCTCATGTGAAAGATAATATAAAATGTGGAAATTATCATGTAAGGAAATGTTGGGGAAATGGAATAAACTGCTGTCTGAACGCAGCCCAAGATCCAAAGACTGCAACCCTGGTCCCACCTTCCCTTGAGTAAGTATGCTTAGGGCAATATGCCAAAGCAGTTCAGTAGAGTGAACACAGAAAGGACGATATCCTCACAGTAGCCCTGTAAGGTAGTTTAGGCTGAGAGACACTGACTGACCCAAGGTCACCCAGTGAGCCTCATGGGTGGGTGGAGATTTGAACAGTAGTGGACAGTGTGGAAAGATTGTTCTGTTCACCTGACTCCACTCCAGCTGAGTCACTGCTTCATACCAGGGCAAAGAGGGGGAGAAGCCAGGTGGCAATGAGGTCAGAGCGGTACAAATGCACCAGTGGAGCCAACCTGGTGCTCCTGTCAGCACACGTGCACCATGCTCGCTTTACCGCCACCTTGCCCCTTCCTCCTCTGTGCAAGTATTCAGTAGCGACTCAGCTGGAGGGCAGTGAGGTGAGCGGATCAGCCCCATCATGCTGTCCACTGCTGGATTTGGACGCTGCTCCCCCAGGCTCAACTCCAAAATGGCTCTGAGATATTTGATGCCCAAGGCAGAACATTAACACTGAACTCTCCCGTAGTGGTAAAAAATATTATAATAAACTGAATAGGTGACGAGTCGTTGGTCTTGAAACATTTCTCAGAACTGATTGCCTCACTCTGCCTGTCGGTGGGGCCAGCTCCATTTGGATATGTTTCTCTCTCCAGCATGTTCCGCACACAGGCCTGTTTCCTCCAGACCCAGCAACCTGAGAGAAAAGGAAATATGCAGTGTCAGCCGAGCTGCTACTCAGTCAAAGCGGAGGGCTAAACCACATGTACTATAAGAATGTGGTAGAGATGTGTGCTTGCCAGAAGACATTCCCTTTCTGAGAAGAGGGTTTATTTGTAAAAGGGAAAGGGGAACATCAGCTAAAGGTTCATTTACAAGGCTGTCATGGAAACAGCATTTTAAAATAACCACAACTACATAAAATGATAATCATCAAGCCAAACAAACTAAATGCCAAAATACTTTGAAGCCTAAAAATAAAAACTAGGTTTAAATTACCCTAATTTCTGTGTGTGTGTGGATTTTACTACATTTCAGCAGGTAAATCACGTTTCGGGAGCACTCTCTTTGTTTTTCATTCTTGAAGAGCAGTGAAGTGGTTTGTGAATCAGGCTTTTAAAAGACATTTGGCTGTAGCAAAATTGTAATAAAAATGCATAATATGTACTTAAGGAGGAAAGTAACACCTCTGCCACAAATTGGTTCTTTGAAATATTTAAATTAAAAAACCTAAACCGTACTATGCTTGAACAGAACAGAATTAAACAGCATGTAACAAAGATAGCGGGGTTCTCTGCACAGTGATACATTGAAAACTGGCAAAAGTCAAAGATGGGGGAGGAATCTTTATTAATGACTACATTGTTGGAGGTTGTTTTCTGCAGGTTTTTTCCCCTTTTGTTGTGTCAGCTGGTGCCCATTGGGACCAGTAGGGTGGAAGACAGGGAGCCCAACAGTAGGTGGAGCCAGATCCAATGACAGGCAGAGCTAATTAATTCTGGTTTTGCCCTCATTCTCATCCCTGCTAAGTTCTGCAAGGTCAACTGAAACTGAAGAGGAAGCTGACAGGCAGCGTTACCTCCTAGACTGGTTGTAAATAAGAAGGCAGGCAGGTGGGGGCTGGCGGAGAGCAGACTGAGCTTGGTGGGGCATTGCCCCATTTATCCTGATGCACCAGCCTCCACTGAGGAAACGCCTTTGAGCTCAATGGGATTAACTCTCCCATAAGAAAGTAACAAAAACAGGGGGGTGCAGTCTAAGATTGCAGTCCTGTACCCACTTACCTGGGAACTAGCTCCATTGAACTTGGTGTCATTGAACTTGATGGGACTTACTTCTGCATAGACATGCACAGAATTGCACTGGAAGTATAGTACCACTTCTGGCTCTGCAAAATGCTACATTTGTTCATTCTCACTCAGATCCTAATTGTTGTTGTTATGTGCCTTCAAGTCTGTTATGACTTATGGTGTCCCTATGAATCAGTGACCTCCAGTAGCATCTGTCGTGAACCACTCTTGTAATTAATCTATTACTATTCTATGATTAGAATATTCTCCTATTGTTCTATGATTATATACTTGGATACCTGCATTGAACAGGGGGTTAGACTTGATGGCCTTATAGGCCCCTTCCAACTCTACTGTTCTATGATTCTATAATCCAGCTCCAAGTGTACAAGTATTCAGTGGAGGCTGGTGCCCACTGGGACTTGTAGGCCAGAAAAGAGTAGGTAGAGCCAACTAATTCTAGTTTTATCCCCATCCTCCTTCCTGCTGAATTCTACAAAGGCCACACTGAAGAGGAGGAAGCTGGCAGCCAGTGCCACCCCTTGGACAGGTTGTAAGCAAGGAGTCAGGCAGATGGGGCTGGCTTAGGGCAGACTGAACTTGGTGGGGCAGCACCCCATTTGCCCCAATGGACCAGACTACATTACAAGTAGGACTCATGGCAATAACGTGTGGGAGCCAAGTAGCACATGCTAGGGATGGGTGAGAATTTGGATTCAGGTTGCATTTCAAGCTGTATTTATCAAATTTGCACTTTCCAAAACAATATGAGAGCTGAAACACAAGCCATCCTTCAAAATCCACACTTATTCGCATTTTGTGAGGCAGTTTGCCGACCAAAGAATGTTTACAAAAATGCATATATTAGGGGAAAGTGAGCATAAAAATGAATATATGAGTGAAAATAACATAAAAATGCATTATACAATAATAAATGGCTTGCAAAAATGTGTATATTAGTCAAAACTCCCTGCCAAAATGTGTTTATTTGGAGAAATTTGCACTAAAATGCTGGAGGATTTTCGTGAGGATTTGTTTTTTCAAAAAAAATCCCAAATTGCTGCAGAAATGTGGAGAACTGAATTTAAGATTAGAAACATGAGAAACCGAGAGAACCAGCACTGACAGATCTTTCCATCCCTAGCACAGGCTACGGGTGGAGACAGAGACAACCTACGCAGGGATGCTCCTTCTGGCAACAGTCCCTAGTCCTGCTCGGGGATTCAGAGATGGCTCAGGGGAATAAAGTAGGGAGCAATGCACTGAGGTCAAAGGCCTGAAGTGTTGAAATCATTCCTCTGCTTTCTCAGTTTTTTTCTTCTCCTGCTAAAGAAGTTTCCATTATTTTGTTTCGTTCCCGGAGTACTTTAGATTTTCCTTAATATTTTGGTAGGTGCAGGATTTTGAGCTTACCTTACTGCTGCAAGGTGAATGGTATGTGTATGTGACTCTGGCAGCCCCCCTGACTGTCTGTGTTTCCTAATCTGAAAAAGGCCCAGGGGAAGAGTTGCCACATGATGCCATCCCCAGGGGTTTAATGGCGCATGAGCACCTTGGACGGCCTCCGAGTTCAGACCACCAGTGAGATGATTTGAAAGAATGAAAGAAAGGGCACTTACAAACGCCCCGCCATTACTTCAAAATAATGTGTGACAAAAACCTTCCACCTCACCCTTGAGAATTTCACCAAAAGGAAGACAGGGCTGGCCCAGCAATGGCCCTAGGGCCTTGGCAGCTACCCAATGCTGACCCTGACCCTGGATTTCATACTGTAGCTTTAAAGGAAAAGAGTGAATGTATTTATTTATTTATTTGTGAAATTTATAGCCCATCCTTCACCCAATGCTCCCAGGACAGAACAAAACACATAATTAAAACAAAATAAACCCAAATCATGTGTATATTTGTTGTTATGTGCCTTCAAGTCGATTACGACTTATGGCAACCCCATGAATCAGCGACCTCCAATAGCATCTGTCGTGAACCACCCTGTTCAGATCTTGTAAGTTCAGGTCTGTGGCTTCCTTTATGGAATCAATCCATCTCTTGTTTGGCCTTCCTATTTTTCTACCCCCTTCTGTTTTTCCCAGCATTATTGTCTTTTCTAGTGAATCATGTCTTCCCATTATGTGTCCAAAGTATGATAACTTCAGTTCATGTGCATATACTACTATTTAAATAATCATGAAAAAACACAGGATCAAACAAAATACTGAGGTGAGCTATAAGTAAACACAGTTAAGTGGCTCATTATACTCCTTGCATCCAAAGAACTAAACAAAGAGGTGTATCTTCACTTGTTCTTTGAATGCTCATCAGAGATAGGGAGCCATCACAAAGAAGGCCCTCTCACCTGCTACCACCCTTCAAACTTTACCTGGTGATGGGATCATGAGCAGGGCCTCCCCTTCTGATCTTTAAGCATTGGCAGATTGATATGGGAGGCTATGTTCCTTCAAGCATCTGGGTGCCAAATAATTTAGGGCTTTATAATTGGCTCATCCATTTCGTTGAAACTGTGAAAATCAAGTGAAATGCTTGGCACTCTTCTACTCTTTTTCTGCATTTATCTGTGGTATAACGCTCACCACAAACTTTTGTCATCTTTTTTTCTTATGTCATTTTTCTCTGCAGGTCTCAGAGCTACATTTTGCAAATGCTCTCATCAAGCTCTGCTTCAGGGATGGTGAACCTGTGGCTCTGCAAATGTTGGTGGACTACAACTCATAAAGCATGACAATTGGCCATGGTAGCTGGGGCTGATGGGAGCTGGAGTCCAGCAACAGCTGGGGGACCACAGATCTCCCATTCCTCCTCTACTTTCTTGTTCCCCATCCTTTGTGTCCCATTTTTCCCCACTGACTCTTCAAGCCAGGGAACCATCTGTTTTCTATTTCTATAATACAGCTCTCTGGAATAGTATCTGCTCCCTATCTAAATAAATAACTGAAGAAACTAAAACAAACAGCTAAGGACATTTACAAATATTCACTCTTCTACACATGAGTCCAAGAGGGACTGAGGCTAATATAGAAATCCCAAGGAAAAAGTAACCAAAATTTCCCACTCACACATGTGCACACATCTCTTTTATCTTAAAGAGTTTGTCTGTTCCATTCAGTGCCTTTATGAGGGTCCCCTGCAAGTTTTGCTTTGAATTCTTCAGTATTAGTCTCAGTTTAGCCTCTTGGAACCTGTGGTTATTAGTACATTACCAAGGGAAGTCCTCATCTGAAATGAGAACCACCTCTATGGGCTATAAATCAAACATAATTAGCCTCTCCAGTCAAGTTCTAACAAAACATACCAGGGACTCTTACATGCTGCAGGGAAAAAAAAACGAGTTTAGAGCATAGCATGCAATAACAGAAAGCAAGATGTTTACATCAACATAAGAGTATAATAACGGAACATGAACTGAACATAAACAGACACCTTTCTCTGAAACAAGTGTAGGCATTTATCAGGGGCAGCTCCAAGTTTGAGGGGCCCTTGACAAAGTGGCTTGGCCATAGAGCTGACATCTTAATTTTCTACAATGCCCTGTAACAACGGAATGTCAGGGAAACTGTGGATAAGGTTGCCATATTCCAGTTCCACAAATTCAGGCAGGCTAATCTGCATGTTATACAAATTATTTGCTAATTATGCAAATTAAGGATATTAATGGTTGCATTGTCCAGTTGTTTTGCTTTTGTGCCTAGTAATTACCACCCAAAACTGGGGGAGGATGTGAGGAATCTTTTTAAAAAATATATATATTACATTTTCAGTCTTAAATGGCTAGACTCTAGTTTCCAACTCTATAGAATATTTATTTATTAAGAAGATTTATACTCTGCCCTTCCACTGTCAAAAACAGAGCTCAGGGCAGGTTATTAACATAATATAGACAATAAAAATGCACAATCCAAATAAAAACATAATAGAACACAAAATAGAAACAAAGATAAAACAATTCAGCAGTATAAAAATCCAGCACAAAACAAAAAGCCAGCAAAGCATCAGTTAGAAACAATATTATAACCGAGAGGTTGTCTGTACCAACAATTAGAAAATGTGAAATGAACACACCATTACAACTTGTAACACAGATAAAAGTAAAGATTTCAATATTATCAGTTCAGTCAATCCTCCTTTCTAAAGAGAGTAGTGTCTGATAGGGTTGCCAGGTTCAGGGCTTGAAATTGATCCTGTATCTTCAGGAGAAGAGAAAATCAGCCAGGCAGCCTCCAAGAGGTCTTCTGTATCTTTAAAAGTTGTGCAGGGGGAAGGGAGAATTCCACCTTGTGGCTTTTCCCATTGCAGTGCTGCAAGAACACCTGCACTTGGCTGACTTTCTCTTCTCCTAAAGATACAGGATCAGTCTTAGGCCATGGACCTGGCAACCCTACTCTCATCCCCCTTAATATGCTACAGTTCCCAAGATTATTTGGGGAAGCCCTGACTGTTTAAAGTGATATAATACTGCTTCAAATGCATTGTGCAGATAGTGCCACATAATGTGAAGCCTGCTGCAATCAATTATATTTACTTATAAGTAAACATGGTTAAACTCACAAAAAGAGAGGTTATCCACTATGACAGGGGTATGGTGTTACCAGGAGGGATCTTAACCTATGCCTTCCAAGTCCAACAATGTCCACCCAGCAGTGTGATGCTGTGGCAAAAAAGGCAAATGCGGTTTTGGGCTGCATAAACAGAGCTATAGTTTCCAGGTCGAGGGAAGTAATAGTCCCACTATATTCTGCATTGGTCAGGCCTCATCTGGAATACTGCGTTCAGTTCTGGGCGCCTCATTTTAAGAAAGATATAGACAAGTTAGAGCGGGTTCAGAAGAGGGCGACAAGGATGATAGCCGGTATGGAGAACAAGTCTTATGAGGAAAGGTTGAAGGAACTTAGCATGTTCAGTCTGGTGAAGAGAAGGCTGAGGGGTGACATGATTGCACTCTTTAAGTACCTGAAGGGCTGTCACATAGAGGAGGGTACAGATTTGTTCTCTGTTGCCCCAGAGGGTAGGACTAGGTCTAATGGTTTTAAGTTGCAGGAGCGTAAATTCAGATTGGACATTAGAAGGAACTTCTTGACAGTAAGGGCAGTTCGGCAATGGAACCGACTGCCTAGGGAGGTGGTGGGATCCCCTTCGCTGGATGTCTTCAAGCAGAGGCTGGGCACCTACTGCGGGAGATGCTCTAGCTGTGGATTTCCTGCTGTGAGCAGGGGGTTGGACTCGATGGCCTACAAGGCCCCTTCCAACTCTATGATTCTATGATTCTATGATTCTAAATAACACTGGCCCTCTTTTTGTATGACCAAGCTATCTACAAAAACAAGATTATTAATGGCTTCCACTCCTAATATCGTAAGTTCATGATATCTATATTACTGCTGGCTAAATCGAATATATTATTGCTGGCTTTTCACTTTCCATGGAAGTCAATTTACCATCAGCTCTTGGGGTTTTTTTATGAAGTGGACAATATTTATTAACTATCCAATTAAAAGCATTTTGCTGTATGGTTGCTGTTCATGACACTGTACTAAAGGGTCTCTCAGTATTGCCATCATAAACTCCTGCTTCCAAAGATTTATAAGCAGGGTGTAAAATTTGCTCTTTGGATTACAAGGCTTCAACTAAGGGACAAGCTGATATTTAGAGGTGATAATATCTTATTCCTGCCACTAGTGGAAACCCCAAGTGTTTACCCTACAATTTCCCCAGTGCAATGTAGCAGAAAATCAATGGCAACCATGCATAAGTGACCTGTGGCTTTTGGAGACCCGTACTGAACTACTGCACAGTATACAACCTAATTGTTTTCAGACTGTTTAAATGGTTAAAGTTGAAGGGAAGTCTTTTACTTTCCTTCTGGTGAGTGGGAAACAGAATCTGTTGAAGTTCTGTTGAGATGGCTGCCTGCATGGCTGCAGTTAGAGAGCCTTCAGGCACAGCCACACACAGGGCCAGCTCTAGGATAAACAGCACCCTGGGCAAGGAGTGCTTTTCCCCTCCCCCTGGTGGTCAGCTTTGCAGGGCCACTCAAAGGGTTTATGGGGCCTGGTGCAAGTGTGATGTTGGGAATCCTGCTGTTGCCCCCTACACACATAGATGAATGAATGAATGAATTTTGAATGAATGAATTTTATTTACGGTCCATGACCAGTACAAAACATCAGACATTAATTAAAACTAGTTAAAAGTCATACATTAGTCAACTGGAATTAGGGCTGTATGAACATTTGAGCTAGTAAGTGTTCTGCGTATGATAATTGCAGTGGCACAGAACCTTGCAACAGACTGAGTAATTTCTGGATACTGGTCCGATAAAAGGTAACTGGTATAGTATGAAAGGTCCCGGCCTGAGATCAATTGAATAACTGAAGTTATATTTGATGAACGAATGTCATGATAAAATGGGCAAGATAGAAGCACATGGGATGCTGTTTCAACTTGTCCCATCCCGCACGGGCATAGCTGCTCTTGACGAGGGATTCTACGATATCTACCCTCGAGGAGAGCTGACTGGAGCACGTCAAATCTCGCCAACGTGAATGCTTTTCTATGTCTAGCACTGGAAAGATTAGTAAAATATTGCGCAGGTACAAAACCCTTGGAGAAGAAGGTAACATCAAGCCTGGATGCTGCCGATGCTAAGTGGGTTTGAAGCTCCATATCCAGTATACGTTGGGAAATAACTGAGAACGCTCTAGAAAATCCCATCGTAGCAATGGCCGGGAGTGAGAAACTAAGAATTGCACATTTCCTGATCATATTTATTTATTTTTATTTATTTATTAAATTTATATACCGCCCGACTAGCGATAGCTCTCTGGGCGGTGAACATAAAATAGTATAAAAATACAATGAATAACAAAATAATATTAAAATACAATCAACAATACAATAAACATTTTTAAAATTAGATCAATGTAACTTAAAATGCTTCAGAGAATAGGAAGGTTTTGACCTGGCGCCGGAAGGAAAGCAGAGTCGGCGCCAGGCGTACTTCCTCAGGGAGACTGTTCCATAGTTCGGGGGCCACCACTGAGAAGGCCCTAGATCTTGTCATCACCCTCCGGGCCTCCCTGTGAGTTGGAACCCGGAGGAGGGCCTTCGTAGCAGAACGTAGTGCACGGGCCGGTTCATATCGGAAGAGGCGTTCCGCAAGGTATCGTGGTCATAGACTTGTGCCAGTTAGATTGATATGAGTCGATCAGTACCAAGGGGGCCAATCCGACAGGAAGAAACTGTAGCTTTAGCCAGAGCTTCACTTTAAGTCTCCAAATGCGGGCCTCAATTGTAGGAACACCAGCTTCCAGTCTCAGGATGTTATTAGAGACACATGGCGGTGTTCCAAAAATAGACCTCAAAAATCGGGTTTGTACAGGTTCCAGGGAGACAGATTTAGAAAAGACAATCGCCTGAGAGCCATAAAGCAGTTGGGAAAGGACCTTCGCAACGAAGACCTGTATGGCGGCGGGAACATACTCCCTTGGAGTAGAAGAATGACAAAAGAGCCTTCGACGTCCTCCGGGCGGTGGTTATGGCATTCTTTACATGAAGATGCCATGCTCCCGAGGTGTGGAAGTTCATTCCCGGGTAGCAATATGATGAGATCTGTTCTATTGGGAGATCGTTCAGTTGCCAGCTGTGTCTCACCTTTTTCTTGGTAAACACAAGAACTTTTGTCTTGGCATGATTGATAACAAGCTGTTCCTCGGTACAGTAGTCTGCCAATGCCCGTAATAGTCGGCGCAATCCGATGCTTGTGAGCGATAGCAGCACTGCATCATCTGCATAGAGTAGTATGGACAGCGGTTTGTTAGCAAGAGTCGGCGAGTGTGCTGGGATCTGTGCCAAAGAGGAGACCAGGGAATTTACATAAAAATTAAATAAAGTTGGTGCTAAAACACAGCCCTGCTTTACCCCCTTGTAGATGGAGATTGGTTTAGTCAGATGGCCTACATTATTGCATCTGATACGAAATTTGGTATTCTCATAAAGACAACGTATGAGAGTTAAAAGGCGCCTATCGATGCTGGATGACTAAAATTTTTCCCAGAGCCTAGCTCTGGGTATTAGATCGAAGGCCGTTTTAAAATCTATAAAAGCCGCATAAAGTAATCCCCCCTTTTGGGTCGAGTATTTCTCTACTAAATGCTGTAGGACAAGTATGTGGTCCAGTGTGGAACGTTCCCCTCTGAAGCCAGCTTGTTCCTCGGCTAGAATGTTCTCCTGTACCAGCCAGCTTTGTAGTTTATCAAGCAAGTGAGAGGCATATAGCTTGCTGACTGTATTCAGTAGGCTAATTGGCCTATAATTGGCTGGATTAGAATGGGAGCCTCTTTTGAAGGTTGGAATTACCATGGCTAGACCCCAGTCTTCGGGAATATTGGCCGTGCAGTCGATAGTCGTAAAAAGTGCTGCTAGGACTGGCGTCCACCAATCAATGTTGTGCTTGAATATTTCGGAGGGGATATTATCTGGACCAGGAGCCTTGCCCAGTTTCATCCTTGCAATAAGAGAAGCAATTTCCTTGGGAGATACCGGTGGCCAATCAGGGAGATCGTTCGGAAGGATTTAAAATATGAGAGACAGACTCCTGCCCCTTTGCATGGATGTTGTAGAAATATGATTCCCATGTTTGCACGGGGATATGATATTCGGAACTGGGAGATGGTTTGGGCCAGCCTCTGTACACACGTAGATGTGTGTGCAAATCTGAGGGCCACATGTGGGAATTACTGCTTTTGGCCACCTTAGCTCACTGTAGGTACTACATTAAAAAAAACAAAACACCACAGCTACTGAGCTCAATTTGGTGCCCCCTTCAGCTCAGTTTGGCACCCCAGGTGACTGCCCAACTCACCCACCCCTAAGTCTGGCACTAGCTATATGGAAGTACTAAAAAGACAACAAATGGCCCTTGCAATGTATTGATTCTTTCCAAATGGCCATAGGAAACCTTTGGCTATTTTAAGGGACCTTCCCCAAATCAAAATAGTTGCCATAGGAAATCCTGTTTTTAGGGAGTATCTCCAAAGGAAAAATGGTTCCTTACACAGCAGTTATTAAGGGCTGTCTCCAAATGGTTCAACCCATGCATTGAGCCAGGGGTGTTCTAGAGATGTAACAATGGCCTTAGGCACCATCTCCAAACAGACTAGAGTCCAAGGGTTCCTGGAATCAAGCACATGCTTGCAGCCTGCCACGTTCTTCTGACATCTCAGAGCAATAGCCTGCTCTTTCAAATCACAACAGGAATCAAACTGCCCTTCTGAGTGGTGTTAGCAATGCATAGGATTGAGACCGGGAGCCCCACAGTTCCGTACAATATTTCACTAAGTGGAAATAAGGACCCTCTGAAGTTGTAACACCCCTCTTTTCTGAAGGGCACAGCCTGAGCTCCACCATTACACGTTGCTGAATCCCGTTTGCTATATTGTTGACTCTGTAATAGTGTGGCTTGCACAGATTCCTTAAGCCAATTATGTTTATATATGTATTGCATTGCATTATATTATTTAGCAGCTGGAGGTGCAGGGGTGGGGGAGAGATACACGGATATCTAACGGAGAAGGAATTTCTATCGATTCACATTTATTAGTGCTTTGTATTAATTTAACATTTGCATATGTAACATTGTGTATTTTTGTGAGACATGTTAAGTTTTCTCTTGTTGTTTTCATTTCCTGTAAATAACTTTGAGATATTTTTATATATTAAGCAGTATAGAAATGGTCTAAATAAAACGATAAATAATTTATCACTTTTGCATGCAGTGGGACAGAGCCAGCCTCCTAGTACAAGCCTCACTGCTGCTTATCTGGATGGGACTGAGTGGGGTCAGGGTGGCAATGAGGTTGGAATTGCATATGTGCATGGGAGGGATCAGTCCAGTGCTCCCCCACAGATGCGCCCATGCAGTCCCAAACTCACTGCCACACTGCCCTGCCCGAGTCCTGTCCAGGAAAGCAACAGTGACGCTGTTGTCAGGAGGATGGCTTCACCCCACCACACGGGCCACTATGGAACATTTATAAATGGCCCAATAATTTGTATACCACTACAAAAATAAATAAATGTTGGAGATTGCTGATTCATAGGGTCGCCATAAATCATAGTCAACTTGAAAGCACATAAAACCAAAATAAATTGTGCTATCCTCTGCATGAAGTACTACAGAGTTCAATGGGACTTACTCCCAGGTAAGTGTATAGTATTTCAGCCTAAAAGTTTATTAAATAAATGTAATAAAATAAACGACTTCTAGAGACTTGTGGAATGGACATTTAAACCTCAGAAATGGTGACCTTAGTGTATGCGTGTGCACACTGATATTTTAAAGGCATCCTCAATCACTCCCCTAAAGACAAATTAAATACATCAAATAATTATTTCTTCCTTTTTCTTTGCATTAGCATTCCACACCCTTTCTTCTGTGGAACTCAAGGGCAGCATCCATGGATTTCCCAACTGATGCCCCATCCAGGACCAGGTACTGTCTAGGGCTGCACTCAGACATGGGGCTTATTTCGTTAGTTTAACGGATTTAAAAGGGTAGCCCTTCTGTCCCGATGTCTAAAATTCCATTCACACTGCAGTACCTGTTGTGTTAAGAAATGGTAGCTTTTTCAGCTGATATACCGGCATTTTGTGCAACTGTCTTTCATGCTGCTGCAACAAACAGTGCTTTGCTTTCATTCCACATCCGTTATACACATGCGCACTGTAGTTTTCCCATCATTCACTGCTTGAGTTAGTGTCCGGACACAGGGGTGTTTGTAAGAAAAGGAGGAAGGAAATGCTGCTACATGTGCCTATACTGGAATACCAGTACAATTTTTGTCAAGCAAAATTTTAAAAAATGGTGCGTGCCTATAGGGCGGGAATAAATTGCATGCCAGGATGCCTGTCACATGAGCAGCTGCAGCTAGCAAACAGATTATCTCTGGTATTATCTAGCACAAAAAGTAGCATTAAATTTCCACTATATTCCACTAGATTTCTGGAACTAACTTTTACATCATGTGAAAGATCAAATGCAGATTACCAGGTAAGAAATCATCGGAATGATGGAATAAAGTGCAGTGTGAAAGCAACCTTGATCCAAATCACCTTAGGTGGCTCAGTCACATGACTTCAGACCATGCTGCGGGACAAATCAGGACATTGACAGCACACTCCTATGTGTGCTTACTCAGAAGTTCCACTATGTTCAGTGGGCCTTGCTCCCTACTAAGGGAGGGTTCCACTCTGATTTAGCGGAAATGTAAGGGCCATCCGTGATAAACAGGGACAGTCAGTGCATGGCAGGGACTGCCCATGCAGTGCCTGTGGGTTCAGTGGCATTCTTCATAGAATCATAGAATAGTAGAGTTGGAAGGGGCCTTTAAGGCCATCAAGTCCAACCCCCTTCTCAATGCAGGAATCCAAATCAAAGTATTCCTGACAGATGGCTGTCCAGCTGCCTCTTGAATGCCTTCAGTGTCGGACAGCCCACTACCTCTCTAGGTAATTGGTTCCATTGTCGTATGGCTCTAACAGTTAGGAAGTTTTTCCTGATGTCCAGTCGAAATCTGGCTTCCTGCAACTTGAGCCCATTATTGCATGTCCAGGTCTTCAGCTGGCACCCACAAAGCATCTGAGCCCCCCACCCCAGGTTCACTGTCCCCATGAGGTGTTAAGAGTGGCCTTTTCTCCCTTGAAAAGTGCATAGAGCTGAAGGAGAAATTTGAAGGGTGACCCACTTTCAGTTCTATGTGCTTTTCTAGGCTCAGATTAATTCTACTGGATCAGATTTTTATCCAGGTCCCTTAGAAGAACAAAGTGTGTAAGCATGCACTTTCTCTCTTTCTGTCTCTTGGGGGAAGGGCTGATCCAGGGGAGGGAAGTTTACCAGATGGAGTGGCAGTGGCAGCCATGACACTTCCTCAAAAATCCATATGTGCTTATGGGCCTCAAAAGGTTTGGCAACCTCGGTATATCGAACAGGGTTTGCCCTTTGTCCCATGCAACTTTAGGTCTGCTGCCCTGAGCCGTTCTAAGCCGTGACAACTATCCACATTTTATACAAGCATGATGCTAGGAATTCCAGAAGACAAGTCATGCTCCCCCTCCATTCCAACAAGTTTAAAATAAATATACAGTTTTGGGGAAGGAGGGGAAAATGCAGCCAACATATGTGGATGGTTTAAATTGACTCACTGTATTAACTTCCACACTACTGAAAGATGGGCTCACCAAGGATTTTTCTATGCTGCCGAAGCAAGCTGGCCCACAGCTGTTTGTGTGAGTGCTCAGGGAGTGTCCATGGAGAACGCCACCTTGAACCACTTTATTCCTCAAAATCCGAAGGATTTGTTACATCAGGGTTTTCAAAACATTTTTTTTTCTTGCCAGAAGTGTTAATGTGTGTCATTAAAGCTGCCAAGTCGTGCACAGCGCACCGAGACCCTCGCTGGAGTTTATAGAATCTGACATAAGAATGTTAAAGAAAACAGAGCTGCGATATAGAGAGTGACAGCTGATTATTTATTTTTACATATTTTTCAAAGTATCAATAAATCCATTTGAGACTTCATGACTTGAGATGTTGTAAGAGCGGCAGAGAACGCAAATTATAATTAAGCCCCATTCGCTTTCAACGCACGCACACAAAGAAATTGAAACAGAGGATGCTCACAGAATGAACTTTGAGTGATCAAATGAAGTTCAGTTACCTGAAAAGGGAGAAAAATTGTGATACTTAAGGTGATATTTACGGTTTACAGTTACATATTGGCCTCTGAGCAGGGCCAGATTTAGAAGCAGGCAACTTACGTGTCAGGGTGACTAACCTGTGGCCCTCCATATATTGTTGGACTGCAACTCCCATCATCCCTGGCCATTAACTATGTTGGCTTGGGCTGATTGGAGTTGGAGTCCAACAGTATCTATAGGGCCAAAGGTTAGCCATTCCTGGCCTAGGGCATTAGGCCAAAGGGATGCACAGTTCAGGGGTTTATCTACTCAACTATTCTACTCAATAGCTAAAGCAAATAGTACAGATAGTTGATCTTCCCTTGTAAACCCATACACTATGCTCAACATCAAAAGCCCTCCTCTGGATGCCTACTCTGAGGGAACCTCGGAGGATGGCAACAAGGGAGAGGGCTTTCGCAGTGGTAGCCCCCAAATTATGGAACAATGTTCCTGAAGAGGTGCGCCTGGCGCCAACCCTGTTATCTTTTTGGCGCCAGGTCAAGACTTTCCTCTTCTCCCAGGCATTTTAGCATGTGTTTTTAAATAGTTTTTTTTAATTGTTATTATATTTGTATATTTGTTTTTAATGTTTTTTTTAATTGTTGTAAACTGCCCAGAGAGCTTCGGCTATGGGGCGGTATACAAATGTAAATAATAATAATGATAATAATAATAATAATATTAATAATAATAATAAGGTAGGCAACACTGAGTTGTGTGGCTAGTGGTGTGTGAGTGTTCTTTTATTGTTATTATTCATGGGGAAATGTGTGGCATCAATGCCCATTCAATACATAGTTTGTGTTTGAGTGATATCATGGATACCATAAAAATAATCAAATGTCATGAGATTACTATCAAAGGAATGAAACTGATAGCAAATGCAAAACAAATATAAGGCATTCAAAAGATGAACAAATATGGACCATTCAGGGGAGGGACTGTGTAGGGAAGAGTTCATCGCACATAGATTTGCACAGTGCCTCACAAAAGTAGTCCAGTAGGGGAAGGGCTGTAGCCCAGTGATGGAGCACCTGGTTTGCAAATAGAAGATCCGAGGTTAAATCCCTGGCATCTCCAGGTAGGTCTGGGGAACATTCTTATTTGAAACTCTGGAGAGCCACTGCCAGCCAGGATGGACAATACTGAGCAAGAACATAAGAACATAAGAAGAGCCTGGTAGATCAGGACAGTGGCCCATCTAGTCCAGCATCCTGTTCTCACAGTGGCCAACCAGATGTGTATGTGAATCACATAAGCAGGACCTGAGTGGAACAGCACTCTCTCCTCCTGCAGTTTTCCAGCAACTGGCACTCGGAACCATACTGCCTCTGACTGAGGAGGTAGGCAGGGTCTGATTAAGTATAAGGCAGCTTCCTGTGTTCCTTAAATGAGTTGCTGAAGGTGCACCTCGAATGAGCATCTAATCTTGCAAACATATCTAGCTGCATCAGATCTTGCAAACTGTGCAGAACAGAAATGGTAACCCTGTTAGGGCAGTGTGGTCTCTGCTGGTCTTGGTGCCTGGGAAGTGCCCAATTTTGCCACATTCTGTAGCCTGTCCCACTACACAACGCAGACACATACACAAGACAATACAAACTCAGGAAAAGTCCTTACTGCACACCTCAATAAGAGTAGGTAAGGGATTGTAAGAACATGTAGCGATTTGGGATTGTTTGCTCACTGAACACTAGCGGAAGAAATAGAATGGAATTCTTCTACCAAGCCCCACAGAAAATAATAGAAACATTTTTTTCATGGCAGTGGGTGGATGGATGTTCCAGAGTTACTTCTCCAGGCTTTGAATTACTGCTCAGCTACAACGCTTCCCAAGTGGCCGTGGGGGAAATGAGGAGCTGCCACAGAAGCCTTGCAATTTAGATGGACAAATTTCTGGGAGTGATTTAAAACCATCACACTAATATGAATGAAATTTAAGTATGATTATCTCTCCCTTTTTTAAATCACTGCATCCATTATCTTTCAATCTCTCAATGCTGTGCAGTAGACAGCCATGTACGTGAGAGCTACAGCAGGAGTCTTGGCAGCTGACGCATTGGAGCAAGCAGGGCCGGTCCTACCACTAGGCACAAGGAAGTGACCACTTCAGGCAGCAAATGCTGGGTGGGGGGAGCAACGGGCTGGGCTGGCCATTAGCCCCCTGGCCATATCTTTCTATTGGAGGATTGTGATAGAATTGTGGCACACTGTATGGCCAGGCCTGGCCTGTGTCTCCCTTAACTAGCCTGCTGCCCTCAGCTGCTGTGGAGGACGCTGTCCAGATGCCAGTCTCAAAGTAAGATTTAACCAACAGCCCATGTGGAAAGGGGGGCACCATCTTGCACTTCGTCTCAGGCAGCAGAGTGTATCTGGCCAGACCTGGGGGGCAGATAAACAGGGCTGAGGCAAAGGTAACTGTGAGCAAGAGTGGTGAACTTGGCAAGCTGAGTGACAACTTCTAGGAGAACCGAGCTGCTGAGGTTGTAGCATACAGTCTGAACACAGCAGCCAGTGCTAGGGAGACCCCAAACCAGAGATAAAAGATCTGACATAAGAATCCAATAGTAGGCTTTGGGTACTGAAATGTTGGGAAACACAAAGAAGTCTATGACTGCTATGTCACTAGTGTGCCTGTCAGTACCTCCATGCACCAGGCATGATAGGTTGTTTGCTCTCCCTGCTCAGTTACTGTTTACACTGGTTTCACTTTTACTATACTGAACACAATCCCTAAAACGTGTCTACATTTCACTGGATGCTGGGACTGGATATCCTCCCTTCCATTCTGAACAGAGGAGAGATGCCAAGAGCTTCTCTGTGTGAGTAGCATGGCAGTGGCTGATGTAGATACCATTGACGAGGATGGGGTCATGCCTTTACCATTTTGTGTTCCGCTTCCTCTTTCTGGTGTGAGTGACAGCCATTTTGTGTTAGCTACACCCCCACAGGCAGCCATTTTGTGACTGGCACCCACGGAATTTTCTCAAAATTCCAAATGTGCCTACTGGCTCAAAAATCTTGGTGACCCCTACATTAGGTTCTATTGGCCTTCCATGGTATATTCCTCTGCCTCCAAATTAACACTCATGCCATGTAGGAGTTGTATCCAGGACTGTTGAACCAGAACAAGCAGTGTATCATTGCAAAACCAAAACAAAGAGGCAAGATCCTCTGCTGCACAAATAGATCTCGCTGCATAAGACAGGCTGTTCGATGCAGGAGTAGCCCCAGCCAGCATAACCAGTTGCTAAGGTTGATGGTAGCTGGAGATCAACAACATCTGGAAGACACTACGTTGGCTACCCCTGTTTTGTCCTCTTGACTTTAGTTAATTACCTTGGATGTCTGTATTAATGCCAGATGAAAGAGATTCCTTGTTTCCCTCTGAAAGTTTGTTATACGAAGGATGCTTTTAAATCTTCCTCATTAAATACGGGGGGTGGGCTACTCCTTTGTTTTTGGCAACATCTTCACAGCAATTACTCAATAAATTATAAATCAGTGTGTGTGTTTTTTTATAAGCTGCATTGCTGCAAAACACAATTTGGAAATCAAGCCTTGGATGCACGTTTTTGTCAGAACGCATATATGGAGGTTGCAGTTCAAATCAATACCAGCCTTTAAAATATTTTGCTGTCTTAATGGTTAAATATTAGGGTTAGTTGCCCCACCCCCACTGGCACTTTGCTCACAATTAATAACCTGTTTTGGATGCACCTGTTGCCAGCATTTAATTTCTGTTTAGCACATTTCACGGAAAATATGACCATGTGTCAGTGTATAGTTCCTGCTTGATGTTGCATATAATTCTTATAATATTCTGAACGGCATGTGCTAATTATTTACTACAATGGCTCATCTTATGGAGCTGTAAGACTGGGGAAAGAAGAGTAGTAATTACCTGGAATGAGGGTGTATTTTTACGTGGAATGAGGATGTCTTTTTTTGTTGTTGTTGTTTGAGACCAAAGGGTGGGTGGGGGAAGGAAAAACTAAAATCTAAAGAGGATTGAAAATGCTGAAAGAGTTAAAAAAAATTTGGCAAGTTTAATACTAATAAGACTGAAATCTCTGGCTTCCAAAGGAGCGGTTTTGTGAAACGTACAGCAATTATAAAATGCTCACCCTTCTTTCCTATGCTAACAAATTTCTTCTCCCATTTTCGAAACCAACCTTCTTGGATCCATTTCTGCAGATAGCTTTTTCGCTCTAGCAGTGAGCATTTCTTGGCACATTCCAGAGCTTTCTGATTTATTTTGACTCGTTTGACTTGACCTGTAGCGGAGGGCAAAAAAAAAAAAGGTGCAACAATCAGCCTAGCAAAAAGATCAAAATAAAAGAAGGCTTAACAAATATATATATATATATATATATATATATATATATATATATATATATGGATTGAGGAGGCACAAAGGGAGATCCTAATTTACATCAGAATGCCTGCTTTCATTCCCTAGTCAAAACTCAGGAAGGTGTGACCTTGACAAAATACATTAGAAAAGGGAAGTATTGTCTGGAGCCAGTCTTGTGCAGAGGAGAAATGGAACATGAGCCAGAATGGGGATCCAAAAATAGCTGGCTAGGAGGTAATGATCAGACCAGATGAAGTTCTCACAAGTGACATGTGCCAAAGCAGCTCATGGTCAACCTCACCATCAATCAAGGCAAGGAGACCTGCTAAACATCATAGATTTGCACAGCAAAGAGGATGGGTCCCTACCCCAAAGAAAAGGGAGCTCTGCTGCTGGAGGACTGTGGAGGGATACCTCTGTCCAATCCACCATCCTCATTGTATGTTCCATTCCTGGGCAAGGTCCTGGAACAAGTGGATGGAGGTCAGCTCCAGACACTCTTGGATGAGACCGATTATCTGGATCCATTTCAGTCGGGTTTCAGGCCTGGTTTGGCATGGAAACAGACTTGGTATGATGACTTCTGTCGGGAGACAGAGAGGGGGAGTGTGACTCTGTTGATTCTCCTTGATCTCTCAGTGGCTTTTGATACCATCGACCATGGTATCCTTCTGGGAAGACTGGCTGAGGTGGGAGTAGGAGGGACTGCATGGCAGTGGTTTCGCTCCTACTTGGCTGGTTGTCTCCAGAAGGTGGTGCTTGGGGAACATTGCTTGGCACCCTGGATTCTCCAGTATGGGGTTCCGCAGGGGTCAGTTCTGTCCCCCATGCTGTTCAACATCTATATGAAACCGTTGGGTGCAGTCATCCGGAGTTTTGGAGTGCATTACCATCAGTATACTGATGACACACAGCTCTATTTCTCCTTTCCATCTTCTTCAGGTGAGGCTGTCAATGTGCTGAACTGGTGCCTGGCTGCGACAATGGACTGGATGAGGGCTAATAAACTGAAGCTCAATCCAGACAAGACTGAGATGCTGTTAGTGAGTGGTTCTTCTGACCGGATGGTGGATGTCCAACCTGTGCTGGATGGGGTTGCACTCCCCCTGAAGGAGCAGATTTGTAGCTTGGGGGTTCTTCTAGAACCTTCTCTGTCACTTGAGGCTCAGGTAGCCTTGGTGACACAGAGTGCCTTCTACCAGCTTCAGTTGGTGGCTCAGCTACACCCCTATCTGTATAGGAATAACCTGGCTTCAGTTGTCCATGCTGTGGTAACCTCCAGGTTAGATTACTGCAATGCACTCTCCGTGTGGCTGCCTTTGAAGACGGTTCAGAAACTGCAGCTTGTGCAAAATGCAGCAGCCAGATTGGTAACAGGGACCAGACGGTTCGAATATATAAAACCGATTCTGACCCGCTTGCATTGGCTGCCTTTATGTTTCTGAGCTTGATTCAAGGTGCTGGTTTTAACCTATAAAGCCTTACACAGCTTGAGACCACAATACTTGATGAAATGCCTCTCCCGACACGAACTCATCTGTACACTACACTCAACATCAAAGGCCCTACTCCGGGTGCCTACAAGGGAAGCTGGGAGTCTGGCAACAAGGGAGAGGGCCTTCTCAGTGCTGGCCCCCAAATTATGGAATGAAGTGTTTGATGAGGTGTGCCTGGCGCCAACACTGTTATCTTCTCAGTGCCATGTCAAGACTTTCCTCTTCTTCCAGGCATTTTAGCATGTGTTTTTAAATTGCTTTTTAAAAATGTGTTTTTAAATTTGTGTATTTGTTTTTAATGTTTTAATTGTTGTAAACTGCCCAGAGAGCTTCAGCTATGGGACAGTATATAAATGCAATAAATAAATAAATTATAAATATTTTTCAAAATTGTTGAAGGTAAGGAGTGGGCTCTCTCAAAGATCTGTATTGGGACCAGTGCAATTTCAGGTTAGTAGGTTAGTAGCTTGGGTGTTCTCCTAGAAGCATCTCTGTCACTTGAGGCTCAGGTAGCCTCGATGGCACAGAGTGCATTCTACCAACTTTGGTTGGTGGCCCAGCTACGCCCCTATCTGGACAGGGATAACCTAGCTTCAGTTGCCCATGCTCTGGTAACCTCCAGGTTAGATTACTGCAATGCACTCTATGTGGGGCTGCCTTTGAAGATGGTTCAGAAACTGCAGCTTGTGCAAAATGCAGCAGCCAGATTGGTAACAGGGACCAGATGGCTTGAACATATAAAACTGATTCTGACCCACTTGCATTGGCTGCCTGTATGTTTCTCAGCTCGATTCAAGGGGCTGGTTTTAACCTATAAAGCCTTACACGGCTTGGGACCACAATACCTGATGGATCTCCTCTCCCGACACAAACCCACCCGTACACTACGCTCAACATCCAAGGCCCTCCTCCGGGTGCCTACTGGGAGGGAAGCTGGGAGTCTGGCAACAAGGGAGAAGGCCTTCTCAGTGGTGGCCCTCAAATTTATGGAATGATTTTCGTGACGAGGTGCGTCTGACGCCAACACTGTTATATTTTTGGTGCCAGGTCAAGACTTTCCTCTTCTCCCAGGCATTTTAGCATGTGTTTTTAAATTGCTTTTTAAAAATGTGTTTTTTAAAATTTGTATATTTGTTTTTAATTGTTGTAAACCACCCAGAGAGCTTGGGCTATGGGGCAGTATATTAGTGCAATAAATAATAAAATAATTCTAGAACAAAGGGGGTTTGGATTGCTCACTAACGCTTCACAAAATAGGCAAGGTTGGGGCGAGGTTTGGGGAGAGATCTGAATGAAGGAACGGACATTTTAGTAATCTGGCGATCTAGTAACATGTAGCAGAATGTCACTTTTGAGATGTAATTGGACATGGGGGTTCTTTTTGTACCACAGAAATAAAAAAGTTGTAGGTTGTCTTTGATGCAACTAAAGGGCATCCTGCAGACTAGATGGCGGCAAATATATACTGCTTTGCCATCAGATGTACATTGAATAAGAAGTTGTGGCCAATATTTGCTCTCTGCTGAGATACACATGTTCAACCCTAAATTTGTCTCATTAACGCATTACATTTATATTACAGGTATACATTTGTTTAATCCTTAGCCCTGAAGTTTAGTGATTACCAGCACCAGGACCCATCCAAGCCATTTCGCTGTTGGGGGGCAGAGCTTGCCACTGCCCTCTCCACAGCAGCCACTACTTAACGCATGTGTTGCAGTGCTGCAGATAAAGTGCTTCCAGTATCATAAAACTTGGCAGAGTCCCACAAGATGTCACTAAGTCTTAGGAGGTTTTTGGGGCATCTCATAAAACTATGGCAAAGTCTTGTGGAACTTGACAGTGAAACTTGGCTAGGAGAGATCTGGAGGAGACATACAATTCAATCTGCAAGAAGCCATTTCCTAGTCTGGTCATCGAGCTGCCAACTGGTCTAGGGATGGAATTTTAAGAAAATAAAAAGCTTTGACATCCATAATGATCCATCAGAATAGGGTCTGAAATTAAGGGCAACATTTGATTACACTCAGTTTTTTAATGTTCTAAATTTATTCATAATTGCCAGAGGGGAGTGATTCCAAAAGTGGCCCACTTACCTAGTGGTTGGGCTTTGGGGGCAGCTGTGGTGACTGTCTCTGCTACACTTCTTCCTTCCCTTCTCTGTTATCCTTCTCTGTTTATTTTCCTTTCTTGCCCCTCCAGTGCTACAGTGACTGCTTTAGGAGTAGCAATAGTGGAACAGCAGAGAGAAAGAAAGAGAGGTCTCAGTCCCTGAGTTCTTCTACAGCTCAGATTTTCAGCTAAACCATAAAATAATTGCTCCCTCCACTCCTTTGCTTTGCTTCTACTATGAGCACTGTGGTAGTGACAAGGATGAAGAAATGGAAATCTCTCTGTGTGTCTCTCTCTCTCTGAGTAGCGCATCAGGTGTTATGGTAGATCTAATTTTCCTGTGGCATCCAACATGCATCAGGCACCCTGGGAAAACTATATTTCCTAAGACACTGGCACACTGCCCTAGCAGAGTTCCATGCACTGTGAATAAAAGGAGGAGTAATGAAGAAAAGAGTTGAAACCTCCCTCTTCCTTACTACCACAAGTAGCCTCAGCAGCAGCTAAGTAAAGAAGGGGGATGGAGGAAGGATGGACAGAAGAATTTTCCTCTGCCTCAGATAGAAAGCAATGCTGTATTCTAGCAGGGCCAGCGCCAGGCATGCCAGGGCCTTTGGGTACCAGCTTGCCCCAGTCCCGCAGCGCCAGAGCACAACTCCTCCATGCAGTCTGCTTGGGACTAATAAACACCCCCCGTGCATCCCACCTACTTCTATCAATCCTGTAAGTGACTGTGCGCATGCCTGCCATCAACGAAGATGGCAGCGGAGGTGTCAGCCCCTTAGGAAAGCCTCTGCCTCCATCTTAGTTGATGGCAGGCATGTGTGCACTGTATGCGCATGCCTGCCATTAGCCAAGATGGTGGCAGAGACATCAGCCCCTTAGGGCAACCTTTGCCGCCATCTTGGTTGATGGCAGGCATGTGCGCACAAAGCACATGTCATTTACAAAAGCAATAGAGGTAGGTGGGACATGTGTGGCCCTCATTAACTCCATTGTGGGGGGTAGGTGCCTGGGAGTTCCCACTCCGTGATCTGCAGCAGAGTCAGGAGCTGCTGCTGTGGCGGATCACAGAACAGCAGCGCTATCAGTCCAAGGGGGGCCCTTGGCCAGGGCCCAACCTGGTCGCCCCCTGGCACTGGCCCTGCATCTCAGGGCCATAGCACTCACCTTTGAAGGTGAGAATTATAAAATGCCAGGGTATGTATTCTGAGCCTGGAATTTATATGTGTAGCATCTCTACAAGAAATCACATAGCAAAAGGGTAGCCAACCTATGCCCTCCAGATGTTGTTGGACTCCAACTACCATCAGTTCCAGCCAGCATGGTCAATAGTCAGGGATGATGGTGCCATACACCTATGATTTTGCAAAAGATTTTGTGAAAATACTCATGCAATGTTACTGTTTTGAATGAATGAAAGGGTGAATGAGCATTTGAAATAAAGATGACCACTGCATGGAACATTATCATTGCTGGTGGCTATCTAAAATAAGCAGGACATAAAATATCAGATGAAGGAAAACAACATTCCTTGGAAGAACTGTCACAATTCAGGACAGTTGTGCTTGTTTGCTTAGATACATCTTGATAAATTCACAGTTGATGAGAGGCCTTGTAATCCAGAAAATGCGTGTGATCAACATCTTCAAAAGGAACATCAACAATCACCACATCAGTCCAAAAGACTGAGCAGGTATAAGAATTTTGGAGACAGATCTCTGCAGCACCTCAAGGAGCAATATTAAGCTTCCATCAGCACCCTGCTTCATGCCACCCTCTGTGCTACTAGACTGGCCATCTAGTTAGATAGAGCAGCTGTTTTCTGTAACTACATTCCTGCAGAGCAAGAGTGAATATCTTGCATGATTGAGAGCACTTGAATAGTTGCTCTCCTCCAATCTGGGGTTGCATTCATGACTATGGGACTTGTAGTTTAACAACATTTGGAAGGCAACATATTGGCTATCCCTGACATAGGAGAATAGAAGTGGATCCACCAAAGTGGCAAAATGCCCAGTATACAACATAAATGTTCTTCAAAGCAGCTGGAACAGGAGAACAGAATACTGGATCAGCCAGGTGGTGGAGGTAGTTCTAGATCAGATCCTAACAGACACTGGAAAGTGATGGTTTCCAGGTATTGGTCATGTTTACCCAAGAAAGGATAACGCCTTTCACAATCCCAGCAGTTTGAAACCTTTCATTTTTTATTACACACAGAAATATGCTAACCTGTTTTTGGAAGAAAGAATGAAATGCTTTCTGCATTATGTGCCAACAATATAAGATTGGTTTTTCTTTAAAAAAAAATTACCCAAAAATATCTGATTCTAAACAACTAGGCTCAGTTCCAAGTAGCCTTACTATTTACATGAATGCCAAAGTAATGTCTACATCATTTTTCTGAATAATAATTGAGAAGTGTAACAAGTTTTCTAATCACAAAAAATATTTATTTGGGAGGCTTTTGAACACATACCACCACTTTCCGTAATTACAAAATGAGGTTATATGTTAACCAGTTTTAAATCTGTCAAAATATTTTAAGGGGAATGAGAGATCTACTTTGTGAATTATTGGTTCCATTTATTAGCTTAATGATAAACTCACCTTTCACCTGCAACAGATCACAGATAATTGCTGAAACATGATAGAAAAGCAAATAATCTGTCACACAAAATGCTGTCTGTAGGAATAGGATAAGGCCTGATAGATTCAATTTTATTTAGCAATATGCCTTTTTTGTGCAGGGGAGGCTTAAACATCCTCAAAACTAGGAAATTCAGACGGTATAATCATTATTGCTTCAGTTGGGAATGTCTGGTGGAGAGGAAAAGGAATGACAAAGAGAATATAAGTGGTGGGGATATTGGAAAAAATTGGGTTGCAAAGCCTTCATTTCACTCATGGGGCAGATTCACACAACCCAAAATCAGTCGCATAAGGGCTAAAATCTCTCTCTCTCTCTCTCTCTCTCTCTCTCTCATTTTAGTGAACAGAGTGTCAGACTAGGACATGGGAGATCTGGGTTCACATTCCTGCTCAGCCTTTCAGTGCAGCGGGCAAGTGTTGGAACAAGCCATAGCCTGATGGTAAAACGCATGTGTTGCATTCAAAAGATCCCAGAATCAACCCATAACTTCTCCAGGTAAGAGCTGGAAAAACTCCTATCTAAAATTCTGGAGAGCTGTTGCCAGTCAGTGTAGGCAACACTGAGCTAGATGGAGCAATGGCCTTAGCAGAAGATTTCTTTCAGTCTAATCTGCCACACTGGATTCTTTTGAGAATAAAATAGGGGACCAAGTCATGTATGCACCTTTGAACAATTCATGGCATCTCCAAGTAAGGCTGGGAATATAGTCAAGGCCAGCCCCCTTGCCAGTGAATGCACAGGGTCGAGGGTTCTTGCTTTCTCCCTTTCTCTGTGTTTATATAGAGTCCTTCTATGTTGAACATTAGTTCACTTAAGCTCACATGTTATCAACAGCAGTTGTCTAGTGCAGGTGGAGAATAGAGGAGACCCCACTCAAGAATTCTTGAGTGTTCGGAGGTACCAGAAATTTTCTATTTGGAAGTCAGACTTCAGATAGCAGAACAGTCTTCTTAACATATTGTATTTATCCATATCTTACACACTACAACTAATAAAATGGCTAGGTGGCCTTAGCCATCATTGCAGAAACAGAAAAACAGAAATATCAGCATGAAAGAAGTTGCTGGATATCCATTTGACATCAAAGTAAAAGACTCTGAAGGCACATCGTAGTTAAAACAAGTTACAACAGATGAAGGACTGAGTTAAACTCTAAGTCATATTAGGGAACCAAAGTTACAACTTACATGGAAATACATGTCATAATATATCAATATATCATAATATATCAGATGTCATGGATAGAACAGATGGATGGTTCTCCTGCTTTCTTTAACCCCCCACTTCAGCAGAGCTGAGAGGTCCTGAGTGCTATAAAACCTGGCCTTTCACACCCTTTCTTTTCAAAGGGAAGAATTGTTCCCATCGCCTTATCAATTATGCTGTCTACTGGAGGCAACACTACCGACCTTTCTGCCTTCTCCTAGAGATGGCAAGAATGATCAATGTAAACTACTAGTTGAATGTGGTGGTGTTAACCATACCATATAAGGAGCTTCCTCTTACAAGAGCCAGATGAATGCTGACTGACTGCCCAGACCTCTTATCTCTATGTCTGTTCCAGCTCCTTTCATAGGAAAATTGCAGCTTTAGTCAATAGACAGAGGAAAGGGGGGGCAGTTTTAAACTACTCCTTTTCTTACTATTTGGCCTTATACATGAAGCAAACTTTATAAGTTATTTCAGCAAATCTTAAGCATATTCTAAGCTATATAAGTAAATATAAGCAGATATAAATGTTTTCAGCACATTTTATAGATATTTCAAGCCCATATATGGGCTGGTCCATTACAATAAGAAGAGCACTGCTGGATCAGGCCAGTGACCCATCTTGTCCATTCTTTTCTGGCAACTCATTTGCATGCAGAAGGTCCCAGTTTTAATTCCCAGTATCTCCAGGTAGACCTGGGAGAGGTTCCCTATTTAAAACCCTCAAAGCCACTGCCAGTCAGTGTAGCAATACTGAGCTAGATGGACCAATGGTCTGACTCAGTATAATGCAGTTTCTTTGTCCCTCTGTTTCTGTTCTCACAAAGGCCAACCAGATCCCTCTGGGAAGCATGCAAGTAGGACTTATTTGTTGTTGCCAGTCATACCTTGGTGGAATGGCCCCTCCAAAATAAATTTATCCCTCCCTCCAAAATGCTTAAAAGTGAGTGTACATGTTGTCCCAGTTCTTCCAGTCATGACCTCAAGAAGTCTATCTTTTCCAATTCATCTCATCATCTGCCGAACAGCAATATGAGTATAAACATAGGGACTGAATATGACATGAGGACCAATTTATTTCACTCTTTCCTTGGATGAAGGTGCCTTCTAGACTTCCCAGCTCCCTGGTGGCTAGGGATAGAGTTCACTGCCTAGTTCTGATCCACTTGTATTTCAATAGACAGTCATTCAATCCTGATCCGCCCTTTTTTTTGTTCCCACTTGCTTTAGCACTTGCTGATTCAATCCACTGCTTTGTTTTGTTTTGTTTTTTGGTTGGAAAAAAATGTGTAATTTTTAATGTAAATACTTCTGTAAATGGTCACGGTGTTCCATGTGGTTTCCCCCCTATTTATCACACCTACACATTGTTATGAACGCATCAATTTAGAGGAAGTTTTAAAGATAATTACATAAAATTGGGGGGGGTGAAAAAAAATCCCATGCCGATTACAGCCGCAGCCCTCAGCAAGAAATCAGTGCCAGTCCGAAAAGATAGCAGACTGTCGAACTCAGTCGGAATCCGGTACTAAGTCCAATTTAGCAGAGTTTTTCTCCCATCCCTACTGGTGGCCCTCCTTCATATAATGGCACAGATGCTGGTAGTTTGAAATGAAAACTGAACAGAGCAACAGTGTTCTTCAAAGTGGCTGCTCCTTTTTCCTGAACCTTGGACATTGTGCTTAGTAGGGAGAACAGAGGTGGCTTAATTCTTAACTGGATCTTGAGAACTTCCATGGAGTAAAACAATCCTCAACAACTTTCATTTAGTAAGTCTGCAAAGCTAAAAACATACCATTATAGAGAAGAACATGGGGGAAGGGCTGTGCAACAGTGGTGGAGGACTTGATTCTCATGCAAAAGGTCCCAGGTTCAATCCCTGGCATCTCCAGGTGGGGCTGGGAAGAGATTCCTGTCTGAAATCCTGTGCCACTCAGTGGAGACAATACTGAGCTAGGTGAAGTAATGGTCTGGCTCAGTATAAGGAAGTTCCCTCTGTCCCAATGTTCCTAATGCTTTCACACAAATATCCCTAAATTCCCTTTCACATTCTAGTTGAGTAAGCACATTGTTCTGTGAAGAGACAATGGGCTGTGCTTCTGACTCCGCACTTGAAGTTGCATGATTTTGCCTCACATGGAGGAAAGCTTATGTGCCTAATTATCTACTCATATAGTCTTTCCCCTGCCAGACATCCACACCTAACAGACATGGGGGAAAGCCTCACAACCTCAGCCCTTGACTTCACTGACCCTTGACTGCATGATTAACATGTGAAAGGAATGTCAGACTCAAATCTAAAAGTTTAGGAAGAATGCCACATTATCTTTATACAAACTCTCTTGAGTATATATTTATTATTTATTTAATTAATTAATTAATTTGTATCCCATCCTTCCTCCCAGCAGGAGCCCAGGGTGGCAAACAAAGCACCAAAACACTTTAAAACTTTAAAATACATTAATACAAAACTGCATTAAAAACAATTTAAAAAACAACCTTAAAAAAAGGTTAAAAACATTATTAAAAAACATATTAAACAATTCTGACACAGATGCAGACTGGGATAGGTCTCAACTTAAAAGACTTGTTTGAAAGTCTTCAAAAGGCGCCGAAAAGATAGTAGAGATGGTGCCTGTCTAATATTCAAAGGGAGGGAATTCCACAGGGTAGGTGCCGCCACACATAGCTTGCATTTTACTGAGTCGGACCACTGGTTCATCTAGCTCAGTTTTGTCTACATTGACTGGCAAAAGCATTGTTTCAGTCAAGGAAATAAAAATGCCAGGGACTGAACAAGGGACCTTCTCAATCTATCAAATGCCTGGGAGAAAAGACACTGAAAATATGTCAATGATGGCGCCAGGTGGACCTCACCAGGGAGCATATTCCACAGATGGGGAGCCACAACTGAAAAGGCCCTCTCCCTTGTCACCACCCTCCAAGCTTCCCTCAAACAGGGGACCTGGAGAAGGGCCTCAGAGAAAGATCTAAGGGTACAGATAGGTCAGAGCTTGGAAAAGTTACTTTTTTGAACTACAACTCTCATCAGCCCAATCCAGTGGCCATGCTGGCTAGGGCTGGTGGGAGTTGTAGTTTAAAAAAGTAACTTTTCCAAGCTCTGAGATAGGTTTATATCAGGAGAGGCATTCCAGAAGATATTGGGGTCCTATGCCATAAAGAGCCTATGCCCTATATGTCCAAACCCAGCACTTTGAATTGGGCTTGGAAGCATATAGGCAGCTAATGCAATTGGAACAGGATAGATGTTATATGCTCTATTCACCTTGAACCCTTCAACAATCAGTCAGCTGCATTTTCCAAAAACATTTTTAAAGGCATCCCCATATAAACCTTGAGGTTATCAGAGCATATATAACTGTAGCCAGGTTATCCCTGTCCAGATAGGGTCACAGATGGACCACCAGCCTAAGCTAATGGAGCACACTCCACACCACTGATGCCACCTGTGCCTCAAGCGACAGCAGTGGATCCAGCAGAACCCCCAAACTATGAACCTGCTCCTTCAGAGGGAGTGTGATCCCATCTAAAGCAGATCACACATCACTCAGCCAGTCAGGGAAACCACCCACCAACAGCATTTCAGTCTTGCCTGGATTAAGCTTTAGCTTTCTGGCCCTCATCCAGTCCATTATCACAAGCAAGCACTGATTCAGCACATCCACTGCCTCACCTACAGAAGATGAAAAGGAGAAATAGAGCTGTGTGTCATCAACATACTGATGACAATGCACTCCAAAACTCCATATGACCCCATTCAGCAGTTTCATGTAAATGTTAAACAACATGGTGCACACAACCAACTCCTGCAGGATCCCATATTGGAGAGCCCATGGAGCCAAGCAATACTCCCCAAGAACCACGTTCTGGAGCCAACCATTCAAGTAAGAATGGAATCACTACAATGCAGTGCCCCCAATATCCAACTCAGACAGTTGCCCCAGAAGGATACCATGATCGATGGTATTGAAAGCTGCTGAAAGATCAAGGAGAATCAACAGAGTCACACTCCCCTGTCTCTCTCCTGACACAGGTCATTGCACAGGGCGACCAAGGTAGTTTCCATACCAAACCCAGGCCTGAATCCCAATTGAAATGGATCTAGAAAATCTGTCTCCTCCAAGAGTCCCTGGATCTGGTTGGCAACCCCCGACTTGAGAACCTTGCCCAGAAAGGGGACATTTGCTACTGGTCTAAAATTATTAGGATATTCCGGGTCCAGGGAGGGCTTCTTCAGGAGTGGTCTTACCACCATCTCCTTCAGGCAGCCTGGGACCACTCCTTCTTGGAAAGAAGCATAAATTATCTCCCTGGCCCACCCAATTGTCCACTCCCTGGCAGATTATATCAGCCATGAAGGGAAAGGGTCCAAGACACAGGTGGTTGCACAGACCCAACCAAGTACCTTGTCCACATCCTCAGGCTGCAGCAACTGAAACTCATCCAACAACATCAGACAAGAAAGCGCTCCAGAGACCTCATTTGGATCATCAGCATCAATAATGGAGTCCAAATCCCGGTGGATGGAAGCTATTTTATCCTCAAAATGCTTGCCTTCCTGGGCAAGGTCCTAGAGCGTGTGGTCGCTCGCCAACTCCAGGCTCTCTTGGATGAAACTGATTATCTGGACCCATTTCAATCGGGCTTTCGCCCGGGGTTTGGTACAGAAACGGCCTTGGTTGCCCTGTATGATGACCTCTGTCGGGAGAAAGACAGAGGGAGTGTAACTCTGTTGGTTCTCCTTGATCTCTCAGCGGCGTTTGATACCATCGACCATGGTATCCTTCTGGAGCGACTTACGGATTTAGGAGTGGGAGGCACTGCTTGGCGGTGGCTCTGCTCCTATCTCGGGAATCATCTCCAGAAGGTGATGCTGGGGGAACATTACTCAAGTCCCTGGGTACTCCAATATGGGGTCCCACAGGGTTCAGTTCTGTCCCCCATGCTTTTTAATATCTATATGAAGCCGCTGGGTGAGGTCATCAGGAGTTTTGGAGTGCGTTTCCAGCAATATGCTGATGATACGCAGCTCTACTACTCCTTTTCATCTTCGTCAGGTGAGGCTGTTGATGTACTAGACTGCTGCCTGGCCGCGATAATGGGCTGGATGAGAGCCAATAAACTGAAACTCAATCCTAACAAGACTGAGATGCTGTTGGTGGGAGGGCCCTCTGCCCAGATGGTTGACGTTCGACCTGCCCTAGATGGGGTTACACTCCCCCTAAAGGAGCAGGTACGTAGTTTGGGGGTCTTATTAGATCCGCTCCTGTCACTTGAGGCTCAGGTAGCCTCGGTGGCACGGAATGCATTCTACCAGCTTCGGCTGGTAGCCCAACTACGACCCTATCTGGACAGGGAGAATCTCGCCTCAGTTATCCATGCTATGGTAACCTCTAGATTGGACTACTGTAATGCACTCTACGTGGGGCTACCTGTGAAGACGGTTCGGAAACTTCAGCTAGTGCAAAATGCTGCGGCCAGAGTTCTCACTGGGACAAAGAAATTTGACCATATAACACCTGTCCTGGCGCAGCTGCACTGGCTACCGATATGTTTCCGGGCCAGATTCAAAGTGTTGGTTCTTACCTATAAAGCCCTAAACGGCATCGGACCGCAATACCTGGTGGAACGCCTCTCTCGCTATGTACCTACCCGTTCACTACGCTCGACGTCGAAGGCCCTTCTCCGGGTCCCAACTCATAAAGAGGCCCGGAGATCAACAACTAGATCTAGGGCCTTCTCAGTGGTGCCCCCTGAACTATGGAATGCCCTCCCAGACGAGATACGCCTGGTGCCTTCTCTGTTATCTTTTCGGCGCCAGGTAAAAACCTACCTTTTCGCCCAGGCATTTTAAACATTTTAAATTTAATATTTTAAACCTAATATGGATCTTAATTATAAACTCAATGGCAACTCTATTTCAGATTTTTATCATGTTTAATGTTTTTATAATTGTACTATATTTTTCACACTTGCTCATATTTTAATTGTGATTTTATTTGTTGTACACCGCCCTGAGAGCTTCCTGCTATAGGGCGGTCTAAAAATGTAATTAAATAAATAAAATAAATAAATTAACAAACATGTCACAGTGGGCTTTAGATGACTCTTCCACCTTCCCGGGGCCAGTATGTAATAAGCCCTTAGCCACTCTAAACAGCTCAGCTAGAGGGCAAATTGAGGACACAATGGAGGCGGAGAAGTAAATTTTCTTCACCGCCTTCACTGCCACTGAGTAGGCTCAAACACGAGCATGTACTGGTTACATTTGTTAGGAGTTTTTCTCCACCTGCACTCAAGCCATCTCCCTTCTCGCTTCATTGCTCTTAGCTCCGGGGTATACCATGGAGCTTTCTGAGCTCTGCCAGTTGGGAGAGGACACTCAGGTGCAATCATGTCAATCACCTGGGTCATCTCTGTATTCCATCGATCAACCAAGGCTTCAACAGAAGAGCTAGCCATGCCAACTGGAAAACTCCCCAGAGCCCTCTGAAAACCTATAGGATCCATCAGTCTCTGGAGGTGGATCATCTTAATAGGTCCCCTACCCCTGCAGAGGAAAAAGGCCACTGTAAATCTAAAGCTCACCAATAGGTGATCTGACCATGA
Source organism: Rhineura floridana (assembly GCF_030035675.1). Classification (NCBI taxonomy): domain Eukaryota; kingdom Metazoa; phylum Chordata; class Lepidosauria; order Squamata; family Rhineuridae; genus Rhineura; species Rhineura floridana. Next base: position 211,363,698 of record NC_084481.1, on the reverse strand, counting down.
CTCAGGGCCTGTTTTTAGGTCCCTCACCTTCAGATCACCCTCTCCCTGTCCAACTGAGAAACCAAATCCAGAGTGTGCCCTGCTACATGTGTTGGCCTGATGACATGTTGGGACAGCCCCATGATTGTCACAGAGGCCATGAAGTCCTGAGCTTCCCCAGACAGAGCGGACTCGGCATGAATGTTGATATTTGACTAACAGTCTTTGGGTCCTCAGCACCACATCCGAGACTATGTCCGTCAGCCCAGGTAGGGAGACTGTTGGGCAGCAGGGTGGACGGAATCCCCAATCTCTCCCGCTGGCCTAACGCAAGGTACAAGCACTCCAAATTGGCACTCAGACGAACAGGAAGCCTGAAGAGTAAGATGGTATTCCTATAGCAACCACCCCTCTGTGGCCCTCAAGTCTACCCTGGTGCTGAACCAGGTACCTGGGTGGACACAACTGGGAAAGGCTAACCCCACCCTGTTCCCCCACTCAGGTCTCGGTTATACACACCAGGTCAGCATCCCCATCCTCGATTAAATCGTGGATAAGAGAGGTGTTATTATGGACTGACCTGGCATTGACAAGCAGCACACAGAGATTTGAGGACAAGCTGGCACAGCCCCCATCAAACCTTTGGCTGGTGAAAGGGTCGGAGCACGGCACAGGCTGCAACTGTCTGTGCCATGGTCCAGACTTCAGGCATCTGAATCAAATTCAAGTCAGCTGGCTCCCCCTTAATCCAACACCATATGTCCCCCTACCTGTGACCACTGAAACTGGACTCCCCTCTGCTACCCTAGAGCAGTCCAGAATTCGCTCTCCCAGGCACGTGATTGACTATACATACAGTTCCTGGCTACAAAGAAAAAAGAAAAGAATTCCTCGTCCACTCTCCAGCAGATAAAAATAAATAAAAATAAACCATAACCATAAACAGCCCCCTCCCCAGCCCAAAGCCAGTTATGTTGTTTTGAGAATTTCCCATCCCTCCCCTGACTCAGGAGTCCTGGCTTCGAAGCCAGCTGCTGCAAATCGGCAGGGTCTTCCTCCAGGGAAATCAATTCCGCCTTACACAGCACAATAAATGTTTTTAAAAAACACCGTAGTATTGAAAACAGGTGTGGAACCTGTGACCTCCCCCCTGGATGTTTTGGACTCCAGCTCCCATCAGCCCTAGCCAGCATGGTCAATGCTCAAAGGTGATGAGAGTTGTAATCCAACAATATCTGGAGAGCCACAGGTTCTCATCCCTAATTTGAAACATCAGTTGACAATCCAGAGTTAAAACAACTATGCAGTATGTACACCCACAGCAAGACAAGTGTATGAACTGACAGATGAATGGTGAGTACAGCTGAAGCCACATGAATTTGGGAGCTTTGGAAAGGCAACACAGGAGGTCATGTCTCACATGCTTATCCACCATGCTTTACAATGGAGGAACTGTTGGAGGCAGTATGCCTCTCAATACCCGTTGGTGGGACTCACAAGTGGGAAGAGTGCTGTTGCTCTCAGGTCCTGCTTGCAGAGCTCAGGTATCTTCTTCGCCATTGTGAGAACAGAACACTGGACTAAATGGGCCTACTTCCCCTGTTCTAAAGCATGCTTGCCTTAGCAGGTTCTGGGTCCGCTCCAAAAATGCTTTCACTCCAACTAGAAACCATGTTTCTAGTCCAGAAGCTGAATAGGGCAGGGTTACACCCTATCCCTACATTCCAACTCATTACACTATAGCAGTTTGGCTGAGATCCTGCTCTATAGTGTACAGAGCATAATGGTTAATTCAGCTTGGCTTAGGCAGCCTTTGGCACCGCTTCATGCAAACAGATTTAAGAGTCCACACTCCAGCCTGAATGTACATTCAGAGATATGAGAATACATGGATTAAAGAAAGTTAAATTTCCATCAAATGCATCCTCTCTCTCTCCACTTTCATATGCTTTCTTTATCTCCATGTTTTCTGAATTACACTGTTGTGGTTGGTCCAAATTATTAAAATGTTCTCCTTGTTATCATTGCTGCTTGGTAAGTTTCTCCTTCAAATGGTCCAACCTGTTCAGGGTGGATTCCCTCCGCCTTTTCTTCTAAAGACATCTTAATTAGTCTAATCCTGACTGGTCTTTTTCCAATGTTCCTGTTGGCACAGTTGGATTTCAATTAACATTCTGCTTTAGTGTTGCAAATGCCCCTGCTCAGATTTTTTTTTTAAAAAAAAATGTGCTATTTTGGATGCCATCTCTCTCTCTCGCTCTCTCTTTCTTCAAAAATATTCAGTTTGTAAAAGGCTTTGGAAGTGAAAGTAGTGCTGTCAATTTGTGCTATTTGAGTTTTACAAGAAACACAGCCTGTTTCTGAGGAGCTTTTTATGCAGAGGAGTTGTCTATGTTATTCATCCACTTTCAACATTGCTGTCTTTTAGTCTGCAAGATTCTAGTCCTCATCTGCTAGTTCCTTCATCATCCTGCTCCTTTTCCTTTCCCATGCCAGTGAGGCAGTGAAATCCACTCCGGGTTTTATTCTGAACTTTCAAGGAGCTGTCCAAGGTGCTTAGTTCAGACTAAAATCCAGAGCAAATTCCACTGTCATGGAGCCACCAGCTACCACTGAACCCATATGAATATATACCTGACAACTAAGGATCACCCCTTGTGCATCTGATGAAGTGGGCTCTAGTCCACAAAAGCGTATGGTTCGTCTTTAAGGTGCCACATGACGATCACTTTTGCTGCAACAGACTAACTCGGCTACCTCTTCAGAAATGGTGTTAGTTTCATACTGCATTGCTTCCTGGCCCCTCACTCTCTCCCTGATGCTGGTGCTGGTGTAGCTGAGAACCTTCCCCTCGTTCTCATTTATGTGAGGGATGGTTCAAGGATGGAGCATTTGATCATCTTTCTCTCCTCCTTGCGCTTACAAGCAGGCCTACCCAGTAGGCACAGTGACAGTGCTGCAGTGAGCTAGCTTGGCTCCAGTAGCTGCAGTGACACATGAGCTCCCCTTCCCCCTGAAAAGGTCCCAGCATGCTGGCTGCTGATACTGGACCTGCATCAGATCCAAACCTATAACATCAGGTGCTCCCTGAACATTTGAATTCTATTAGCTCAGCAGTCGTTGTGCCTTCTAATAGAGCTTGGCAAAGTTACTTTTTTGAACTACAACTCCCATCAGCCCCAGCCAGCATGTGCTGGCTGGGGCTGATGGGAGTTGTAGTTCAAAGAAGTAACTTTGCCAAGCTCTGGCCGACTCTCACAACAGTTAAGCATGCGGATTAAGTGCATCCTTAGGAAGTATGCCCACACTAGTGAAGCATCTAAAGCTTTGCACACCCAGTGGATGTACCACTATGGCCTGTCACTTATCCTGTTCCTACTAGGGATGGTCAGATCGGCCTTTTTCTATTTTATGTCCATTTCACATGTATTCAATCATAAGTCTGCACATTTCTTATTTAAAAAGTATGAAAAATTTGCATAGAAATTGTATACATTTTTGTATGCATTTTCCCCTAAAATATGCATCTGGATCCATTTTGTATGCATTTCCTCCTTAAAATACACATATTGTGTGTCTTTTTTCTATGCATTTGCCCATAATTTATGCATCTTAGTACATATGTTTTTCTACCAAACTGTATGACAAAATTCAAAAAAAGTTGATTGCTAGTTGCTTTCTGATTCACAGATAAGCCCAGGAACTGTGGATTTGTCCATTCGCTGTAAAATGCGGAGTGAGTGAAATTCTCCTCCACCCTGAGTTCCTACATATCTGAATCTAGTGAATGCAGAAGTTACATATTATACCCCCCCCCGGTAATATGGAAGTTACCCAAAATTATGCCGTCTTAAAGAGGCACTGTTCGAAATGAGTTGTTTACCCACTCTACATGTGGAACATGCCAATCCATATGAAGCTCTGTATTTAAGAAGAAATTAAATTAGTGGTTCTAGCAGGTATGGGTGGAGCCCGACACTGGTAATGGAAAGGAAGAGAAATGAGTGGGATCTTCCTTTGATTCTCCAGAACATTAAATGAGATGAACAAAAGAGAAATTAAACACAGCACTATGGCACGGCACTATGACATAAGTGTCAACTCAGAATTTCAACTACAATTATAAGATTCTTCTAATAATTATATGGGTGGTAAACAAGGCTGCAGGGCAAACATCTGTAGCCAGAAATTACTAACAGTTTTGTGCCCCCCAAAAAGGAGGGGGCAGTCAAATCCACATGTCCCATGGATCATTTTGTGGTAAGGTCAAAGCAGTAGAAAGGTTAAGAGCAGTTAATGTTAGACTCCCCCGGCCCATCATCCTTTCCCAGTCTTTTCCATATTCATAGCAAGTTCTCATCCATATTCATGAGACAAACCTTTGACATTCAGAGGAGATTTTACTACTATAAACTCTTATTCAGTACTGCAATGCCTTCTTTCGTAGTCATAGTGAAAGATGTCACATTAAGGTCTCCATCACCATAGATCTCCAGAGGATTGGAAGGTAACACCAGTGCTTTTTTGGTTAAAGATGAGTTGCCAGTACTCATATCTTGATAAAAGTACCATGGGTGGCAACACAAAATAACTTGCATGGGTAGCAAAACAAGAGGTGCCGGTCCTCCGTACTGGTCAGTTCTATTACAAAAAAGCCCTGTATAACACCACAAGTGACACTTTGAGTCACTTGAGGCTCAGGTAGACTTGGTGACACAGAGTGCCTTCTACCAGCTTCAGTTGGTGGCCCAGCTACACCCCTATCTGTATAGGGATAACCTGGCTTCAGTTGTCCATGCTGTGGTAACCTCCAGGTTAGATTACTGCAATGCACTCTCCGTGCGGCTGCCTTTGAAGACGGTTCAGAAACTGCAGCTTGTGCAAAATGCAGCGGCCAGATTGGTAACAGGGACCAGACGGTTCGAATATATAAAACTGATTCTGACCCGCTTGCATTGGCTGCCTTTATGTTTCTGAGCTTGATTCAAGGTGCTGGTTTTAACCTATAAAGCCTTACACAGCTTGAGGCCACAATACTTGATGAAATGCCTCTCCCGACACGAACTCATCTGTACACTACACTCAACATCAAAGGCCCTACTCCAGGTGCCTACAAGGGAAGCTGGGAGTCTGGCAACAAGGGAGAGGGCCTTCTCAGTGCTGGCCCCCAAATTATGGAATGAAGTGTTTGATGAGGTGTGCCTGGCGCCAACACTGTTATCTTCTCAGTGCCATGTCAAGACTTTCCTCTTCTTCCAGGCATTTTAGCATGTGTTTTTAAATTGCTTTTTAAAAATGTGTTTTTAAATTTGTGTATTTGTTTTTAATGTTTTAATTGTTGTAAACTGCCCAGAGAGCTTCAGCTATGGGACAGTATATAAATGCAATAAATAAATAAATTATAAATATTTTTCAAAATTGTTGAAGGTAAGGAGTGGGCTCTCTCAAAGATCTGTATTGGGACCAGTGCAATTTCATTTATTTATAAGTGATTTGGTGGTTGAGGTAGCCACATTTGCAGATGGTACCAACTTCTTCTGGATAGTGAAATCCTGAGCAGGCTATGACGAACTCCAGAAGGATCTTTCCAAACCTGACAAATCAGTATAAGTTTAAGCCACTGATGCAAACAACAACAACAAACCCCTAAATCTATATTCCTAACTGATTGGATCTGATTTAGCTCTATCCAGAAAAGAGATTGCAGCATCATGTTGCACAGCTCATTGAAAATGTTGAATATCTCGGAAATTACTAGGAGGGAACCAAAACTAAAATTACCAGTATCAATATCAATATGGGGTTGTTTGCCAGAAGGATGTGTCAGAGGTGGAGACCTCTTGACAGAGTGACAGCCCTTCCATAGAAGGTGGGACCCCAGCAGTTGTTAGCTCCCAAATTTTCAGGGCTTAATGGAAGCCATCATCTCAAGCAGGCTGTCTCTATAAATAAATGCCTAGGTCGTACAAATATTACACACTGAAACCAGCATCAAGCCAGTTTATCATTTGCTCTCCCCATGGTTTGCTGAAAACTGTAGGTCTATAAAGAGAATCATTAAAGAAGCACCAACCCCAGAGGTCTCTGGGTTCATCTGTGTTAGTTATCGAGGCAGAGTCTACTGATGGGGTATGAATCACAATGGACAGCCAGCCAGATGGGCGACTAATAAATTCTATAAATAAAAAAATGCCTTAATTATTGCCAGTGTTTAAATTTTTTATTTAATGTTTAATTTGTATCTTGTAATGTCTTAGTGATTGTGCTTTGTTCTGTGTGTTTTATGCCGTAACTCACTGTGAGAATGTGAATCAATGAAGGGTAGACTAGAAATTGGAGAACTAACTAACTAACTCAAAAAACATTCAGGTAACTATTTTTGAAGTCCCTTCAGCTCACCAATATCATCTGATCAGGATAGGTGAGTCTCCCTGCCTTTAATTAGGCTGTATGAGAAGGAAACAGAGAGGGTGTCATGCCTCTGTTGGTCCTTGCAGGAACCTCCACCAGCAATAAAGCAGGTCAGGCTGGAGGGCATGCCTCTTCTCTCACCATGCAGAGATAAAGTACAAATGCCAAGAGGGAGGCTTCGACTTGATGAGGAATCAGAAAAAAGATAGCCGAGAGAAGCAGGAGAGTAGAAAAAAGGAGAAGGAGGAGAGGTGTTGCTGGGACACATTCCATCCTGCTTGCAGAGCAAGCAGTTTAAAGGAATAGAGGTAAGAGGGTGGTGCTCTTTGAAGAAGAGTCCAAAGAAAGGTAAGAGGAGAAAAGGGATTTGGAGTGGAGCAAGAAATAGAGACATTGGAGTCATGATCTGCAACAAAAATCCCCAGAGGTGTCTGTTTTAAAAAAAAAAAGATTAGTGGAACCTAAGGAAAGTAGAGGTAGGAAGCAGGATGAAGGACAAGCCCTTGCGAGGAGCAAAGCTTGGAAAAGTTACTTTTTTGAACTACAACTCCCATCAGCCCCAGCCAGCATGGCCACTGGATTGGGCTGATGGGAGTTGTAGTTCAAAAAAGTAACTTTTCCAAGCTCTGGAGGAGTCCCATAATGAATAGGGTGTCTGAGGCTGCTCTTGTAGCAATGGCCCCATCCAGTATACTCTGAATTAAGAATATATTGGTGCAGTGAGGATCCTTGGCAGGGGGAGGGGAGTGGTGGATAATTCACTTCTGCTGTCTCTGTGCTTGAAGCATGGTTGTAAGACAACTAATCACATGGTCATGCTTGATGTGTGAGATTCAAATAAAAAAGGATTTAGTTGCTTTTCATCCAATTTGTCTGAGTTTCTATTACACCATAAATAAATTTTTAAAAATCCCATTTTAACCAATGGAACGGGGTGCTATCTGTCAGCAAAGTTCCAAAGGAAATCCCAACAGTTGCACTTTAGGCTACGCAGACAGCCTGGTCTGTGTCGTCCCCACACCATCACAATTGTATCATCCCAATGAGAGTGGAGCCCAGAAGGCTGAGCTCTGGGTGCCATGCCTTGCAGGATCTAGATTCTTCAGAATGTCGTAAGAGTGGACTCACACGACAGATTTTTGAATGAGTTCAGCAGATGTTCTCTGTGAAACTTGCCAAACACTTTTTTTTGGTCTATAATCGGAAATGGGTGGTTTATAACAGATGCTATTGGAGGTCGCTGATTCATAGGGTCGTATAAGTCACAATTGACTTGAAGGCACATAACAACAGTAATCTGAAATCATATTGAATCATTTACAAGACCACACACACAGGAGCTCCATCATGAACGCAAGTTCGAAGAATGTTTCCATCTTTCATCTGTTTCTCTGCAACTGTCACCTTCCCCAGTGCAGTTCCATAGAAATTATGGCTGTTTTCTTACCTACTACACTAACAGTTATTGGCATAATGATGTCATGAGGGTAAAGGTCACTTAGATGAACAACATTAATATAGCATTCTATTGTTATTATTCATTACTTATTTATACTACTGCTGTGCTGAAATTTGGCCTCAATGTTTTCTCAAACTTTTTCCTTGCAAAAGAGTCTTCCCTTTTTCTGCTTATTTATCTTATTGCTTCAAGGTGGCTCATCCAGGAAATATTTCTTCAACACTCTGCAGCCTCTCCAGCTGCCCATGCTTCCTGATCTCAGAGAGTCCATTGGCAGGTCTTCTCCTAGGATTTAACTGAAAGGTGAGCAGGCATAGCAGAGTGCAGAGCATCCGCAGTATGAACGAAATGGCACTCACAAATGTTCCTTGGTCATCTCAAAAGTAAGGTAAGAGCATAACAACTCTGCACCTCCAAATGAGGATTTCATAGAAATTTTCTCTCCCCCTTGATAATTTGTGAATGCAGTTTCTTTTCTCGTTAATTGATGGAGAATGGTTAAAAAAGAGAAATGTTTTTGTCACAGCACTAATTTATACAGCAGTACTCTATAAGCTTCAAATCCATCATTACAACACAACTAAATATGGGTGCAATCCTTCAAAGCCTATCAAGATATATGTAACTGAGATTATTTGCTAAATCAGCAGTACTTATGATTCAAAGAAGCTCTCATACAACATTTTAGTCCATTACTCTAGAAGCACTAAATGGAGTCATCATACTTTTTGAGCACAATGAAATTGCAATGAACATGGTCATTTGAAACACTGATTATTGTTTGTTCTATTTATTTAATTTTATTTATTTGATGCAATGTTTATCCTGTCCTTTCATTATAGTTACAGTGCTCAGGGAGGTTTATAATACTGTAAACCTACAAAATAAATGGCAAGTCTTAATACAATAACACAATACAATGTGATTACAAGAACAATAAAGTAGTAAAAACAGAGACAGCTGACAAAAACAGCTTAAAAAGAGGCCAGCCCTAAAACTCCTCAACCCATCAAATCAAATGTCTGCCAGAATAAAACTTGCCTTACAAAGCAATCCAAACCATGTCGACTCAAAAGTGAGGCCTATTGAATTCAATGGACCTTTCTCCAGATAAGTGGGGTTAGGATTGCACCCTAAGTGAGGTGGCAGAAGGCAAGGACTGTGATTGTGTGGTCACAGAAAAGGGCTGGTGTTCCCAGTTATCCAGTGGCTGGAATGGTCATCCTTGTGGTTTTTATTTTATGATTTTAAGTGTATTTTGTTACCCATATCAGGGTGTGTGTTTTTTGTAAAATCTTGTAATTTTTGTACACAATGGATTATTTTCGGTAAATGACTTTTATCTCCTGAATGCTGAACCAAGAAATAGCCGCTTCATTGACTTCCAAGGATAGCCAAGGGGGTGCCCTCCAGATATTGGACTCTAACTCCCACCATCCCTGTCCACTGGATACACAGGCTGGGGCTGATGGGAGTTGGAGTTTGACGTCATCTGAAGGATATCATACACAAATTGGCTACCCCTTTCCTCAGAAGCCAAACTGCCCTGTTTCAGCTAATGTAAAATTATTAGGTTTCGTTAAACCACCTGTCTACTAGAAGTTGGGTTTGAATTCTGGAGTTCATCCACTATACCCCCATTGCATCTACCTATATGCTGATGGAACCAGCAGCACACACACACCCTGGACCTAGGGCTTGTGTAGCCTTGTGCAATGAATTCTAGATGTACTAGATACAGAATTTGGCGAGATGCTTGTACTAAATAGATTTGGCCGAAGCAGACTTCAGTGTATGTATGTATGTATGTACTGCCTTCAAGTCAATTCCGACTTATGGCAACCCTATGAATAGGGTTTTCATGAGGCTGAGAGGCAGTGACTGGCCCAAGGTCACCCAGTGAGCTTCATGGCTATATGGGGATTCGAACCCTGGTCTCCCAGGTCATAGTCCAACACCTTAACCACTTCAATATCTGGTCCGAAATTACAGATTTTCCCAGAATTTGACACCACTTGAGAATTTGAGAATTTGACACCAGCCCAGATAGCAATCCTAAACTAATTGCCCAATTGGAATATTCCTGTTATTGCTAACACAGAACAAAGTCAAAGTGACTAAGGCTGCAATCCAGTACATGTTTCCATTGGGTTCAATGGGACTTACTCCCAGGTAAATGTGTATTGGATGATAGCTTAGGTCTGCAATCTTATACACATTTACCTGATAGTAAATCCCATTGAATTCAAAAGAACCTGCTTCTGAGTAGCCATGCATAGGATTGCACTGTAATGCTCCCAAAGCTACCCGGTAAGTTTTAAACTATGATTTTGCTCTCTCCTCACCTTTCTCTTCTTCAAGAGTAACTCTTCAACTCCCACCACAGTTTTGGACATCTGGCTCACCGCTTGTGGGTGGGGGAATGATCGCCAACTGAAAAGGTTTAGTGCTAATAGTAATCCATTTTCAGCTGTCAACAACCAGCTTTTAAGAGCCAGATTTAAACATAAGATTATCTGCCACTTTGTCAGGCAAATGGACTGTGTGCCTGAGACGCTAGTGATGGGTTGCTATTTTTGCATTTCCAAATACAGGCACGCACACACACAAAAATGGCAATTTGATTTTGAAGCAACTTCCTGCAACAGCGAGACACAGCTCGTAAACTCTAAGGGACTGAGTGGGAAGAGAGGAAGCCATTGAAGTGATGGCTTTGTTGATAAGGAGGAAGGCAGACCACAAATATACCCATGCTTATAATCTGCTTGGGCTCTGATGACAACAGCTGCTGAAGATGTGGCTTCTGGTCGCCGCTTGTTTGGGGCCACATCCATGTGGGTTAACATGTGCAGTGTGGTTGTCTCTGCCACGGCGTCTAGCAAGACAGAGATTAGGCTCTAGATTACCATATACACTGTGATGTAACGGAAGACACACAAAGGATTTTCACACTGATGCCTCCATGACTGGTCTAGCAAAAATCTGGGCTCAAAAATGAATTGGTATTTGCTTCCTTCAGAAATCCTTTCATAATTCTTTTTTGCACTGCAAAATGTAAATGCCAGGGGCCCAGCTCAAGAGAGCATTTCTTCCATCTTGTAACATAGTGGACTCAAAACGCTGTTCCAAGTCTCTGAGAAACTTAGCCAAAGTTCCTAAATGAGAAAATCCATTATGTGCTCACACGGCTGTCAAGACTGAGGCAAAAAGCTGCTAGCAGGGTGTAAAAGATTATTCTGTAACTGTTCTGTCCTTTGGATATATGAAGCTGCTGTATACTGGCATCAGATCATTGGTCTATCAAGGCCTCCACTGTCTGCTCAAGGAGTGGCTAATCTGTGGCCATCCATGCCCATCATCCCTGTCCAACCTCCAACACAAAATAGGTAAATGCCCAAAATTCCAAATGTTGAATTAAAATTCTGAACTATTGTTGTGGTTTTAATTTGTGCACACATTAGTTTCAGCTCTAGAATAGACAGACGTTATCCACAGAAGTTATCTGGTTACTCTTACGGGGGTGGGAGGATTGTAATTAGATACTTTTAGATGTGTAAGTTCACAGATGATAAGGCTATCAATGGCTACTAGCCACAGTGGCTATGCTCTGCCTCCACAGTCAGAGACAGTTGCTGGAAACCTCAGGAGGGGAGAATGCTCTTGTGCTCAGGTCCTGCTTGTGGGTTTCCCACAGGCATCTAGTTGACCACTGTGGAGATATTTTGCTGATGTGCCACTGGGCTGCAAAAAATCACGAACATCTATAAGATTTCAAGGTTGAGTTCTTTCCCCCCCTTAAGATTTATCCAATACTTTAAAAGTAGTAATTTGGGGGGTAAATCTGATTATCAGCACCCGAAGGTGAATTTCATTGGCTTCATGCTGATATTTTCCAAGCAACCCATTTGTAAAACACAATTTCCAACTTTTGTTGCCTTCATTAAGAAGAATGTTGATTAAGTGGAATCAGCATGCAAGAAAATATTTAGCAGCTGTTCTCTCATTGCAAAGCTGAAAATATATGGAAAAATAATCACATAGATATTTTATGCCAATTAGCAAAATTCTTTTTTAATTAAAGCCAATACTAACATTACAAAATGATCTTAATATTAAATCTTAACTCAAATACAGACTTTTTTAAATGGGGAAAAAAGTTCTACCCAATATTGTTGGCAAGATAAACTGAGTCACTTCAGCCACTAACACTGTTTTTACATTTTGTATCATTTAAAGATTTGTCTTTAGTTGTCTGTCTCCCTTCTTTAATTCTTAATGTTGAGGGTAAGGATAGGTTAAATCCACTAGTTTTGCTTATGTTATCAACTACCATTATAGAATAGTCTATATTTTATCATTGTGTTTTGTTTTGTTTTAACATTTCTTGTTTAATCAGACTGTTGTTCGGTTGAGGGAGTGACGTTCTCTGTCTCTCTATATTAATTATAATAAAAATAATATTTTGAGCTGGTATGGAAGGGATACATGAGAACCTTCTCATGATCTTGATGAAATATGTGAAAGCAACACAGACTACAAGCCAAAAATCAGTGCTACAAAATGCAAAAGTAACTGACCACCTTTATTGAGAATGGATTAAGCCTAGCCGTTACTTGTATCTTGACTTTTTCATCTTCATTTACACACTTCCAACACCTCTCATTCTTAGCTGACAAACCTCTGTCCTTCCCAATCTATTCAAACACAATGGAAAGTTAATTGAATGTTGTATGCTTTAGTAATATCAAAGAAATGGGGGGGGGGAGGACGTAGGTTTCAACTGTATTTCAATAAGAAGTTCATTAATTTTTACATTTTAACTGACACTTGTACTAATTTCCTTAAATGCTCTTTTTCTTTTCTTTAGCCCCCCACTTCCCTCACTTTTTGATCTGTCTGGCTTTGTCGGGTCTGATGATGAGGGCTTACTTCAAATGCAAAAAGATTAGCTCTCTTTCCTTTAATAGCACAATTATAGCATGTGTGATGTCTAAATCATGAAAGATATCGGGGACAGACTTTTAAAGTCGCATCAGTTTATTACAAAAGTGGCAGTAATCATTTTAATATCGAAATTACTCTAATTTCCAACTGGTGTTCAGAATTTGTTGCAAAGGAAAAAAAGGAGGAGGTGGAGGACAGAACAAAACTCAGTCTGGCAGCCTTTTGCTTCTAGGCTGATTTAATCAATTGTTTTAAATAACACAATGAAATCAAAATGACTTGTGTTGTATTTTTATTTCAGCTTTACATTTCGTATAGAAATGGATGGGCAGAGAATTAGAACAACAGGGAGAACAGCAATATATTTAGCTCTGCATTTTGCAGTGTGGCAGAATTTCAAGGCTCTTCTAGACCTCAGGTAGCAGGTGATGGGAATGCCTGTCTGAGACTCTGAAGAGCCTTGCCAGTCAGAGTAGAGAATATGGGGTTGGGTGAATTATAGAACAGAATCGTAGAATAGTAGAGTTTTAAAGAGCTTTTCAGGCCATCAAGTCCAGCCCCCTGCCCAATGCAAACATCTAGCTTAAAGCAAACCTGACAGGTGGCTGTCCATCTGCCTCTTGAATGCCTCCAGTATTGGAAAGCCCACTACCTCTCTAGGGAATTGGTTCCATTGTTGTACTGCTCTAACAGTTAGGATGGTTTTCTTGATGTTCAGCCAAATTCTGGCTTCTTGTAAGTTGAGCCCATTATTCCATGCCCCGCACTCTGCTATGTTCTAGAAAAGATCCTGGCCCTCCTCTGTGCGACAACCTTTCAAGTACTTGAAGAGTGCTATCATATCTCCCCTCAGTCATCTCTACTCAAGGCTGAACATGCCCAGTTCTTTCAGTCTCATTTCACAGGGCTTTCTTTCCAGTCCCCTGATCATCCTTGCTGTCCTCCTCTGAACCCATTCCAGTTTGTTGCTGCATGGGCTCAGGAGGAAGCATGCAATGGAATGCTCAGCCAACTCCAGATCATAAAACAACAATTGCTTGTGTTAAACCACCTCTCCTTCGGTTACTGCAACTGCCTCCCCAAGTAGATCTATTTTTGCCTGACAGTAGTCAAAAACATCTCCCTGCATGTTTGAGGGAAGCACACCTATGTTCCATTCTGGCTGTCAAGGTTTGGTGGCAGGGGGGACCTGGGAGATATGGATGTTATTCGATGCTAGTCCTACTCAGAGTAGGCCCATTGACATTAACAGACATGACTAGCTTAGGAAACTAGCTTTATATGGACCTTCTGCATGAAGGGCATATGCTCTACCATTGAACTATGTTGCATCAATGTCAAATGGGTCTACAACCCAATGTTTTTACATACATATGTGCACACACGTAATTTTGGGGCCATAGCAATGGTTCTTTACCATCTTTGGAGTCTCTCTCTCTCTTGCTCTCTCCTGCCCTGCCTATCCTCACAGTCATCCACACATGGACAGAGCAAACATAAAATCATTGATACATTCTATATCAGTTGCTAGTTCACATTATTGCCTAGATTCTTGTCTTAAAATAAGGATAGTATTTTTTGCTGTGTACGCTTCCTTGGGAACACTATTTGGCATTGAAGGTGCAGAGTATAAATCTTAGAAACAAATGATTCCAATTTCTGGAGCACTCCCACTAATGCAGAGGAGGGGGTGTAGAGGTTAGCATGTTGGACATGGACTGTGGAGACCCATATCCAAATCCCCATTCAGCCATGAGAGACCCTGAGTCTGTTGCTAGCTCTCACCCTAACCTACCTCATGGGTTGCTATAAGGATAAAATAGGGAGGGGGGGAACCATGTACACGAGAGCCAGTGTGGTGTAGTGGTTAAGGTGCTGGATTATGACCTGGGAGACCAGGGTTCAAATCCCCACACAGCCATGAAGCTCGCTGGGTGACCTTGGGCCAGTCACTGCCTCTCAGCCTCAGACAGAGGCAATGGTAAACCCCCTCTGAATACCGCTTACCATGAAAACCTTATTCATAGGGTCACCATAAGTCGGGATCGACTTGAAGGCAGTACATTTACATTTAGAACCATGTACAATGCTTTGAGCTCGTTGGAGGAAAGATGGCTTGTCAATGTGATAAATGAAATACATAAATCCACACCCCACCCCTGTGGAGTACCGGGATCCTCTGTGAGGGAAAGGATTTAGTGGACATGCAGCTGATGCTCATATTCATCATAAGTTTGGCATAGCGATGGGTGAGAAATTAAATTCAGTTTGCATTTCAAGCTGAATCTCTCAAATGCACACTTTCCAAAACAATATGGGAATTGAAACACAACCATCCTTCAAAATTCACATGCAACTGCATTTTGCAATGCAGTTCACCAACCAAACAATATTTATAACAGCGGCATCACTAGTGGGAGTGTGGGGGGGTGCGGACCTCCGGTGCGTGCCCTCTGAGGAGCATGGACGAGGTGGCTGGGCTTGCGTGCATGTGCGCGCACACTCAAGGCCAGCCACCCCATCCATGCCCCTGGGAAGGTGTGCGCCAGAGGGGCACCCAGCCGGAGAAGGCCTGGGAATGCCGGCGTGCCTCCCTTGCCCCGCCGACGCTGCTCCCGGTCTCGCCCACCCACCCGCCTCCGAGGAGGAGTTGGAGCAGCCTTGCCGGGCAGCTGCGCGGGGCGGAGCGGGGCGGCTCTGGGTGTCACCCCCTCATGGTGACACCCAGGTGAGGGCCGCACCCTCTGCACCCCGGTAGTGACACCCCGATTTATAAAAATGCCAAAGTTAGGGGAAAGTGTGCATACAAATGAATATATGAATGAAAATAACCTACAAAAATGCATTAGATGATGAGAAATGGCTTGCAAAAATGTGTGCATTGGTCAAAAGTGCCTACAAAAATGTTTTTATGAGGAGAAATTTGCACTAAAATGCTGGAGAATTTCCATGACAATTTTAAAGAAAACCCTCAGATTGCTGCAGAAATGTGGATAACTGAATTTAAGTTTGGAAAACTGAGAGATTCAGCGAACTGAAATTGACAGATTTTTCCATCACTTATTTGGCACAAGTGATGCCAACGAGAAACTAAAGGAGAAGTTCTGCTATGGGCATGGAATTGCCCCCTCTTGCTATAAACTTCCAAACTGATTTTAGATCAAGGAAATTTATGTGTGTGTGTGGGGGGGGTAATCCTCGACGACAGCTCCCATCATCTCTGATTGGGTCTGATGGGAGTTGGACTTCAACAGCATCTGTAGGACACCAGTTTCCCAGCGCTGAACTAACAGTAAAGCACCCCTGAAACTTAAAACAGTAATATTCATTTAAAAAAAAAATTGGGACAAATGAGCAGTTATATATTTCCTATAGCAAGGGTGAGCAGAAAGTAGATCAGGATCTACTGCTAGAACTCTGGGTGATCTGCAGCAGATCAACAATTATCTAATAACAACAACAACAAAATGACTTTTTCTACCTAAATTAAGCTGCTGAAATAAATAAAACTAACCAAGAGTAGGCACTTTTGTGGAAGGACTGTGAGCTCACTTAAGTACCAGTTCTTTAAATAATTTCCTAGGATGTTCTTTAATTCTAAGTGTATGCTTTTGCAAGATTGGTAAATCTTGAGGTTCTTGTAAAAAAAAAAAGTAGATCCGACAAGCCTGGCCACCACAGTATACCTCTTACCCTACCTGTTAGTAACTGAAGAGTAGGGATGGGCAAGAAATTTGTCAGTTCATATTTCAAGCTGAATCAATCAAATCTACACTTTTCAAAACAATAAGAGAACCAAAACACAGCCATCCTCTGAAATCCACATGCATTCAAATTTTGCAATGCAGTTTGCCAGCCAAACAATGTTTTACAAAAAATACATGTTAGGGGAAAGTATGAATAAAAGTGTGAGTGAAAATAACACACAAAAATGCATTAGATGAAGAGAAATTGCTTGCAAAAATGTGTGCATAACTGCCTACAAAGGAGAAATTTGAGCTAAACTGTTGGAGAATTTTCATGTGGATATTTTAGGAAAAAAATAGTAAATTGCTGCAGAAATGCAGGGAACTAAATTTAAGATCAGAAAAATGAGAAACTGAGAGAACTGAATTGACAGAACTTCCATCCCAACTGAAGATGTTGACTTCATTAAACAGTGTCCAGGGATTAAACTTTTAAAAGAAGAAAAATATCAATATTATTGTGCAATTATTTTATCTAGAACAACAAAGAATCTCGTGGCACCAAGATTAATAAATATATTGCACCATAAACTTCCGTGGAGTACAGCCCAATTCATTAGGCATATGAGTTGGACTTGAAGATACCACTAGACTCTGTTTTTGCTGCAACAGCTGAACATAGCTATCCCTCTGGAAATTATTTTATCTAGACATTTCTAGGGTCTAATTGCAAGAGGGATCCTAGCTAGTTAATAAGGTACTATAACTCGAGGAGTAGCTACAAAACAGATCAATCTGGGAAGAAACTTTGGCACTTTTTAGGTTCAAAATAGTTAAACAGGAGCAGCCTGACCTGTTGTCAGTCTATTTTAAGATGGAACATTTGGTAATTTCTAATGGGAAAAAAAGTAGCACAGCACTTAAACTTTGGCAGAAGGACAATTTTTTTAACTGACTGGAATAAAACTGTATGCCACTGATCTGTACTTTCAGTACAAGTGATAAACATATTTTGTAGAACGACGAAGGTTGAACAGAATCAAGGATTCATCAGACAGCTCCATCCAAATCATTAATATTCCTTGAACTGGAAAAGAACCCAAAGAACTGTTTGAAAGACTGTACAGTACCCATCACACAGAGTTGAAGATGAAAGCAACAATTCAGATTTTTGGTTCAGAATGAGAGTTTGGCTAAAAACCTGCGGTATCAAACCAAAGGGCTATAAGGGCCCTTGCCAACTACCCATTCCTGCCAGTCCAACTAAAAAAGCATCATATGCACATTCCTATTCAGAGCCAGTGTGGCTTAGTGGTTAGAGCAGCCTTTCCCAACCAGTGTGCCTCCAGATGTTGTTGGACCACAACTCCCATCAGCCTCAGTCAGCATTGCCAATGGCTGAGGCTGATGGGAGCTGTGGTCCCACAACATCTGGAAGCACACCGGTTGGGAAAGGCTGGGTTAGAGTGTTGGACTACGACCTGGGAGACCAGGGTTCGAATCCCCACATAGCCATGAACCTCACTGTTTGACCTTGGGCCAGTCACACCCTCTCAGCCTCAGAGGAAGGCAATGGTAAACCACCTGTGAATACCGCTTACCATGAAAACCCTATTCATAGGGTCGCCATAAGTTGGAATCGACTTGAAGGCAGTACATTTACATTTATTCATATGAAAAGCCTTACGTATCTTAGCTTTGTCTGCTTTCTTCAGATTCAATAAACATCAGGCAATAGCCCTGTTCCTTTACATCTATGGTCTAACAGTCAAAGCGAAATTAACAATACAACCCTATATGTCTACTCTGCAGCATGTCTCACTGTTTTCAACAGAGCTTTCTTTCCTCCAGGGAGCTCAGGGAATATGGAGGGAATTACTTTGGTGTGCCATTTTGGTACATGGCAACATACCTCTCATCCACTGTAGCATCCTAACTGATGATGTCAGGAAGCTGTAATAAGCAATGCAACAGAACTGAGAAATGTAGTGGTCAAAAAGGTTCACTTGTCTAGTCATATTCAGCATTATAGAACTATAACATCTGAGATCTCTTAAGCTCATAGTATATATTATTAGCAAACACAAGTCTCTGAGTGACTATAATTAAGGAACCAAAACTGCACACTTGAAGGAACTCTAGTGATTGCAGAACTACAAAAGATGAGGGGCACCTAACCCCCCACCAATGGTACACTCATGACCGAGCATACTTGGTGGCCACAGAATACACAGTGTTTGTTGAAAGGAGGTAGAAAACTGAGGGGGGAGAGAACATGGAATGGAGTATCCTGGGAAAGGGTGAGGTAACTGTCTGGATCCCTCCACAGAAGGACTCCACACTGCAACTTGTTGCAGCTAATTCCACTTCTGCTTTTGTATTTTCATCATAACACCAAGAGTTAAAGGAAGGCTATACAATTGACAACAAATTACTCAGTTTCCCTTTCTGAAGGATACTTGACAGCAGTGGATTATTAATAAATGTGTGGCTTGTTTAATAAAACTGACATGTCTGGAAATATGTCTATTTGCATCTCATTTTATAGTCACAAAGGTATTAAATTTTGTATTTCCCACTATTTAAGAAGAGATGCGATTTTTTTTTAAAAAACTGCCTTTATTAGCTTGACACAACAATCATAAAATTTTCAACAAAGCATTTTTCCCCTTTCAGTGTAGGTTTTAATTTTAAAATTCTTTATCATAGATGGAAAACTGGGATGGAGTTTTATTAAGCAAGCAACAGAGCTATATTTAGCCAGCTCGTTAAAGGCAAAGATGTCAATTTAACTGAATCTTTACAGAAAGAACTTTGATGGAGTCTCCAGAATCCAGAACTGAGATATCCCAACACCATTTATTTAAAATCAGATATTTTCGAGATGCCAAGTTAGTGAATTGGCACTTTTGTCAATTAGGAGGTGTGTTTTGGGAGATCTCTATGATTACAAGCATTTGCCTCAGTGCTTTGTGCCTGAGGCTCAAATGAGGCATGGTGCTAATCCTATGCCCACTGCCAAAAATGGCAGCTATCAAGTAGAGTGAGGCGGCCACCTCAGGCAGCAGTGGCAGCCATTCCTCCTGAGCATCCCTCACCCCAACCCCAGCCATTCTCCCTCAGCTGGAGGACAGAAATATATGTGCCACACAACCCACTACACTAGCTTGCTACTGTCAGGGGCATTGGAAACACATGTGTGCTTTGTCTCTGTCAATTATTACTCACTGGAATTGGGTTGGTTGTCAAAGTGAGTTTATAGCAGTCCACAGTAGGGTTGCCAGGTCCATGGCCTGAGACAGATCCTGTATCTTTAGAAGAAGAGAAAGTCAGCCAAGTGCAGGTGTTCTTGCAACCCTGTACAGTAGGGCCCCGCTTCCCGGTGCTTCGCTTCCCGGCATTCTGCTAATGCGGCAGCTTTTCTTTTCTATTTTAAAGCCAATTTTTGCTCTTTTGCGACGTTTTGCGATGTTTTCGTGCGACGGCCCCATTATAGTCTATGGCAGTGGTTCCCAACCTGGGGGCCGGGACCCCCAGGGGGCCTGCGAAGTAATCCAGAGGGGGCCGTGAACAGTAAAGAAATGAATTATTTATTAATTTTTTAAAAAAGTCTTCACTCCTTCTACACTGTCTGCTTTCCACTGCCGCTGCAGATGACACCTCCCCCTTGCTCCAAACGAGAGGGGAGGCCTTTTGCTGAAGCGCCAGAGCGTCTTTCAGGCGCACTAAGGGCAGGCATCTGCCTATAAAATACATGGCAGATGCCAAAGGAGGCTGAGGGTGGGGCTACCAGGAAGAAGAGGGGATTACTATCACTGATTCCCGTCTCCTTGCACTGCTGCTACTGGCAACGCTCTTACTTAGAATGAGAGGAGAGGGCTTCTTGTGAAGCAAACAGAAGCAAGCCTGCAAAGAAAGGCTGTTTTCCCCCTTCCTTCCTGGCAGCCAGCCTGCCTCCCTGGGGGGAGGGGGTCACAAAGAAATTTCAACTTATACAGGGGGTCCCGTGCTCATAAAGGTTGGGAACCACTGGTCTATGGGTTCCGCTTTACGGCGATTTCCGCTTTATGGCGGGGGCCTGGTCCCTAACCCGCCGTATAAGAGGGGCCCTACTGTAATGGGAAAAACCACAAGGTGGAATTCTCCCTCCCCCCTCCACAACTTTTAAAGATACAGAAGACCTCTTGGAGGCCGGGCCTGGCAACCAAGAGGTCTTCTGTATCTTTAAAAGTTGTGCAGGGGGAAGGGAGAATTCCACCTTGTGGTTTTTCCCATTACAGAGTTCCAAGAACTCCTGCACTTGGCTGACTTTCTCTTCTCCTAAAGATACAGGATCAAGCTCAGGCCAAGAACCTGGCAACCCTATTTCAGAGAGACAGCTTCTGAGAGGAAAAGGCAGTTCTGACAGAGAGATAGCTTCTGAGAGACAGGTAAAAAAGAAGTGTTGTCCTCTGGACCTACTAGGCCTGCTGCTAGCTTCGCTGATGTCTGAAACAAACTGAGGGAGGTTTTGCAGGCAAAAACTAACTGCAGGAAACTAGGACTGACCAATAAAAAGGGTGATATTACTTGGGAGCAAGTAACTTTATAGTTAAGGGAGCAGAGAGCTAGGCCTCTAGAGTACCATAACTCTAGCCTAATAAATACATTGTTTAACACAACAGAGGGATACAATTCTAAACCCTGCAGAGGCTGCACAGACAATATAACCATGATGTTATAACACAGATGATTATTACCTCAAATTACAGAGGGGGGTGCAGCTTGTGGCAAAAATGGATTTAGCATTGTCTCTCTCTTGGGCTTTCGGGGCTGATTCATAGAAACTAAAGAATATAGCCATTTTCAAATAGGGATGCCACCTAAACTCATGTTTTCTGGCTTGGGAATATAAGCTTTAGAAACTTTTATTGTCAAATACAAGGTGAACATTACAACCTCATTATTATTTTTTCTCTGGCTCAGATTAAAATCCAAGCCAGAGAAGTATTCCACTCCTTCAATTCTCCCAGCCAGCATGGGAGCCATGGAATCTTCACCTTTGATTATTTTTGAATGCAATTTATTTTCTGGTTAATTAATTGAGAAGGATGGGGGGGAAACAGGATGAATGTTTATGTCTATCTTCTGCTTATCTGCTTGATAAGCATAGCAGTTTTTGCCTCTTTCCTAAGGGTCAGATTTAAAGGTTGCTAGGCATGGAAATAGATTTGAGATTAGGATGGGGATTGGTATAACGGCTGCTCCTGTCAGCTTATTGCTTTGACTCTATGAGAAAAGCCATTGCATAGGTTGCTTTCCTTAGCAACCGAAGAACTGTACACAGTATTCCAAATGTGCGGCCGCATTTGGAATACTGTGTACAGTTCTGGTCGCCTCATCTCAAAAAGGATATTCTAGAGTTGGAAAAGGTTCAGAAGAGGGCAACCAGAATGATCAAGGGGATGGAGCGACTCCCTTACGAGGAAAGGTTGCAGCATTTGGGGCTTTTTAGTTTAGAGAAAAGGCGGGTCAGAGGAGACATGATAGAAGTGTATAAAATTATGCATGGTATTGAGAAAGTGGATAGAGAAAAGTTCTTCTCCCTCTCTCATAATACTAGAACTCGTGGACATTCAAAGAAGCTGAATGTTGGAAGATTCAGGACAGACAAAAGGAAGTACTTCTTTACTCAGCGCATAGTTAAACTATGGAATTTGCTCCCACAAGACGCAGTAATGGCCACCAGCTTGGACGGCTTTAAAAGAAGATTAGACAAATTCATGGAGGACAGGGCTATCAATGGCTACTAGCCATGATGGCTGTGCTCTGCCACCCTAGTCAGAGGCAGCATGCTTCTGATAACTAGTTGCCAGAAGCCTCAGGAGGGGAGAGTGTTCTTGCACTCGGGTCCTGCTTGCGGGCTTCCCCCAGGCACCTGGTTGGCCACTGTGAGAACAGGATGCTGGACTAGATGGGCCACTGGCCTGATCCAGCAGGCTCTTCTTATGTTCTTATGAAGAAGCTGCCTTTTCCCAGATCAGACTATTTGTCCTTATGCCCCTGTATTGACTACTCTGAAGGGCAGCAGCATTCCAGGATCCCAGGCAGTGGTCTTTCATTCAGCTGCTTCCTGATCCCCTTTTAAATGGTAACCCCTGGGGAGGATGCAACCTGGATCCTTGCACTCTAGGTCTAAGCACTAAACCTGGCTCCCTCCCCAAACTTCCACATGCTACCTGTTCCACCTGTGTCAGTAAGGCAGTTCAGGAGATGGCAGTTCAGAAGAGGCACATGGACTCTCAGAGATACAGGATGTTAGCAGTGGAGGTTGGCCCATTTGAGCAAATGGGGCACTGCCCCACCAACCTTAATCTGCCCTGAGCCACTCTGCCTTCTTACTTACAACCAGTCGGGGTGGCTCTGCCTGTCATTGGCTCTGGCTCTACCTACTGTCAATCCCCCTGCCTTCCTCCCTATCAGTCCCAATGGGCACCAGCCACTGCCCAACACTTTTATATAAGATGAGAAGGGAGAGAATCAAGCTAATACATGAAAATGTGGTTCATTTTGCACGCTGATCATTCGAATGGTTAAACCAAAGAAGATGCTCTCAGGGCTGAACTGACCTCCCCCGCCCCCCACTCCCCATCCCACTTTATATATTGACATGTATGCTCCAGGGAGTGTGATAATGCAGCCTTAATTGTGTCTTGTTGAACTTGGCCATTTATATGACTAACCCTTTGCTGACTTGGTTCCCTTTTATATATTAATAACAGTTCCAAATGATGTCTTTTCCTATTAGAGTGTCATTCTGTCAGCGGTATAGGGTTGATTTTAAAAAAAAGCGGGGGGAGAGAAAGGAAAAGACCACAAGGCTTTGAGGCAGAGCACTCTTGGCAAAATGGAAGGCATGTGACAGTCTAAAACAGCAGTGATTAATTCATTATAAATACCTCTGAAGGATTTTATTATTATTATTTCCCTTTTTTCCAGATAAAAGCTTCTTCTTTTTTGAAAACAGAAATCCTCTCCTGCACCAGAGACAGAGACAATGGAAGGCTGCTGAATAAAATGGCACAGCTTTTGCACAAAGGGTTGTCAGAAGAGTGAATGCTCAGTCATTGGAGCAGACAGAATGGCTGGCCGTGGCCACATAGCAATGCACAGAGGGCTTGTCCTTATGGGAACAGAAGGCACCTCTTAGTGCAGATCATGGAAAAAACCCCAGGCAGATTTGTTTTCAGGTTTGGTTTTGTTACAGCAGGGATGGAGAAATATGTGGCCCTCCAGATGTTGCTGGACTCCAACTCCCCGCACTTATGGGCTGGCTAGCATCTGCACCAATTAAAGTTTATTAATTCCCTTCTTAAGTTCCATTGTGTCTAATTACCCATTTATAAAATCAGCAGAATCAAATGGTAAAGGTTTCTCTCCCCCCTCCCCAACTGTACTGTGTCAGGGTACAGGAGAAGAAGGCTGCGCATCTGGATGCTTGTCCATATATAGAATGTCCCAAACACAGGAAAACAGCATGTCAAGAGTGAATGCTGAACCATTCTCTTTGGCATGCTATTCTTCCTTGTGCTGGAAGGGTTTTTTAAATAAAGGAAATAAAGAAAACAAAGGAAAGGAAAGGTGGGGGGGTGGATATTCCAACATGAAATTTCTGCACCAACAGCCTGAAGCAGTACCAATCCAGGACAAAAGATTTGCTGCTTGTTTTTGCTAATTGTATAGATGGGATCAGCCTAAGATATCTTCGGCATATCTTCAGGAAAAATCAGGTCTATATTCCAGAACCTGTGACTCTCTAAATGTTGTTGGGCTCCATCTCCTAGAAAGGTTAGAGAACTTCATGGTGAATAGGTCTCTCAATGGCTTAGTTGATACTAGCCATGATGACGGAATGGGAATTCCATAAACCCAATAGAGTATGTATTTATTTAATTATTTATTATTTCTGGGCCACCTTTTACGGTTCAAAACCAAACCAAACAACTGCCTTTCCATAAAAAAAACCCTAAAATAAAATGTGAAATACTGTCCCTCTTTGTAGGATAAGTCCTCAGTGCCCATTCCTCTTACTGTTTAATTCAGGGGGCAGGGGACCTGGGTCCTTCCTGCTCTTTGTACAGTCTGGAAGTCCAGTCCATCAAAGGAATCTGCCCCATCCTCTAATTACCCAACAGCATCAGACAGCTTTACATAAAAAAGGATGGGGAACCTGTGGTCCTCTCGATATTCCTGAACAACAACTCCCATAATCCCTCACTATGTGTCATGTTGTGTGGGGCTGCTGGGAGTTGGAATCCAACAGCATCTGAAGGGCCATAGGTTAGCCACCCCTGATATAAAGCAATAGAATGTGGTTCTTACAAGCCTTCTCCACCAGTTCACCCATATTTTTCCCAAGCCACAAAACATACCATGGCCCCTTGGCAAGAATTGTATGAGAGGAGGTTCCACCTCTAGATACAAATGGTCTTCCTCTTGTGGGCCAGTATCCTTCCTACAGCCTCTGTCTCTTCTCTCTTTCTTGCTCATTGGATGTCATTGTTCTTTATATGGCAGGGGTGGAGAGCACAGGGGACCGTGCAGTGGCTAGCAGAAAGAGCACACTAAGCCATTTCTGGTGAGACTTTCATCAGGCCTGCTGGAGCATGGGGTGCACGTGAGCCCCGGTCATGCCCAACTTCCTACATTACCCATTCTAGTAAAACACAGTCATGAAAAATAGCAGTTCAATACATTTTGCAGTCCGACACTACACTTACATAAAACCAGTTTGAACAGTTTAAGAGAAAATAATTCAAAAATAGCAGCAACAGTAACCATTCAACCTTAATTATTTTTTCAATTCAACCTGCCAACTAAAAGCAGCTTGAAATGAATGGGTTTTCAAGGTCTGTTTAAAAGCCAGTACTAATATGGAGCCAAATGCCTATCACTTGGGAGCCAAATGTATATCAGTGAGGAGGGAGTGCCCCAGGTATGGGGCCACCATTGAAAAGGCCATGTCTCTAGTGCCTACCCATGCCACTGAATGCTAAGTGCTAAGGACTAATCATGAGGGGGCACCATTGTGTCCATACACTGTTTGTGACTGCCCACAGTAGAGTTGCCAGGAACAAGCTGTGGCCTGAGACTCACAGTTTTCGGGTCCATTTAAATCAGTAGTATTTTAAAACACTATTTCATCAATCCAAAACAGAAAATAAATTTTCTATGATACAATTTCTATTTTTTCTAGTAGAAAAATTGGGAGGGGGAATCTTTCCCAAGAAAGGGAAGGCCCTGTTTATTCCCCCTGAATTTATTTCCCCCTTTCTCTTTTTCTGGACCTTCACATTTCTAGTCCTACCTGTTTGCTAAGGGACTGTAGGGTTGCATCTCCGGATCCTGCCTAAATGTTTGTTTTGTTCTTTTGTCTCTTTTGGAGTTGGCAACCCCAGAACATCAGGAAGTCCCCCACCCCATGACAACACTAATCCCCACTCCATGAATTCTAGCACCTGCAAGTCCTACATCACCATCTGGTGTAGTTGTGCAGATGCTGGAACCCATGGCCAGGGACAACACTGCCATCCTTTTTTTCTTCTTTCACATGTTCGAAAGGGTGGCAAGCCTGTTGCAGAATGAAGCCCTGGCTGAGGGTGAAGCTGCCTGACATCTTCATTTCCTTGGAATACCTCTGTGCCCTGATACTTCAGAACCCAGAGGCATTCTGGGAAAAATAATATAATGGGCAGTGACAGCCTAAGCTTGTGCTTTGCTTTGCAGTGTAGTACCTGCCCTAGTCAATGTGTGAAACAGATTGGATCCCTGCCCATCGCTGGTAAGTTTTCTAGTGGAGGAGAGGGAATGGCAATTATCTGGATAGGCCCACCAGGGTGGCATGCAAGGAGCAGGAGACCTCTTTGCCCAGGGCTCCCTGAAACTAGAGCCAATGGGGTCTGATCCAGCAATATATATGTATATGGAATAAAGGGACTGGCCTACAGTACTTGTCAGTAAGCAAAAAGGATAGGCTAGTGACCAGCTGGGGAGACACAGCATCATGTACGGCTTTTACAGGCAAAGGGGATGTTCTGTAGCAGGTAGAAGCCCTAGCAGGAGGACCCCATCCCACCTTAACCAAGGTCCATGAGATAGAAAAAAAGTCTCCTTTAGGTCCATATTATCATTTTCTAGTGCCCCAGTATCTGAGCTAGTGGTTGTGGTGTAGCCTCCTGCAAGGTTCCTAAATCAGCCTGTTTTGTGCTGAGGGCCTCCTTGCAGTGCTGAGCAAAGGAAAGAGTGCCACCTACTGAAGCACTAAATGACAGCTGAATTTGCTGGGTAACAATGTGATCCATTGGAAGGCACCCAAAGATGCCAAAAAGAGAGACAAAAGGAACTGCAGAGGAGGCAACAGTACAGCACCTTATTAAGAACAAGACAGGTGCTGGACAGATCATACTGCAGGTGCTGCTAGGTAGCATGATGGAGTACAATGCATGACTATAAAATGTGGTATATGAGTCAGTACATGATGAGACAGGATTACTGGCTCCACTTTATGTGCCAGTGATGCATAGTTTTGTTGTTATTACTGCAAAGGTTTGTCCTGAAAAGTCCTGGGTTTTGCTGCTCTTTACATCCTCACTCGTCAGCCTCGCTCATTCTGAGTGAAATCAAGACAGCTGCCCCATATATGCCCACTTCACTACTTTTATTTGCAGAAATTGCACTTCTTACAAGTGCCACATAATGTTCGTTCTGCACTTGCAAAGAATTGATCTTTCACTGTGACAGAGCCTGCACTTTGGAACTCTCTGGCCCTTGCTGTTAGGCAGATGCCTTCACTGTATTGTTTACAGTGCCTGCTAAAAAAAATTTGTTTAAGCCTAACCAGACATATAAATTTGATGTATTTTAACAGGTAATTTGGAAAAATAGACTACCTTATCAGTAATTTTAATGTATTGTTATAGGATTGTAGGGGTGGGTTTGGATGACATCTGTGAGATCCCTTCTAGCTTAGAATTGTGCACCTGTATGAAGTACAATCTGCAGAAGAGACTTGCCAGATTTGGCAAACCAGTTTCCTTTGCATAACCTTATAGTTTAGCTGAGTTAGCCTGTGAGTTAATGGGCTTAATGAGTGGTCAATCTGCATATCCAAAGGGATCTGGCCAAGAGAGATCCTGTTGCTATTGGGACTCTTCCTCCTCCCCAGTCTTGGAACCAAGGAGATGCTTTGTCTTGGGGGTAAAGCTGGAAAGAAACAGAGAGAAGCCTGTTAGGTCAAAACTAAAATTCTGAGCTGTCCTCTTGACCTTACTCACCTCACGTTCACCCCAGGAAGAGTGCAGAGCTGAGTCACATGTACCCACTGCCAGAGACCCAGGAAATAACGACAACAAAGAACCTTTGACAAAGGGGACCCAAACCTGTCCAGCAAGGTGCCTTCCAGAAATGGGAACCCCGTTTATTGAAAGGGGTTCAAATTATATACCCTCAAGGAGGGGCTACAGGTCAGGGGGATGAACCTAATACAGCATAAAGAAATGACACGGTGGCATAAAGGTCATGACAAGGGGGAGGAGGAGAGGAAGGGGAGATGGGCAAAATTGCCCGGGGCAGGCTGCCCCTTTGTAAATCAGATTTTGCAGACTGCTACAGCCTTGAGATAAAGGCTGGAGCCTAGAGATCCCAAAACAAGTAGGGATAGAACATTAAAACATAGGCAGAGCACAAAACAAATGCAAAACACATTCTTGCTGGGACAAAGGTTTTTCATCCTTTGGCACATATCTTGTTAAAGCTCAATGAGCATATGAAAGATGCTTTCATATAAATCCAGCTTGCATTATGAACCAAAGTTCTTCCTGCAGAGTTCCTTGGGATGGGGGTCAGGTCAGGGGCAAATAAACCAAAATTAATTTTATTTCAACCATAATTCATTTTAACTCAACAATTCCCCCCTCTCAGCACTGATTGATCCCCTAGATCAATCAGAAAGCTGCATCCAATTTCTTGTTCTGGTCCCAGATGGACCCAAGTGCCATTTCAGTCAAAGCAGAGCTCCTGGTATTATTTCATTTGGTGATACAAACAAAAATACAGGTAGAAAACAACTGCATAAGATTAGGCAGGCACTGAACACAGCAACAGCATGCTATAAGCAAACAAATTCCCATTAACACATAGAGGTTAGAGAGAAAGGAAAACAAGTGGTGTTCTGATGTAGTGAGGCTCAATAGGGTCCGCCATGTGGTGATCCATGTAGAATTAGTAAGCAAATGAGTCCCATTCCAAAGGCCCCAGCTATTCTGACTTGTAGGTTAAATGGTGTGTGTGCAAGTTATGCCTCCGTTTACCTTGGCTGTGTTGCTTACACATACCTCACTGCTCAATGAACCACTCAGTACCAGCCCCCCTCTAGCTCCTGGGCAGCCTCAATGTCTGGGAATGAAATGAATTCTGCTAGGGTTAGTGGGGCCCCAATCAGGGGGACTCCAGCTAGCCTGTGGGGTAGTGAATGTGCACAGACGTAACAAGTCCCTGTGTTTGCCTCCTATCCCTGTTTAGCCATGGGTCCCCCCGTCTCACCTGTTGGTTTCATGGCTGTGGAGGCCTTCTTATTGCTGTCCTTGTATTGACGTGCTCTTATCCTGTCACTCAGAGTTTCATAGCATGTGAGGGCCCCTATCCCCACACAGAACTTGGGGGGCTCAGTGTTTTTTGTGGGTGCTACGTGATCATGTTGTATTCAATTGCAAGAGTGGTTTCATCTATATTTGTTGGGCATGTCGACTGCCTTTGAAGGCCATAGGACCCTGTACAATTTAAAACTAGCCATATAGGCCACTCCAACTCCACCCGAGTGCAATGTGTGACTAGTGCCCCCAGATGGTTGTGCTGCAAAATCACCACAGCCTTTTGACAGGTCCGGTCAGCTATTTCGGCTCTTACAAGTTGTTTATGTGACCTGTAGATGTTATACCAGTAGGGGTCGGGGCAACTTCCAGGGGCCTTGGGCTCCAACCGCCCAGCATCTCTCCCCCCCCCAGAACATCATAATCAACCATGTCACATATTCTCACCCCTTGTGGGCAGCATATAGAAGAAACTTGTAAAGAAAAGCAAAACATTAGTAGCCCTACGATAAGCAGAACAGTTGGGTACTGCATCTTGATGTTTCAGGAGGGGAAAATTAAGATATGTCAGTGTCTTGAAAGGGGAGTATATCAGGGGTCCACTGATTGGTGCTTGCGTCATGGCGCAGCCGCAGTCGAGGCATGGATGGCGATGGGGGTGATGTCACAATGGCAGGCTTCACGTGAGAGTGGTGGATCCAGGACTTCCGGCCCTCAAGGAACACTGCGGTCTGTGTCCACAAAAGCACCTGATGAGGTCCGGTGTATCTAGGCTGGAGTCGCCACGGATGAACTTCATGGCCCAAATGAAATCTCCAGGCTGGTGAGGATGAACTTGGTCCTCCAGAGGCACTGTCTGGGATGCTTCTTCCCCATTGTCTTCGGCAAGTTTACAAAGTCCATCTGAATGTGGAGAAAAGGGGCAGCCGGTGTCGGGCACCCCCATTGAGGGGCCCTGTTTGGCAAAGCTGGGCCGTTTGCTTGACAAGTGTCCAAAACAATATAGGAACCGAAACAGTCATCCTTCTAAATTCACTCTTCTCCAGATTTTACAGTGCAGTTCTCCACCCCAACAATGTTTTTAAAATGCATATAATAGGGCAGAATGTGCATAAAAATGAATATATCCGTGAAAATAATGTACAAAAATGCATAATATTGGGGAGAACTGCTTTGCAAACATGTGCATATTAGAGATAATTGCATAAAAAATATGTATATCGGGGAAAATTCACACCAAAATGCTGATGAATTTTCATGAGGACTCAAAAGAAAAAGACAAATTGATATGGGAATGTGATGAACTGAACTTAAGGTTGGAAAAATCAGTAACGGAGAAAAACTGACATTGACAAATTCACCCATGAGAAACACAGAAATTGGAATTGGCCAGATTCACCCATTTCTACTGATCCTCCCAGTTTGGGTTGCCCATCTTGTCTTTGGTGACCATTCTTTCCTTCACTTTCTTCTACTTCATCACTAAGCTTTTCCCTTTAATGTTTAAGGAAAGCCTACTTATCCCCTGTAAAATAAATTCTGGGAAAATGCTTCCCTCTCCTATCGTGTGGCAATTTCTTTTTTCTGCACTGTCCTATAAATGAACGAAACACTGAAACTGACTGAATTTTCAGAATGGCCTCAGTTGACTATTGTTATTACAGCCTGGGCCCAGAACCTCTTTGGAAATGTGTCTCCCCCAAATGAACTTCTCTTTCAGATCTCCTGGGAAGAAACTTGTTTACTGTGTTCTGTAAAATCTTTTGTGCCTTAAGGCAGGTCTCTTTCAGTGGTGGCACCAAAGCTTCGGAACCAGAGAGGCCCATATGCCACATTGCTGTAACAGCAACGGTGGTGCGGTGATTGGAGGGTGGCCTTTAGCGTGGGAGACCATAGTTCAAAGCTCTGCTCCACCATGAAAGTCACTGATATTGCAGCCCTAAGCATGCCTACTCAGAAGTAAGTCCCAATTTGGAGACCTGGCTTCTAAACCTACTCCACTATCAATACCACTGACATTGTTTAAACCTGGGGTGGGAACCACAGGCCCGGAGACCAAATGCTCCCAAACTCCCCATGTCTCTCTGTCTGGCCCTTGAGACTCTCCCCAGACCACACCTCTTACTGGTACTACTCTGTGCTTTCCTTGAGTGCTTTTGCCTGGCTGAAATGTATTCTTGAACCCTGATCATGTCTCTCATTTGCTTATTGATTTATTGTAGACATTTATATACCACTTAATCATTTGCATTTCTAAACAGTAAGCATAAGACTGAGCCACATACATAATATGAAACATAAAATTATTCTACTGAAATGTGTGTATGTGTGCAGAAATCTCTGACTTTTGCATGGCTGGAATGTAGCCTCCTTTAGATAGGTAATCTCTTGCTCCACCCACTTTTGCCTCTGGCCCCACCCACTACTGGCATGTGGCTCCCAGAAGGTTGCCAATGAGAATAATGTGGCCCTCAGGCTGAAAAGGGTCCCCCCCGGTCTACACAGAAGCACTGGTTTCAATAGGTAAGTGTGTATAAGGTTTGCAGCTGCAGTGGCCTTAGATTTCCTCCTAACATACCTTACAGGGGTGTTGTGAAGATAAAAAAGGAGAGAGGAGCCAAATATGTGACCCTGAGTTCCTTAGAGGAAGTGTGGGATAAAATGTAATTAGTAAATAATAGAATTCAGGTGTAGATGGTAAGACCCTTTGAAAATAAATCAATAATAATCCAGGTATATTTAAGCTAACTTGGGTTGGTGTTTTTAAAGAAGTGATAATTTTATTGTTGATTTAGATTTCATTTTTTTATTTTTCCATTTTTTCCATTTTTTTAAATTTTATGATTAATTGCATATATCAGCTTGGTTGCCTTCTGGGCAGAAGGGCAGTTAATACACTTTATAAATAAACAAGCCAACAGTGGCCTTTCCAAGACACATGTATGGACTACCTTTCCCCAAACCACCGAGATTCACCTAAGCTGCTCATTTTTCAAAAGAATGTGAATAGATCTTTAGCCGAGCATTTTAAAACCTCAACCATGTTTTTAAAAGCATAAAATTTGGGAAAGGAATGGTTAAACATTTTATTATTCATGCCACATTCAAAGCAAATTGTGTAATAGTTTTCATGTCTTAATTACTTAAATTTTATATTGAGCTATAGCGATATTATCTCTCTTTTTGTCTCCACACAATTGTATTTTATAATAGCTTTTATTAGGGCCTACACGAATGGAATTGCAAATGAACACATCATTTCTGTTACTTGGGCAGTTGAGAAAAAGAGAGCACTTTTCTGATATTTGGCATGAAAAGCACTTCCCTTTGTGTTTTATGACATATAGAGAGTTGCATTCGGAAAGGACATATTTTGAACATAATGGTAACCAAGGGAGAAGAGAGAATGGTGGCATCGCTTTGAGGAAGTTCCTCTTTGCATGAAGAGGAAGCTGGGGGCATATTCTGCTCAAGGGGAGGGAAATCATCTTTCATATGCCCCTGGCCGTATTTCTCCATGAGAAGCTTTTCATGTGGTGGGGGAAGCGTAGGATCTGGATAGGAAACAGTTGTAGCAGCACATGTGGAGAGTCAGGGATGTGACAACACCCTTCCTGGCACCGGCATCACTGTTGCTTACCTGGCTGGGGTGGGATAGGATAGTGGCAAGGTCAGAGGCACTCAGGTACACCTCTGGGAGCACTAGATTGGAGGCAACACTTTCAGCAGGGTATCCACATGGCCTCGACCTTGCTGCGACCCCATCCCTATCCGAGTAAGCAACAGCAGTGTCACTGGCGGGGAGGCAGTGGAGTCTGGTCTGTTAGGGCAAATGGACAACTGCCCCACCAACATTAGTCTGCTCTCATCCAGCCCCCACCTGCCTGCTTCTTTCCTTACAACTAGGGTTACCATCATTTTGTCATTTCAAAAAGAGTACATTTGGTTTCGATAAGTGAAAAGTATGAGTATGCTGTTGCACCATCTCAAAAAAAGTACATGTACTCTTAAAAGAGTACGGTTGGTAACCCTACTTACAACCAGTTCCAAGGGTGGCACTTGTCAGTTTCCTCTTTGGTCTCAGTGTTGCCATTGTAAAACTCAGCAGGGAAGAGGATGGAGACAAATCTAGAATAAGTTAGTTCTGCCTGCTTTAGGCTCTGGCTCCACTTACTGTTTGAGTCCCCTGCCTTCTGCCCTGCCAGTCTCAATGGGCATCAACCACCACTGCAAGGAGGGCAACTCCATGGCTCTGCCCCATCACATGCACCACTACTGGGAAACAGTGCCCACCTTCCTAGGTGCTGATAGGGAAAGGGGGAAGCTAGGACCCACGGGAACCTGAACTGACTTCCGAATAGGTGGGTGGGATCCCGGCACTGGATACATTGACTTTCACAACTGGCAGAATGGGGTGGTAGAATGAAATGCATCCTTTCAGAATTGCAGGTGGGGGAGTCATACTTTTGAATGCAATTATCCCTTTTTCCCCCAAGCCAACCTTATGATTGCTGCCTGACTATGACTTTTAGAATTGGGAGGCTGTCAAGAAGACTTTCATATATGACAAATGGGCGGTTTCTGGCTTGGTTCACCTGGAATTGTGCACGTGTGTTGCAGAGGTAACTTAGAGCCAAACTAGATGTGAGGTTAATTGTGCTAATGCAGCTGACACACTTGGTTTCTTTTTCAATATGTAAATATCAGCCACGGGGAAACCTTCTCGGCCTTCCCATGAAATCCAAACAACAGCCTTAGCACAATATGATGTCACATCTGGGTTGAAGTTTCCTTTCATATATCGACATTTCCTTTAAAATATCGATATTTCCTTTAAAATTGCCAACATTTCCTTTGAAAATATAATATCAATAATTTTTGTGAGGGTAAAAAACCCTGGATCAGCAGCTAGCGGACAATGAACAAACTCAAATCAATACCTGCCTGTTAGGTCAACTGAATGCTTTCAAATGGCACCAGTCAACGGATTCCATCTCTACTGCAGATAATATGTTTCTTGTGCATTCATCCTGATTGGCTTGCGCAAAACTATCAATGTCCATTTTCTATCGAGTGTTTGTTCTGGTTTCCTTGCAGGCAAGTTATATGACAAAGAGCATTCATCCTGAAATCATTCTGATTTCTTGTGCAGTGCTTATGCATCTTTCCATTAATCAGTTCTTTATCCCACACTTTTCAATGCATTTCCCTGTCACTTTCCTAACCACAAAAAGTCTGCTTTTTTAAAAAATGCAAAAGTGGATTCGTTGCACCAGGGGTGATGGAGCATTTTAATTGAACAACCCTAAATTTAATTGCACAAATCTCCTTCTGGGGGAAGGGTGGGATAGGAATTATGATGATGATGATGATGATGATTTTCTGATATGTGCTTGAATCTCTCCTGCAAAATATAGACAGTCTGGAAGCGACCCAGATCTTCTTCCTGTTCTCATCCACTGCAGCCCTTTTGTATAAATGGTAGGAGTCGTCTAATATTTTGACAGAGTCCCTCCATCTGTTTTGCTAAATGTCATACCTTCTTCATTGATCTCCAAGAGCAGTCATTCATCCTGAGTGTTTTTAAAAAAATATGTTTTATTCCAAGGAACGAGCTGGTTTTTCTCGCTTGTGCTCAAATTCCCCCCCCCGCTCCATCCCCATCCCCCGCTCTTTTATTAACATGTCCACACTGTTACTAAACATAAAGGGTTTCTCAAGGAACCAATTTTACTACATTTGTTTGGGAGTTATATGGATCTTTGGAATAGAAATTGAGAGTACAAAAATAGATTTGGTTGATTTATGAGACATCTCTGTTTTCAATTCGCCATCAGTATGTGCAGACACGACGTAGTCAAGAAATGAAGCATCTGGTTCCCCCACGTTTCATTTATGAACTTTAGCACCAGATGTAAATCATTCATAAAAATCCCAAAGTGTTGGAAGGGTCTCTTCCTTCATTTTAACAAACACAGGCTGCAAGCACTGTACCTAGGACTTCACATCATTTGTTACGTACGATAGGATCTGAATTTTAAAAGACTCCCAGAAAATAAATTTCCAAGGGAATGGGAGGAGAATTGGGAGGAGGAAAAGATATGAAAAGAAAATACAGGTGATCCTTACCATCTTTTGCGGCTGCCGGCACATTTTCTATGGAAACAAAAGCTGTCACTTTAGTTTACTCAATGGAAGCTTAACAAGCAAGGCAAGGCTTTTAATAGAAGAAACCTGCTTGTTTGCCTTTAGGTTTCATCACATTCTTTCCATTCATCTAATACCCACAGAAGAAACAGAAGAAGAAGGTGTCTCAACCTCATGCCCCCCCTGCCTCCCTGCACAAGAGTCACACTACATTTCTCTTCCCATCCATCAACCACCCTTTTCTCCGCCTTCCAATCCCTCAACGAAACTTACATCTTCGGGCAACCCCACACATTTTCTTATCATGCTTCTTAATCCCAAGTTCCCTCAATTGCCCCACATCTCTCAGTTCAACTGCGTAAGGATGGAGAAGCACAAGATCAGAGCATTAGGTTGTTGTAAGCTCTTTGGGGAGAAGGGAGCCTGGCTCCTGCTCCATCTCCTCCCATGTCAAAGCATATTGTGTAATGCCGTATCATGTGCAAACGTTGAATCCAGTAGAATGTATCTGAGCTTTGAAATGAACATACAGCTCTATTTACTTTTCAAGGGAGAAAAGAGTAATCTCCCTTGCCACCTTATGACCAAGAACAGTGAGTGTGGGCTCACTGGACAACAGTGGAAGACCTCAAGGGCATTATTGTGCCCGCAGGTGCCACACTGGTGCCCACAGGTGACTACACGGGGCCATTTTTGCAGTGTTTACATGGTCGTGAGTTGTGATGGTGCTGAAATTTGGGATTTGCAGTAGAGGCTCCTCCTAGCTCAAAATGCATCGTGCAGTTATGAACCAAACCAAAGCCCACCTGATCTTCCCACATTTGTAACTGCTCGCCATGGTCCTGCCTTGTTGGTCCCCTTCTTCCCTGAACTTATCATTGAAAGCAACAACAGACAGGGCTATTGTAAGAGTTTCTACCAGCGCAATGTTTAAAATGTAGATGCTCAAAATTGCCACAGGAGTCCTAGGAAATAGAGTTCCCAATGGGTCCCAGCACAATCATGAACTTGGGAACCCCATTTCCCAGAACTCCTCACCACCAGCACCCAGGCTTTCAGAGGTAGGAAACGGCAAAAAGACTGAGGGCCCATCTGTATTATACATTTAAAGCAGTACCATGCCATTTTAGACTGTTAGTTGGTGGCAGGGCAGGGTCTGGGAGATGATTAAGTGAGAGAGATGATGCTGGCTGGCTGGGGGGTGTTGCACTTGGTTTGACATGCAAAGATGTGAGTAGTGGCCTCAGCCTCCCTTCCCACCACCCTTACCAGCGGAGAGACCACCATTGCTATCTTATTAATAAAAATAATTATTCTACTACCTCTGTATGTGTTCGTTTATTTTTAATGTTGTTTTAGGCTACTTAGATGTGAAGCCGCCAAGGCCAGCACCTTGTAGGCGTGCTTTTTTTAAGTAACTGAAATGTAATTGTAGTGATTACTTTGGAGGAAAACTAAAGTAATCAGTTCTTTCAGAGCAATTGTAATTGTAACGGCAATTACTACTTTTTTGGGCCGTGTAACTGTAATGGTAATTTATTACTTTTTAAAAGTAATCTTCCAAGCTCTGCTCTGGATATAACAGGGCTTGGCTGCAATCCTGTTCACAGTTGCCCATACTTAACCACCATGTGCAATAGACTAAACACTTACAAGTGGACCCCAGGATGCAGATTCCTTGCCTTTAAGTGACACAGGATCTCACCTTCAGAATTTGCTGCAAATATCAGCCCATTCTCAAGGAACACTCTCTTTATCTTCATCAATGATCCATACAATGTAGAGAGACATAAAGAGATTGTATAAAAATAATCCAGACAGGGTGCTCAGGGAAATGATTGATGTTGGGTCTGCCATTTGAGAAATATGACAGTTATTTGATTCCTCTTGCCGCTGTGTTCTAGGCTGCAAGCAGTTCACCTAAAAGATTGATATGCTGAATTGAAAGACCTGAATTGAAAGACCCTGTCCCACAGCTCTTGGGTGGTCTTCCTCAAAATCACCTAAGATGCTTCCTCTCTAATCCATAACATTTTAGCATGTGTTTTACATTTTTTTAAATTGTGTTTTAAATTGTTTTTTAAAAGATGTATTTTAAATTGTATTTGTTTTTAGTTACTGTAAACCGCCCAGAGAGCTTCGGCTATGGGGCGGTATAAAAGTATAATAAATAAAATAAATAAATGAATAACATGACCATCCATTCCTATCAACAATCCTATCATAGACACCTAAAGTAGCATATTTTTTTAACAGAGGCAAAATTCCACCTGATTCACTTATGATCCATGGCATTCCCTGGGCACAAGGCTTGCCAATTCCTTTCCTCTTGCAGATATTTCTATTTGGCTTGCATTATCAATTGATGAATGGGTTATGACACACTATTTACCTCGATCTGCAGTTCAGGGGAGCTCCCCTCCTCACATCTGCCATCCACTTGGATTCCCACTAAATAAATCATAATCACAGGGTAAGAAAAAGAAGACTGGAAGTGAAAGAGAAGATTCAGCAATCACATTGTTCACATGGGGCTGATGTCTTACAACATCCTGCTTCTATAAACTGAACAGTGGTGCCATCAGTTTGCCTATGATATCAGGAGATCCCCCTATTTAATATAATATCTCCTCCCATATTAATCTTCCCAAGGCATTTCCTGTTCTTTTAGCATTCATCCTGATTTGTTTGCAGGGAAGCTGGATGACATTGACAATATAGTGAGTAAGTGTTCATGCTGATTTGTTTGTGGGGAGGTTAGATGGTGCTGTGCCAAGCAAGTCTTTTCCCACACTTTCCAGTGCATTTTACTCATCACCTTCCTTGTTGCAAAAAGTTCAGACTTTGGGGGGAATCATAAAACAGTAGAGTTGGAAGGGACCTATAAGGCCATCAAGTCCAACCCCATGCTCAGTGCAGGAATCCAAGTTAAAGCATACCCAACAGGTGGCTGTCTAGCTGCCTCTTGAATGCCTCCAGTGTTGGAGAGCCCATCATTTCCCTTGGTAATTGGTTCCATTGTCGTATCACTCTAACAGTTAGGATGTTTTTTCTTATGTTCAGCTGAAATCTGGCTTCCTGTAACTTGAGCTCATTATTCTGTGTCCTGCACTCTGGGATGATCAAAAAGAGATCCTGCTTTTGTTGTGCAAAACCTCTGGTGTACTTTAGTTGCGCAACCTGAATTTGCTGGTATATGACTGAATCCCACCTGAAAATAGCAACAGTCTGAAAGTGCCCACATTCTTTGAGATCACATGGAGGGGCATTAAGAACATAGGAATGCAGGAGTTGGATCAGGCCAACGGCCCATCTATTCCAACAACCTGTCCTCACAGTGGCCAACCAGATTACTATCAGAAGCCTGCAAGCAGGACCTGAGTGCAAGACCACTCTCCCCTCCTGGTATACTGACTCTGACCATGAAGGCAGAGCATAGCTATCATGACCAGTAGCCATTGATAGCCTTATCCTCTATTCCTGTATGTTCCTTATTCTTGTAGGTTCCTTCTTCGTGTGAAGCATGAATTTGTACCACTCAGAGCATGATAACACCAGCCGCAGACCCTTCACATTGTGAAAAAGGAATACTTATGCCCAGTAGCATGTTTTAGTCTACTTGTAGAGCAGCAAGTAGGGCCACATGAATATCTATGTGCCTATGTCCCCATCCCCTGCAAATTGATTTAGAGCCAGAGCCAGGGTGGGTGGTCCCTGGGCCAGGTTGGGGAGGGGCTGTACACATCCCTAAGAAGAGCCCTACCAGATGAGATCATCCAGCACCCAGCAGTTGACCAATAATAGTGAACTAGATTCTTCTGGGAAGCCCCTAAGCATGAAAGCAATAGCCTTCTTCCATTCTCGCTCCCTGTGGCATCCATTCCATAGTACACTTCTTTTGAACCTCAAGGCTACATATTGCCATCATGACTGGTAGCCTTTTGTATGGAACCCAAAGTAAATGTGTACAACTCCCACCGATTCCCCTCTCATTCATGTACTTGCTCTGATTAATATTCTTATTTTATCACAGTATATCACTTTGAGAGTGAAATGAACATAAAGGAAGATGAGATAGTTAGAGGTGCAGCCTTAGCCAGTGCTGCACAAAACTTTCTAATAAATGAGATTTGTTAAGGATAAAAGTACAGTAATTGCCTTTTAAGGGGAAAGGTCATTAGTGCTTGGGGAAAAGGTTAATAGAACAATATTAATAGCTTTATACTGGGCAAGAGAAAGTGGCATGCAGTATTCATGTGAATGAAAAACAAGAGTGAAGATGCTGCCCGTTACCAAAAGTCAGGTCAAGATTCAAAAGGTCATCTTTATCCCTGGTGTGCCCAGAAATGACAAATTAGAAAGAATATGAAGTGTTATCAAGGTTTTTTCCCTCCTTCATTCAATTGCTTTCACTGAAAACGGCAGGAAGGAAGCAATCAAAAAAGCCAACCGTCACTGCCATGGACCAAGCTTTGTCAAGACATCAAGGGAAGGATGTGGAAAGAGAAAAAGTCAGCACGATACTGCTGTCAAGCTTTTACCCAAAGGAACATCTGCTGTTTTGCACACTTGAGCCATGATTTATATTAGCAAAATGCTCATTGCTGGGAGCCCTGTTATGTGCGTGCAATGTATTGTTGTGCATGGTTGATGGTGGGGGGGAGAATCCCTGCCCATCACCCCACACACTCTGGTCATCAGGTATAGAGGACAGGTTTACTCCAACCACAGAGTTGTTCCAGGCTGAGGATTAAAGTATATGTTTTGCTGGGGAACCATGACAGGGCATTTCCCCCAAAAGGTTATGCCATCTTTGGGTAAGGGGCTGATTTGGTTTGGGACAGTAGTGCTGGGAGTGCAGCTCCCGTGTGGTGATTCACTGAACTGAAGGTGGCAGCCTTTTCAGTGAAGGACCATCAGGCGCTGGACTGACTGCCTACCCAGGCTTGCCTTTGGATCATCCCAGGCAGAAAGGAGTATACATGGGCTTCCTGCTCCAGTTGGGCCTTGTTTCAACAAGATGACCTTCCAGAGCTCTGGTGTATTGCTGTATACTTGGTTATTCTTTGGTCCTAACTCCTTCACTTGTTCCTTGATCCTGTGTTCTGGAGAACCTTCTGGTCCTCACTTGCTCTTAGCTTCTGACGTCTGGCTTTATTCTCTGCTTCACCTCCTGATTTGGCCGTCAGCCCTGAGAAAGGCGCATACATACAATTCATTTAGAGCAGATGACTTTCCCCAACAATACTAGGAACCATAGTTTCCCCCTCACATAACTACAATTCCCAGCCCCCTTAACAAACTACAGTTCCCAGGATTCTGGGGAATTTCTGCTATG
Organism: Rhineura floridana; assembly: GCF_030035675.1. NCBI lineage: Eukaryota > Metazoa > Chordata > Lepidosauria > Squamata > Rhineuridae > Rhineura > Rhineura floridana. Next base: position 211,323,108 of record NC_084481.1, on the reverse strand, counting down.
GCCAGGCTGGTGGTAACTATTTTTAAGGCTATATAGCCAGGGGAGAGGGGTATTTATTTTCTTTTTTTAAGTGTAAAGCTTTCTTTGCAGTGGCCCACAACTCTGGAATAGCCTCCCCTCTCAGGTGTTCCTTGTCTCTGTGTGGTTGTTATTCAGGTGACCAGTTAAGACATACTTCTTTGCCTATTCTTTTTGTAGGGCGGGGGAGGATAAAATGCATGGTAATAGTTTATTTTCAATTCTGCTGCCTGTTTTAATTTGTGATTGTTACTAATTTCATGATCTGATTAATTTATGTTGTTTTGAATGTTTATTATTGATTGTGATTTAAATGGGGGAAAGGTGGACTACAAATGACTTATAAAGCCTTACACGGTGCAGGACCACAATACCTTGTGGAACGCCTCTCCCACTATGAACCTACCCGCTCACTATGTTCAACATCTAAGGCCCTCCTCCGAGTCCCGTCCCATAGGGAAGCTTGGAGGGCTGTTACTAGATCCAGGGCCTTTTCAGTAGTGGCCCCCGAATTATGGAACAGTCTTTCCGATGAGGTGCGCCTGGCGCCTACTCTTCTATCTTTTCGACGCCAGGTTAAAACCTTTTTATTCTCCCAGGCATTTTAATTGCTTAATGTTAAGTTAATTTTATATCAAGTTGTTAAATGCTTAAGCTATCTGTTTTAGGGATTTTATCTGATTTCTTTTTTACTGTATTGTATTTTATTCCTTGCTGTGAACCACCCAGAGAGCCATAGGCTAGGGGCGGTATAGAAATGGAATGAAATAAATAAATAATAAATAAATGCCTTAAAAAGACCTTCTCTCTATCCCACCAGTCAAAACAGCTAGACTGGTGAGGACTAGAGAGAGGGCTTTTTCAATTGTGGCCCCCACCCTATGGAACTCCCTTCCAAATGATCTCCGCCAGGCCCCCTCTACAATGAGTTTCCGCCAGGCTGTGAAGACCTGGCTCTTCAGGCAGGCCTTTGGGGTGGGTTAGATTTTATCATTATTGCTTCTAGATTTTAATGTTATTGTATTGGTGTGTCATTTTGTGTTATGTTGTTCATTTTGTACATCGCCCAGAGTGGCTAGATGGCCGGCCAGATAGGCGACTAAGAAATCCAATAAATTAAATTAAAAATTAAAATTAAATGAATATCAGGGTGGCTGTGATGCTCACCCCCAGTTGCTGCTTGCCTGCTGAACTGCCAAGTGTGGTGGGATTGGCTAACCTTTAAGTGTGATGGCTGAGGGAGGGGAGTTTTCTTCTTTTATCTAAAGCAAGTGTGGGGAAACTTTTTTTCAGCCTGAAGGCTACATTCCATGAGAACGTAAGAAGAGCCCTGCCGGATCAGACCAATGGCCCATCTAGTCCAGCATCCTGTTCTCACAGTGGCCAACCAGATGCCTATGGGCAGCTTGCAAGCAAGAACTGATATTCAGAAGCGTACTGCCTGCGACTATGGAGGCAAAGCATAGCCATCATGGCTGGTAGACACTGATAGCCTTATCCTCCTTGAATTGGCCTAATCCTATAATATTTGTAATGCACCCTTCAAAAACAGGACTGGGCCATTAAGAACTTCAAAATCTATGGAGAAATGTGGATGTGGAGAATTTCAGAAAGCCCCTAAAATTCAGCACATCTGTCAATGAGTTTAGGGTAGTGTTGTGCTGAAAATTTCTTCTGCAATTTTTTAAAAACTATTCTCCACCAACTTATGAAAAAAGAAATTGCATTGTAAAATTGTGAAAGGGGAGAGATTTTTTAAAAGAAATTCTCATGGATGGGATGCATGGCTTTTGTTGTGCTCATCTTACTTTCAAGGTGGTCAAGGGATGTTTGGGAGTATCCTTTTTTCCATTCTACAAATCATCTCTCCAGTAGGCTGGACTTCCCTTGAAAATGAAAGCAGTGATGACCACCAATCTCAGGTGCTCCATAGCCAGCCTCCCTGGTTTCCCATGCTTCAAATAAGGCTCAGGGAGAGATATCATCAGGCAACTTTTCCCATGGGTCTTCCTGAAATCAGGATGCACAGGCAGATGGAAAGGCTGCAGAGTGCTAGAGACAGGTTCCATGGAAACAACACTGCACATGCCACCCACGTCCACCTCAAAACAATATGATAAGCACAACCCCACACCTACTGAAATTCTAGGAAAAAACCTAAGGGTCCCCAAGAGAGAGACAGGAAAACAGAAGCCTCTTTTGTAGCAAATGAGAGCTCTTGGGAAATCGGAGGAGACGTTTTGGCCCAACTTAGGGAGAACTGCTCAGGTTCAGGTATCATACTTTATTTTTTTTATTTATTTATTACATTTATATACCGCCCCATAGCCGAAGCTCTCTGGGCGGTTTACAGCAATTAAAAACATTGAAAACAAATATACAAATTTTAAAACACAAAAAACAATTTAAAAACACAATTTAAAAAATTTAAGAACAATTTAAAAGCACATGCTAAAATGCCTGGGAGAAGAGGAAAGTCTTGACCTGGCGCCAAAAACATAACAGTGTTGGCGCCAGACACACCTCGTCAGGTAGATCATTCCATAATTTGGGGGCCACCACTGAGAAGGCCCTCTCATTTGTTGCCAGCCTTCCAGCTCCCCTCCAAGTAGGCACCCGGAGGAGGGCCTTTGATGTTGAGTGTAGTATACGGGTGGGTTCATGTCGGGAGAGGCCTTCCATCAGGTATTGTGGTCCTAAGCTGTGTAAGGCTTTATAGGTTAAAACCAGCACCTTGAATCGAGCTGAGAACATACAGGCAGCCAATGCAAGCGGGCCAGAATCGATTTTATATGTTTGAACCATCTGGTCCCTGTTACCAATCTGGCCGCTGCATTTTGCACAAGCTGCAGTTTCTGAACCGTCTTCAAAGGCAGCCCCACATAGAGCGCATTGCAGTAACCTAACTTGGAGGTTACCAGAGCATGGACAACTGAAGCCAGGTGATCCCTGTCCAGATAGGGACATAGCTGAGCCACCAACCAAAGTTGGTAGAAGGCACTCCGTGCCATGGAGGCTACCTGAGCTTCAAGTGATAGAGATAGTTCTAGGAGAACCTCCAAGCTATGAACCTGCTCCTTCAGAGGGAATGCAACCCCATCCAGGACAGGTTGGACATCCACCATCCGGTCAGAAGAACCACCCACTAGCAGCATCTCAATCTTGTCTGGATTGAGCCTCAGTTTATTAGCCCTCATCCAGTCCATTGTCGCAGCCTGGCACTGGTGTTTGTGATTCCAAAAATATATCAACATTGAATGAATGTTAAAGCTAGGAGGGGGGGGTAGTAGATTGTGTCAGTTCCACTTCAAGACAGGGAATAAAGATGGAGAAGAATTATTTCAGTGTGACATATTAATTACTGTTCCTAGTCTGCTTGATAAGGCTGAAAATTCTTATCAGGTGTTCAAGCGAACCTCACATGGGAAGAAAAGAAGAAATCATGAACATTTACACTACTGTTGCCCAAACGCTTGCCTATTCATTTGTGGAAATTCCTCAGGTCAAACCAACATAACAGAGTTGGAAAGAACAGATAAGAAATGCTTAGTCAACAGAGACTCTGATATTTATTAGTTTCTTCGTCAGGGAATTAAAAAGAAAACGTTTACATTTTAGGCATCTTACCTGTTCAAACTTTGTACGAGGGTCCTTTGAGAATGTCCCACTAACTGTGTGTCCATGCCTTTGGACTGCCTTTGCACCCAGCTGTATTATGTGTTTGGGATGGATTACAGCAGTGGTTCCTAAATCTTTTTTACTCACAGATCGCTTGAAAATTGCTGAGGGTCTTGGCAGACCATCTAATCATTCTTCTGCCTGTTATAACAATTGTAATGCACTGTGCAAGATGCTATATGATCTTTAATTGTATGCAAAGATGTATCACTGAACTCTAAAGTCAGGATCATTCAGACCATGGTATTCCCGATCTCTGTGTATGGATGTGAAAGTTGGACAATGAAAAAAGTGGATAAGAGAAAAATCAACTCATTTGAAATATGGTGTTGGAGGAGAGCTTTGCGGATACCATGGACTGCGAAAAAGACAGATAATTGGGTGTTAGAACAACTATTATTAGAAGCTAAAATGATGAAACTGAGGTTATCATACTTTGGACACATAATGAGAAGACATGATTCACTAGAAAAGACAATAATGCTGGGAAAAACAGAAGGGGGTAGAAAAGGAGGAAGACCAAACAAGAAACGGATTGATTCCATAAAGGAAGCCACAGACCTGAACTTACAAGATCTAAACAGGGTGGTTCACGATCACAACAGATGCTGTTGGAGGTCGCTGATTCATAGGTTCGCCATAAGTTGTAGTCGACTTGAAGGCACATAACAACAAGTTTTGCTTTATTTCTTAAATTGATTTTTATTGTATTACAATTTGAATGCCATATAATAAAATACAATAAAAGAAATAAAAGAAGTAATAAAAATACAATTAGAAATCAATATGAACATTTAATGTGGATACACTACAAACCACCTGAATGAAGCTCATGGACCACTGATAGTCCATGAGCCACAATTTGGGAACCCCTGGATTATAGTGTTTCAGAGAAGCTGATTGACTGGGTCTTCTTTGGAATGCCAGCCTCTATTAAATGAGCTCCTCTAAACTGGGCTCATTTTGGATCACCCCAAATACCACATGATTCTGAAGCCAAGGTCCCTGCAAATGACTGTCCCTAGTGCCATGAATGTGTAGCTGGCATTAAATTGCTGCAAGTCTTCCTAAAACAGGAATTCCTAAAGTGTATCTCAGCACGTTTAACATGAGAAATAAAGCACTCACCCACCGAGGAGATTGCCCACCATGGCAATCTGTTCTAGTGTTGTTACAAAGGGGCTCCTGGGAGGAAATGTCACTCTCATTGTTTTTCCAGTGAAAATGTGACTGCTATTGTTTTCCTCAAAAGCCCCCCCCCCAATTATGTGAGATGGCATTTTTTCAGGGGCATTCTGGGATGGGAGAGGGAGACATCTTGAATGTTGATTGCACAACAGTCTCTTCAGAATTAGATGAACTGACCTGCAAGATACAAGTTATTATTTAGGGCTCTGCACAGCCCCCCTCTTCCCCGACTCTGCTCTGGGGTGGGAATCAGGCCACCCCACCTGGGTTGACCAGGGGGCCACCACCCTGAGACCTGTCATCAGCCCTGATGTCAATCTCTTAGTGCCATGAAGTTGTGCCTAGTTAGTCCTAGACTGATGCTGAATTCTGAGTAAGCCATAGGTAGATTCATGAAGCGCACTGAATTGAAACTGTCTCTTACTACTATAAAAGAAAAAACCACAGCCGTGTCTGAGTCTGAGTTCTTCACGTTCAGGCAGGACAAGTCTGGTCCTGAATAAGTTCAGAGGTGGGGTTAATGTTTAATTAGGGTTTTAAAACCCTCTTTAAGCATATTGCCAAGAGAGAGGTAGGGGAAGGAGTCATTAGTGGAGGCATTGATATTGTGGGGGGGGGGAGGCATTGTAGCACCTTACAGAATCAACCCCTCAGCTGAACATCTGGAGGGGGCGATCCTGAGCGGTGATGTTCTATAAGCAACTTTCCAAGTAAGCCAGGCCATAAAAATACCAACTTCTTGGGCCCTACTTGGGTCCTATGTGCTTATGGACTAGGACCAATGCATTCAATAATAACATTTATGTTTTATGCTTTGTTGCTTTATTCAGCTTTTTATTTATGTTTTAAGCAGGTTGTTTTAGCTGTTTCTGTTGTTTTAGTGGTTTAGTTTTTATTTGTTTTAACTTTGAATGCAATTGTTATTTTTGGTGTTAGAATCTTGTAAGCCACTTGGAAGGGTTTCATGCCCTGAAAGGTGGGATATAAATATATTAAATAAATAAATGACTTATCAGAAACATCCCAGCAAACAGCCTGCATGCTCCTGAACAGCTGCAGTTTCATAAGAGTTTGCAAACATATATTTTGAGTTTTTTCAGCTGTGAATTTTATTCTATGTACTTTTTAAAAAAGCCTTTTTAGATTACACATGCAGAAGTAGAACTGATCTGCTGTGTGTGTGAAGAGAACAGTTCATGAAATATCCCTATAACATCCTACTATGACTCTATTGCCAAGCATACTACACATTTGTCTTTTGTTATAAAACCTTTTCAAGAAACTTCAGGTTCACCTGCTTTTCCAAACAGATCTTCTGCCGCACAATTTATTTGTTTGGTTGATTCCTTTGCTCAATTGTTTCTTAAACAATCTGCAACTAGTCTGGAGAAATGGTTATTATTTAGGATTGCCAACACTTGATTTTTGGAACAGAGGAAGCTGACTTATGCTGTGCCTGATCATTGTTCCATCTAGCTCAGTGTTTTCCAGACAAGAATCTTTCGCAACCCTATCTGAAGATGCCAGGGACTCAACCTAGGACCTTTTGCATAGTAATCATGTGCACTGCCGCTAAGCTATCCGAATTGCTCATCCACCTGAGCGAGCAATAAGATGGAGCAAGAGGTAGAATTGAACATAGCAGGTTATGGGAGGGCTTGGAAGAACCTACCAGGATGGGGCAGAGCCTGGGCAAAAATGGGTACATTGGACCAAAACTAGGATAAAACCTGGTGTTTTTATGGATATAACATGGTAAATCTTGGAATTTCACTAATCAGGCCCATTGTTATGTGATACTGCACATGCTTTGTTTGCATGCAGAAAGTTCTTGGTTCAGTCCCGGCATCTTCAGTTAAAGGATCAGGTGGGAGATGATGGAAAAGACCTCTGCCTAAGACCCTTAAGATGCACTGCCTGTCAGAGTACACCAGAGATAGCCAATATGGGGCCTCTCCGATGTTGCTGGACTAAGCTCTCATCGTCCATTGGCCATGCTGGCTGGGGCTGATAGGGGTTGTAGTCCAATAATGGCTGACGGGTGCTCTGTTGGCTCACCCTGGAATAGCTGGTAGTGAGCTAGACCGGCCAACAGTGACATGGTATAAAGCAACTTTATCAGATCATGTTACACTAAAATTCATGTTGCCGGTGAAGCAGTTTGCTAGAAACCCCTGGATGACATTGTGGGGCTCTGGACAGAGGAAGATAAATCCCATTGTGGGAAGAGATGGATTAAGGGGGAACACCAGTGTTTTCCAAAGCCCCCTCTCTGCTGTGGGAACAACTTTCCTGAGAAGGGTGTTGGAAGGCAAGGCTGAGTGGGGAAGAAGAGCCAGCAGGAGGCACTCCCAGGGGGGTCAGTTTCCTTGAGCCAGAAGAAAACGAGGAAAAGCTTCATCAGCAAGTTGTGAGCAAGGCAAGGGAGGTCGGAAGTGAGCATGGCTGGAAAACTGAGGATAAATGCAGTGAAAGGGGCAGGCCAAAGAGCTGTGTGATGCTCCTTTCAAGGGGTGCCATCAGGGCAGGACTTAGGGGCAGACATCTGGAGTTCCACTCATTGTAATGAGCAGAACGGCCCTCTTCACAAGCGCGGCAGGGCTGGCTTACCACATTTTGAAGTCAATGAAGTAATGCACATAGCCAACTAAAGAAGGGGCCACTTGCATTAGCAAAGTGACTGAAATAACGCAAAGTCCAGAGAGAAAAGTCTTAATAATAATTTACTGAGCAAATTGAACAAAAAGAGTGAATAACTTTAGGAAAAAAAATTGTGGAGGTTTTGTGTGTCTTTCTTAAGTCAGGCCTTGTACATAACAGGTAGACATACAGCCAAACATACAGAGAGAAAATTCCCTCAGAACTACACAGCCAATCAGAGCATGTGCCACCTCAGTGAAGATCATGCCACTCTGCCTGGTTGCTAAGCAACACCTTCACCTGTCCCCCTTTGGGCTAGTTGATTTTAACATTAATAGAAGTAGCTCTTAAGTTACAAACTGAATGATCCCTGCTGTTGCACTTCCAACAACTCATAACCATATAGTCTAAAATTACCGGAATGCACTTCTGCAAGGGAGTCTAACAGTTACAATTGTCAGAGGAGAAGGAGCAAGGAAAGAATCAGCTGATGCCAAAGGGAGCCCAAGGCTTGTCATCTACTTCCTCACATAGTTCTTACCAGAAAAACTAATGGGGGAGGGATGTGCTGACACTTGCCCTCCAATTTCTCCAAAGTTTTCTTCCCCTTTGAAAGACACCCCCATTTTTCTGCCTCTTTTTTCAGGGCACTTTAGAATTTCTTTAGAAGTTTTGAGTGGATACAGGCTTGGGCTTAGTTTATCATTGTGAGGTGGCCGTTGGGTGGTTTGTGTGCTTTTGTTTCTGTTCCACATTTCTCTAGCATTTTGCAGCCTTCCCAGCTTCTTGCACTTCCTGAGTGGAAAAGGACCTACAGGAGAAGTTATCTGATGACATCTTCCCATCTTCGCAGCATGGGAAGCCAGAAAAGCAGGCTACTGAGTGCTTGAGATTGGTGCGGGCACTGATTTTGTTTTTGAAGGGATGTCTAGCCCACTAGAGAGATGATTTGTTGAGCGACAAAAGGATACTCACAAACACCCTTTGAGGACTTTGAAAGCAAGACAACCACAACAAAAGCCTTGTACCCTATCAATAATAACTTTTTCCAAAAAAAATGTTCTCCCCTTCATATTTTTTAAATGCAATCTCTTTTCTCATTAATTGGTGGAGAGTGGTCAGGGGAAAACCTCAGGATAAATTTTTGGCGCAGCATTACCATTCGCTAAAGGAGGGGATGCCAGTTAGCAGAAGGCATGTGTCTATGCTGATCAGCTAGCAACCTCTGGTGCAGGTGCTGAAGTGGAAAATTCCACCTCTGGGGGTCGTTGGTATTAGCATGTAGATGAGAGGGATGGGACGGATGTTGCGACAGGACAAGATAGATAAGGGATGAGTATGTGCGTTCTTACTTCCCTTTAATGGAGAATTACCTGGCGAATCACAGAGCCAGGTGGGAGCGGGAAACAGGTAAAGGCTCTTATTGGGTACCTTGGGACACATGACTGTACCTTGTACAAACCTATAAAAACCCGTGAAGTGGGGAAGAAGGCAGTCTTCCGCCATAGCACATGGTAGCAGGGACTCCTTACAACTGTAAGTACAATAAACAGCTCTAAGCTTCAACCTGCCTCAGTGTCGTTTTCTGGACAAGTACTCCATAAGGAGAAAATTCCACAACAGTGCAAGCTGCTGATGTCAATGATGGTGCTTAACCAGTCAGCAACTGCACATTTTCATGGTGTCAGCAGGTGTGCCCTCTGCATCTACTGCTGCTGGGGCTGGGCTCAGCCCTTCCTATGCACCTCACGGCCCTGATCTGTGGGCCCCGAGCATGGCCAATCTGCCCTGTGCCAAAGATGAGACAACCCACCCTGCCCTGGACCCATCCCCCAAGTTATTCCAGGGAGTGGGGCTGAGGGTGGTTTTTTTTTAATTAAAAATATGGTCCAGAGGGGGGGAAGAAGGAGATGCTATGCCTCCTTCTCCCCTCCCGTCCACCGCCTGACAGCAGGCGGGTGCAACCAGTACAGAATGGAATTGCTTGGCTTATCAGCTATTAAGCAGGGCAATTCCATCCTGAGCGTTGCTGGTCGCTGCTGCTTCATAGAGCAGCTTCTCTGCATGTAGGGACGCCAGCTGTGAACGAGCAATGACAGGCACCATGCAGAATGCATCCTCCTGCTTATCAGCTGATAAGCAAGAGGATTCCCTACTGTGGTGTGCTACTCCTTTGCGAGAGGCTTCCCTGCATGCAGGAAAATTGCTCGCAGAGGGGTTTTGGTGTGCAGGGCTTGGGGAGGCCTGGCAGGACCTGGGAGGAAAAGACAGGCACCGTCTTCCACGGATACGTACCTTTCCCACCCAATTTCCTGCTTGCTGTCCATGCCTGCCTCTTCCTCCTGGCCTACCTCCCCCCCACCTGATAGCCCATGATCACTTTGAGCTGCCGTACTCAACCCATAGTGATCTGTGGCTAACTCAACCTGACTCGGCCAAGGTCCAAATGTCTCCAAAGAGGCCCAATTCGGCTCAGGGCTCGGCCAAATATACAGCACAGCCCTAACCATTGCCTCCAGTTTCTGTTTCAGGGCATAAATTCTCTCTCTAACATAAGATGAGCTTGCTGCATCAGGACAATGGCCCATCTAGTCCAGCATCCTGTAGTCAGCCTGGTGTCTATGGAAAGCCTGAAAGCAGAACATGAACACAACAGAGCTCTCTCCCCCTGCAGTTCCCAGCAACTGGCATTCAGAGATATACTGTCTCTTACAGTGGAGGTAGACTACAGCTATCATGGCTAGTAGCCATTGAAGGCTTCATTCTCTATGGCCCACAGCATCAGCCCAGGCCTCTGCTGGGTGCAATACTGCCTAGTTAACAACCCTGTTATTATCCAAAGCAATACTCTTCATGGGGGGGGGGAGGTGGCAGGGCACACGTTGCAATCTCCAGATCATTTAAACTGATCACTCTGTTTTCTTTGAATCTGTAAAGATTGAAAGAGCTGCATGCAACTTCTAAAACATCTACATTGTCAAAAAAAAAAAGGTTTATAATATTACCAACACAGTTTTTGAAAAATGAGCAAAAATTTCATCAAGAGGTTTAGTTTGACAAAGGTGTTCTCCCCAACCTTACCAATATATAAATATATTGAAGTATTTAAATTGCTTGTAAGTATAAAGCTATCCATGCACTGACACTTCTAAAAGTATAATGTGCAATCAGACATCATTTTTCCCTGATAGGATTTTTCATGTTGTCTTATAATGTAGTAAATTGAGAAGCTCAGAAGCAGAACTGCTTGTGCATTTGTAATGTTAAACATATATGTGGATACTGATACAGATATAAATATAGATATATAGATATATAATTTCTAGAATGTAATTCTGCCCCCAGCTGGTTAAAATATCGCTGACATGGGAGACTGAAAGTGAGAGAATGTTGAACCTATGAACTCTGCTGTCTCCTAAGATGATGACTCCAATTTGCATGTAAAGTGTTGGCAATTCTGGTGCTTAGTGCAGGTGCTGCTAACAGATTTGAAAGTTTTTTTTATGGGTGTACAGACTGCTCCCTCTTTATTAGAGTGCTTCTAACAAGTGGGAGATGCTTTTTCAAATACTATTACAACTAATGAGCTACTAAGGACTGGGCTGCAGTAATTATTTCACCAGTATCCATACAATGGGGAACTAATAGATTTCTGTGACTCGCATACACCCTGAAGTTCTGCATTCTGAATATAAAAGAGCTGGGGGTTGATATAAGGCTCATGTTACCATAATTCTCAGTGTGTGTAGATTTTCTTTTCAAGTCTGCTCTCTTGTACAGGAATGCAGGAATACATTAGGGATGGGCAAATCTGTCCATTTTGGTTTATCTCAGCTTCTAATATTTCCAGTCCTCAGTTCTCCACATTTCCACATCAATTTGCTTTTTTTTTTTAAGAAGGCCTCAGAAAAATTCACCAGCATTTTTTTTCAAATGTCTCCTTACACATTTTTGTATGCAATTTTGCCTAATATTCACATTTTCGCAAAGCAATTTCCCTAATACGATGCATCTTTTTATGTTATTTTCAATTATATATGCCTTTTTATGCATGCTTTACCCAAGCGCATGTATTTTTTCCACATTACCTGTGTGGGGAACTGCACTGCAAAATTTGGAGAAGTGGAAATTTTGAAGAATGGCTGGGTTTCACTTTTGTGGATTTGTTTCAGAAAATGTGAATTGGGTAAGTTCGCCTTTAAATGTGACCCTAATCAAATTTCTCCCCCTCCCCTTTGAATACATATTTTAAATGCATTTTAATTTGATTGGTGACTTGTCAAGGATTATCAATACCTCGGCACAGTCATTAACAAAAATGGAGACAAGAAATCAGAAGAAGGCTAGGACTGGGAAGGGCTGCTATGAGAGAACTAGAAAAGGTCCTCAAATGCATACATGTATCACTGAACACTAAAGTCAGGATCATTCAGACCATGGTATTCCCGGTCTCTATGTATGGATGTGAAAGTTGGACAGTTAAAAAAGTAAATAAGATAAACACATTTGAAATGTGGTGTTGAAGGAGAGCTTTACACATACCATGGACCGTGAAAAAGACAAATAGTTGGGTGTCAGAACAAATTAAACCAGAACATTAATTAGAAGCTAAAATGATGAAACTGAGGTTATCATACTTTGGACACATAATGAGAAGACATGATTCACTAGAAATGACAATAATGGTGGGAAAAATAGAAGGGAGTAGAAAATGAGGAAGGCCAAACAAGAGATGGATTGATTCCATAAAGGAAGCCACAGACCTGAACTTACAAGATCTGAACAGGGTGATTCATGACAGATGCTTTTGGAGGTCACTGATTCATAGGGTCGCCATAAGTCGTAATTGGCCTGAAGGCACATAACAACAACAAAACTTCAGCGTGTGGTGCATTCACTCTAAGAAGAAATAAGACTATTTGTGCCTTGATATCTCTTGAGGCATTTTGATCCTGGATATTTAAAGGCCTCAGTCCTATGTGCGTGTGTGCAGCAGACAAGGATGTGGCTGCCTACCCTTGTTAACTTGGCTATTTTGCAGTATCTTTGAGTGTGTGGACTAGATTCAGCTCCCATCTACTCTCAACAGCTAAGGGAGATGCTTATCAGCTGGATCAGAGAAGGGAAAGAAGTATACAGCACCTTGACATGTCCATGGTTTCCAGGGATGTATACGTAAGCCTATTTCCACATGCATATAGCCCCCTAGCTAGATCACAGTTGTGCTACAATTCTGATAATAACTACAGTAGGGCCCCACTCATACAGCGGGTTACGTTCCAGACCCCTGCCTAAAAGTGAAACCCACTGAAAAGTGAAACTCAGTCAATAAAATGGCACCCGACACCCAAAAAACACTGTAAAAGTGGAACAAGCACGGTATAACGGGGCCTTACTCTAATTGAAAGCCACCGTATTAGCAGAACACCAAAAAGCGGGCTGCCGAAAAGCGGGGCCCTACTGTATAAGAAAGTTATGGGGGCAAGGCTGTAATTCAGTAGCAGAGCACCCGCTTTACATGCAAAAGGCCCCAGGTTCAATCCCCAGCATCTCCAGCAAGGGCTAGGAAAAGACTCCTGTCTTAAACCTTGGAGAGTCACTGCCAGTCCTATAGACAGCATCGAGCTAGATAGCCTAATGGTCTGACTCTGGGGTTATCCACATGGGAGCATTACATCATACTAAAGATACTGTTTTTACCTCCATTTTCTATCTGCACCATCCACACTAAGGGCTCAATGCCAGCTGCAAACACGGTGTTTTCTATTTACACTGGAGGGGAAAGATTTATTATTTCTTTATTATTTGATTTATATTCCGCCCTTCCTCCCAGCAGAAGCCCAGATCAATCACACAGTTTCCTAATGACCATGCCTTCTAATTTAACATTTCCACTCCCTCTAGTTACCTGGCAACCAAACATGCTCAGTTTATTCTACCAGTTAGTTTCACTTCAAAAAACAGCAACCCAGAAGTGCGATTGTTTGTATTTTTGAACAATACTGGTGAAATACAGATCTTTGCTTGAGCAGTGTTATGCTTTTGCACACAAGTTAGGGGAGAAAGAAAATAAATGCACAGTTTGCTGCAACTTAAAAAATGCCAGCAGAATGGGAAAGAGCAGGCAGAAGTTACTCTTTAGCCCTCAGGAAATGAAATAAATGAAGGGAGGAGGAGGGAGGAGGCGTGGAGAGGGGAATGATTGACACACCCACCTAAAAGCAATGGAGCACAGCGTCTGTAAGCGCTAGAGATACAGAGTGGAGATTTTTTTCCCCTTCCCTTTTCAAATTATCAGGGGATTGGGTTAGTATAGATTTACAGGGGGAAACTGTGTGGTAGCTTGTTTGCCAGTAACATCATGTGAACCATGCAAATTAAAAGGGGATGTAAGTAGCACCAGACACACAGCAAACCCCCTGTAGATGAGGTGGGAGGCAACTAAAAACACTCCTCCAGATTATCTCAGTGATCGCCCTGGGCTCAGGCCTTCCTTAAGATATCTTGGACCCCAGTTGTTCAGGGCTTTGTCTATCAACACAAGAACCTTGAACCTGGCCTGGTAGCACATAAGCAGCCAGTGCATATGTTTTCACAGAGGTGTCACATCTGTTTGCCCCTATCAGAAATCTATCCACTTCCCAAGATTCAAACTCAGTCTACTGGCCCTCATTCAGTCCACCACTGCATAAGATGCCTATGGGAAGCTCACATGCAGGACCTGAGTGCATCAGCAACTGGTATTCAGAAGCATACTGTCTCCACTCATCGGGGGGGGGATCTTCCTATCCACTTTCTCTGCACCATGGACATTCTTAGGCACCTCTAGCATGTCTCCCCTTACTCACCTTTTTTCTAACCTTAAAAATCCCAAATGTTGCAACATTTCCTTAAAGAGGAGTTGCTCCAACCCCTTGTTCATTTTGAACTTCCTTCCAAAAACAAAAACCCTATCACAATACTTGTCTGACCTAAATCCAAGTCTTGTGTTTATGTGGGCAGAGCAGGAGTGCATGCTCTCCATCTTGTTGTCTTGAATGTCCTATGGTTTCATAACAACAAAATGCCTTTCTTCGCACAACTGAAGTACACACCAAGAATCAAAGAAGCAAAAAAAAGAAAAAGGAATGTTCCAAGCTATTACTGTAACAATCCAATTACAATGCCTATCAAACTTAACTTCACAGGTTATAGCTCCTAATTGCCTGACAAAAATTGACACTTCAGTCGCAACAGCATAATATAATCAGAGTCCAAATTAAATTTGATCGTGGGCAGAAAACGATGCTATCATTCGGCGGCATGGAAACAGGAGATCAACTAGCATGATATCAAAGATCAGAAATGAAAATTATTCATTAATGGCAGTGGTTTTCTGATAATGGAAATGACACAGTTCAGACGGCTTCGTAAAAACACTATTAATTAAAAAGATGATAGACCTAACAAGGCATAGCAACTAGTGGAACCTTCCCCCACTCCCCTCGTGCTTGTTAAGGTGAAGGATGACAATGTTTAAGAACAGAGGTTTATGCACTTTTGTGAAAAGTATTCCGCTGATTCTGTAGCAAGTTTACAGAGTTCTTGCTTAGTGAAGGATCTTTCTCTAGGATGCTAAATTTGAGGGGCATAAAAAGTATCTAAGCCATAATACAGTATTGTAATAAGCAATAATAGTTTTAGGTTTTAAAAGAAGGGTCCAATTCATAAAAGAAAGACACATGGGATTTATACATACTTCTAAGGAGGTGGGGGGGACTGTGGGGTGAGACCCCTTTTATTTTACTGTGCAAGCAGCTGCCCTTTCATTTTACACTGGAGAAATGTTAAAAAGAAGAGCATGCTAAAGAAACAGCTGGCCAGCTTTTCTTACAGAAACACCTCAACTCAGCTTGGTCTTGACAAAATTGGGGGCAGGATGTGTTAAAAAAGGATAGTCACAAGCTCTTTTTATTTTTGACATTAATATCCCAAACTTCCTCCAAGGGCTTTGGGGTGGCATGGATGGGTTTATCCAATTTTATACTCACAACAATCCTGCAAAGTAGATTAAGCTAAGGAAAGGTCTCTGACAGGGCCTAGAATCAGGAGCCTCTCACCCTGTTTGAGCCACTTTGTGTGGTGAGCCAATTAGACTAAGATTAGACTGACTTTCCCTAGGCTGTAAAGGATTTCTAGAACTGGGAGTGACTTTACCTACCAGGCTGTCCCTGCCATGGGAGTGGGAAGCTCTTACTATTTCTAGATTAGGTTGGGATTCCTAATTGCATCAATGGTAACCACTGTGTTTGGGCTGCATAAAAACCATACATAGTAGTAGTAGTAGTTTTAATCTGTTTTTAATGGCTGCTGTGTTTTAATATATTTTATAGTCTGTTTTATGATGTTTTAAAGTGTTTTTAGTGCTTTTGTTTGCCGCCCTGGACTCCTACTGGGAGAAGGGGCAGGATATACATCAAATAACTACATAAATAGTTTTCTTATTATTCTTATTTATTCAATTATATCCGGCCCTTCTCCCCAAAGTAGCCCAGAGCAGCAAACACACCAACAAAACAATTTAACAAATACAAAAAGAAAAACATCCTAAACATTTAAAAGAATTTTTAAAAACCATTACAGATTTTAAAAAAACACATTTAAAAAATAGGTACAGTTGAAAACATTCTTTCATCCAGTGCTCTCCAGGTTGGCAGGAACAGTCTCCTTCAGCCATCAAATGCCCTGGTAAACAGGAATGTTTCAAAAGTCAATGGTGACGGAGACAGACACATCTTACTGGGGAGGGCATGCCACAAATGGGGAGCCACCACTGAAAAGGCTGTGTTATGGGCCAATGCCAACTGGGCAGTGGTGGCACCACCAACAAGGCTGCCAACTGGAGGATCTGAGATGGTGGATACTGGGGAAGGCACTCTTTTAGATACTTGGGTCCTAAGCTGTTTAGGGCTTTATATGCTAGTTCTTCCACCTTGAATTGGGCCCAGTAGCTCACTGACACATGGTCCCATTCGGCTGCCCCACTTACAAGACAGGAAATCACCAGAGCATGGACAACTGAAGCCAGACAATCCCAGTCCAGGAATGGCCACATCTTTACTTTATTGTACTGGAGGCCACAGATGCGGCTGAAGTTGGTTTGGATTAGTGCTGTGTTCAGACACTGGCATTGTTTTCTCTGCATCTTTCACAAAGAACAGAAGGTCTTCATTGAACATTATTATGGAGAGGCTGGAGGTGTCTCCTTAGCATGTTAAACAAATGAGGTGGCTGAGTGGTCTTTTCAGTCATGGCTTTTAAAAAAAATCTTCCCATGCCTGTACACTGCGGCACTTCTTCAACAAGCTTACATGTCAGCAGCACTACCCCACATTGGACATAGGAACATGCCATGTCAGCGTGGTCACATGATCAGTGCCAGAAGTGCTGCTGAAATGTAAGCCTTTGGGTAAAGAGTTCTGTGCCACTGCCACTGTGAATGTGACATCTCTAAAAAGTTGAAAGCAATATATGTAATCCTTATGGATTATTGGTTTGGCCCAGTGGATGGGAAAACCTTAAGGAAGGGGCTGTACTTGTTTTAGATCAGAAAGAGAGACAGCTAAAAAGAAAATGAGCTGTCATTGCCAGGGAGCAAGAATTAGTCCTTTGTCACCTTGAATTAGGGCTTTGAGGTTTCGTAAATGGGAACCCCTCATCTTCTTATCCTGAACTTTTCTGCAATCAACTTCTGCACTGGTGCTTTGTTGGATGCATGGAACTTTGCGAATTATTATGTTCTGAAGACATGTTATATTCTGTTGGAATATGTTGTAATGTTTTTGTCATTTTTGCTACCTGATTTAAACTTTCAAAATCTTACAAAATCGTAATTATGTCTGCATTATTCATTTACAAAGTAGCCCCATAAAACCTAAGAGACTGGTACATTTACATCTAAGACGGAAATGTATGTAGAACAGCTCTCTCCCCCTCCTTGCTCATTGCTTTCCCATTTTAAATGCAGAGCTGGCGATGTTCAAGAGCCTACCCCAAGCTGCTGAGAGATGGGCCACAGATCTAAATAAACAAATTTCTTGTTGCAGCTTGCACCCTTCATCCCCATCTGTAAAGAAATATTTGTCACAATCCCTCTCCTTGCCGCGAGAGCCCATCACTCGCATTGCTGGAACATGCTCATTGCCTGGTCCACCACTGAGCCTAAAACTGTAAACAGCTGTGGATCTTTGTAGTCATTAGCAGACTCCTATTGAGTGGCGCAGAAGCCTGAATTCACCAAGGGAATGGGCTTGGCGCAAAGCCTAATTGTGATACTTGCAAAGTTTTAAAATAGGGGATCTGACGGTGGGCCAGCAACCCTGTTAAGCCGAGTTTCATTATTTGTTTTCTTGCTAATGCCCTGAATTTCCTGATCCAGTGCATATTGCTGGGAAGTGAAGACTCCTCAGCTGTACACTATGTATATCGTAGAGGGGGAAATGTAGTGGAACCGTAGAAATGTTAGGCAATGTGTTGCTCAGCCAAGAAAGAAACTTGTTTGCGTACAAAACAAAATGTATTAAAATCCCAGTTCTCTGGTTCGTGATTTTGCTGCAGCTAGGACTCTGAAAGGGAGTTTCCTGACATTCATTTGTTGTCACAGTTCTGATGTTTTTCACACACATCCAGAGCCACAGGAGACAATTTCATATAGCTGTAGAATCCTACTTAGGTATGCTAAGCTGGCATTCAGAGTTGTCCAGGTAAACAGGCTTGAGAAATGCCAATCAACTGAAAAGTCTGTTCCGTGAAATCAACTTCAATCTCACAGTATCCCAAACACCCCCATGTTCTTGTTTAGGAACATGGGCTGCTTGGGAAATTCTGATCTATTTGTATCAGGAAGTTGAACTTCTATCAGAAGGTCAACCATGTTTTTTAAAATTCTGTCACATCCTTATGCTAAACCATGGGTGAGGAATCTCACGCCTGGGGGCCAAATATGGCCCCTCCAGGTGTCTCTATTTGGGACCCTCCCTAGGCCATGCCCCCTCTTCTCAGGCCGCACCCCTTTCTGGCCAGGCTTCACCACCATCCCTAGTGTCCTTGAACTCTGGTATTCACACCGCATATAGTTAAACTATGGAATTTTACGCCCATAAGAGGAAACGATGGCCCTCAACTTAGATGGCTTTAAAAGAGGTTTAGACAGATTCATGGAGGATATGGCTATTAATGGCTCCTAGCCAGGATGGCTATGCTTGCCTCCACAGTTGGAGGTGGTATTCTTCAGAATACCAGTTGCTGGAAACCGCAAGAAGGAAGACTGCTCTTGTGCTGAGGTCCTGCTTGCAGGCTTCCCATGGCCATCTGGTTGGCTATTATGAGAACAGGATGCTGGACTAGAAAAGCAAGTGGCCTGGTCCAGCAGGCTCTTCTTATGATATTGCCTCTTGCTTGTTTGGATGGAGGATAGAGAAGGGTATGCAAGCATGTGTATAATGTAGCCTAGAAAGGTAACATTCACACCAATTCCTCTGCTCATATTTGCCTCTGGTCTTCCCACCAGTGGCATGTAGCCCTCAGATGGTTGCCCAGAAGGGAATGTGGCTCTCATGCTGAAAAAGGTTCCCCACCCCTGTGTTAAACAAACAGCCACCAAAAGAACGGAGTACCAAACAAGGCCTTAAAGATGCCTTCTCCAACCTGGTACTTTCCAGATATTGTTGAACTACAGCTCCCATAATCCTTGACTATTGACCATGCTGGGAGTAAGAATCCAAAACACCTGGAGGACAACAGGTTGGGGAAGGATGCCTTAAAGTAATAATACATCAAGCTATGGAATCTGTATAGCTAGTCTAAGTCATGGTATTATTGGAGGACACGTAATAGAAAATTCAACTGAATCGTTAATGCCATTGTGATGATACTGATGCCTTAAAACCAGATTCTCTTGTGTTAACCGAGATTTTCTGCTTCTTCCACAGTTATCCAATTTCTGGTGCTTCCAGAGAATCTTTAAAAAAAGAAAAGGTAATATTTTGTTGTTGTTGTTTAAGTGCCTCAATGTATTTTCAATGTAAATACAGTACTTAAATCGGTGGGAAAATTGGAGAGGGCATTGAAGACAGATTATTATTAGTAGTAGTAGTAGATGTTGTTGTAGTTCAAACAAGCTCCGAGTTATACAGAACAACATTTTCAAGTGTGATCAAATACAATTTAGTCAAGTCATGAATTTCCATAGTGCTTGTTCCATTAGTCAATAAAACATTTCCATTTTTCAGCAATTGTTCTGTAGTTACTTCTCCATCTTCTACATATCACGTGGGTTGATTTGTCCATCTCTGCAAGGTCCAGACATTTCAGAAACCATTCTCAGACAGACACTTTGCAAGACACTTTGAGGACTCAACTTCATAATGACCTCTCAATAAAATTATAATTGTGGGGCCCAGTATTTCCAGGAAAAAAGTTTCTTAACTAAAAATATTGAAACCATGGAGGTCCCCAGCCTCAAATCCCCTGGGAAGTTTCCTGTCTTGTCCACAAATTTGGACATACTGTGTGTCTACCAATCTTAATCCAATTTGGTGGGGCAAAACCCTACCCCTGGTGGGCTGCTGATGTATGTATGGTGGGCTGACCCAGATAACATTTGTGTCTGTGGTGTCAGAAGAAGTGCACTTGACAATACCTAAACACCTAGAGCCAAAAAATACTTATTCAGAGGAAGTAGAATGCATCTGTGCATTTGACTCCAGGGTTCTTCTTTGACCTGTTCCTGCCCATTTTTTCTATGAAGAAACTATGGGGTGGCTGAAATTTGGGGACGTTGTATGGGTGACAATTTGTGACAATGCCCTGGAAAGACTACTTTGTAGGTCTACTGATGTGTAAATTGCACAATGAAAACTGCTCCAGGGTATGTTTTTGCCCCACAAAATTGGGTTAAGGTCTTGAAATAGGGAACCTCTGGCCCATAAACCCAATTAATCCCTGCTTCAGTCTCAGTTTTGCCCATGAGACTGTTTTCCCCAAAGCATGCCCATCTGCGTCACACCTGATATCATATGTGATGTCAGGTGTGGTATGGTTTAGGATGCGGCTCCAAAGGGACAAGCAGAAGCAAGCCCTCTATAGTTCCTTTGCAAGTGGGGCCCACTGATGGGACTGATCACCATAATGACTTTAGGTGACTGACGGGTGAGCAAACCCTACACACACACACCTGTCAAAATGGGGGTGGGGGAAGATGGGATTCAGCCCACCATCTGGAAAAGATTCCCCACCCTAATTTAAAATGTGACCCCATGGCATGGCTCATCCCAGGTTTATTTCACACAGAATTATTTCATTTGAGGCAAGCATTTTTAGACTTTGCAGTTCAGACTGTTCTCAGAACCACCACACCTAGTGCCAAGAGATTATCACAATCCTGGAAGCATTAAAGAAAGCCCTGCAATTGTGTTGGTAGCCAGTAAGTTCAACAATTTACAGATTGTAAATCAAAGTAAAAAAAATCAGATCAAATAAATGAAACTTTTAATTCAGTTGCCAAAAAAGGATGCTGGCATAAAGGCACAGGGTGTGTTGAATTAACTGTCCAGCAAAGCCTCTCCCTTGATGGAAGTACTTCATTTATCAAATCCAAAACATTTCTGGTCAAGCAGCATTAGGCTTGCCCACTTTGCCTTACTTTTACTATGCAACTGCAGCTCTAAAAATAATAATTTATTCAAGTTCATATAACCATTTGGTATATAGCAGCTTTTCCCAACCTTTGGATGCCCATGTGTTGTTGGACTATAACTCCCATCAGCCTTAGTCAGCATGGCCAATGGTCAAGAATGATGGCAATTGTAGCCCAAAGATATCTGGGGACCCAAAGGTTAGGAAAGGCTGGTATTATACAGCCACGAGAGTGGCTGTATACTATAGTCAGCATGGATTTTTCACATTCCGCAATGTTAAATTGAAAATACTCCCATGCCATTCTGATCCTTCCCATACGCTCATTTCAAAACAAAACCTTACACAACTTATAGTCCTGAACTTAGAAACACTTGCTTAACAACACTCTAAATTTTCATGGTGATACACAAAACAGTCAGAGAGAATAGAGAGCTCAAAGTCTAAAAAGAGAGGGGGGAAAACAGACCCCTTTTGGACTTTTTTTCTGTTAAGAGTTCTCATTTGTTGAAATTCAATAAAAATCATCCATGTTCACAGAATACCTGTAATCCTGTTACTGGCCTTGCCCAATACTCTGACCTCCATCTTCTGCAGTTTAAAAGTTAAAAAAATGCCTCGCTGATTTTTGATTAATTTAAGAAATTTTACATTGAACTGAATGATAATGTCAGGCATGCTCAGTAAGAACCAACTGTCAGTGTTCTAAAAGCCAGACTCACAACTGCCGGGTTTGCCTAATCAGAGGGCCACACCCACAACAGACTTTGATTTCACTTGAGACAGTCATGACTTCCCCCAAAAAATCCTGGGAAGTGTAGTTTGTGAAGGGGGCTCAGAGGAGACTCCTATTCCCCTGACAGAGCTTCAGTGGCCAGAGTGGTTTAACAATCAGCCACTCTGATTGAAGGTCTGTGAGGGGAACAGGGCATGGATGTGGCCAGAGACAACTTTGGTTTAAATTTGGGTGGGAGGCTGCAATACCTGCTGTAGAATAAAAAGGTGGCGGAAACCCTAAAAAAGGAAGATACTGTTCACAATGTTTTCCTTTTGGAAAAGGGCTTCTCCTCTGCCCAGTGCCCACCCACCCACCCAATCTCCTCCCCTCCCCTCTTCCTCCCTCCCTGCCCCTCCCCCATCCCCTTCCAATCCCCTCCTTCCCCCTCCTCCTCCTTCCCCTCCCCTCATGGCACATGTTGCCAAATTCTTCCAAGCTCCACAGGAAGTCAATTGGACTGTGAAAGACCAAGCCAAATTGTGTTTGCATTTTGATAAATTTGTACAGCAGTACAATATCTAAGAGAGGAGGCCTATTAGTGAATATAGCTTCCTCCATCTTCTGTATAGGAAACATTGGTCCACGTAGCTAAGTATTGACTACTTTGATTGGCAGCGTCTCTTCAGGGTTTCAGTCAGAATTTTTTTCCCAGCCCTACCTAGAGGCACTAGGGATTGAACCTGGGACCTTCAGCATGCAAGGCAGATGCTCCATACTAAACTATGGTCCTTCCCAGCAGGATCAGCAATGTGATGGGTAACTCAAGCCTACATTAGGAATGGACAGATCTATTTACTTCCATGTAACTTTCACATATCTTCACCCATAAATCCATTCTGTCCTATTTCTGCATTTCTGCAGGAAAGTTGTGCAGCTATAGTGAATGCACCAGGGGAGCAGGAGACCAAATTCTTCCAAGCTACACAGGAAGTGGATTGGACTGTGAAAGACCAACCCAAATTGTGTTTGCATTTTGACAAATTTGTAGGGCAGTGCAATATCTCAGAGAAGAGGTCAGGTCTCCTGCTCCCCTGGTGCATTCACTATAGCTGCCCAATTTCCCTGCTTTTTAAAGTTTGATAGAAATATCTGTTGGCTATAGCTACGTTCTTAAACCACAAGGTTTTTTTTACCTATTAGTGAATCAAGTATACAGATGCACTGGATTCATACACTGCAAGTCCAACTAGATATTCCCAGTCCTGTATTTTGACTCTATTGTACTGGGATGCAGAAGGAGCACATGTAGGGGTGCTTAATCATTCCACCATTTCCTCCCCACTAGACTGGGAATGCCAAGCCAATTTCATGCAATATGTGGAGAGAAGAGAGCAGAGTCATACCCACTGCCCCCCCCCACTCCATCCACATGGCAACCCAAAGCTCTAAACAGAGCCTACGCAGGTCTGAGCTGTACATTTTATTTATTTATTATTTGATTTATATCCTGCCCTTTCTCCCAGCAGGAGCCCAGGGTGGTATGCAGATGAATGTATGGAGGTCAGGAGGAGGGCTAGCAGGTGCCATCCTGCTCCTCGACCCATCCATTTAACCTCAGGCCCAAGGGTCAAATGTGCCCCTCTTGGCATCTCTGTTTGGCCCTGGGGACTCTCTCCAGGCCATGCCCCAGTGGAGATAGTCCTTCCGCTGTAGCACAATCTCATCCTATTGTAAGAATACAATTAGTTCTCACCTCCCCACTCTCTCGAAGTGCTGCCATCTCCAGTCCTGAAGTGCATGATTATAGTGTTATGGGTTTGGGGACTGAGATAGATGATTTCTGAGTCCCCTTCCAGTCTCTGATTTGGAATCCTGCACCTGGAGGTGGGCTCTGCAACAGAGAAACCTGCTCTGTTGGTCAGATGAGCATTTTTTGCAAATATAATAGAGTGGCCAGGTGGGCTAATGGGTCTGCCAAGTGCCCATTAAGTGGTGAATGGGCCAAGGAGATTCTATTGTTACTGAAACTCTTTAAGAGAACCCCCCACTCCAGGGCCAAAAGAGGCTTGTGTTTTATTTGGGTCTGAGGAAAGGCTGGGAACTGAAGACACGCAGAGAGGCTGGCTCCCTGCCCCATGGCTTTAGGGTGCCTCCTCTAAGCCTGATGGAAAAGCAAGATGAAAGAGGGAGTGATCCAACCATTCCTGAAAAAGCCCACCCTGGACCCATTGGTTTGTGACAACTACCGACCGGTCGCAAATACTCCCTTCTTATGGAAGGTGATTGAGAGAGTTGTGGTGCAGCAACTGCAAGTACTCCTGGATGAAACAGATTATTCTGACCCATTCCAATCTGGATTGAGGCTTGGTTATGGGACTGAATCGGCCTTGGTTGGACTGATGGATGACCTTGGGAGAAGGATAGGGGGAGTGCGACCCTGTTACTCTTACTTGATCTCTCAGCGGCTTTTGATACCATTGACTATGGTATCTTTCCAGGCCAACTTGGGGAGATGGGTATTGGAGGCACTGTTTTACAATGGTTCTGATCCTATCTCTAGGGTTGTTTTCAGATAATAGCATTGGGTGATTGCCTTTCAGCCACCTGGCAGTTGTGTTGTGGGGTGCTGCAGGGTACCATTTTGTCCCACATACTGTTTAACATCTATATGAAGCCCTTGGAAGTGGTCATCAGGAGATTTGGGGTGAGGTGTCAGCAGTACACTGATGATACCCAGCTCTATTTCTCTGTAACATCTGAATGGGGGGAAGCCGTGCAAGCCCTGGACTGCTGCCTGGACTTGGTGGTGGGCTGGATGAGGGCCAATAAACTGAGTTTGAATCCTAGCAAGACGGAGACACTGTGGGTTGGCGGTTCTGAGTTTGGATAATTGGTCAATTGCCTGCTTTGGATGGGGTCGTACTTCCTCTGAAAGAGCAGGTCTGTAGTCTTGGGGTGCTCATGGATCCATCTTTGTCACTAGAGGCCCAGGTGACCTCAGTGGCTAGAAGTGCCTTTTACCAGCTTCAGTTGGTAAGACAGCTGTGGACATTTCTGGACCAGTTGTCCACACACTGGTAACCTCCAGGCTGGATTACTGTAATGCGCTCTATGTGGAGCTTTATAAAGCAGTCAACCTGTAAGCACCTTGAAAACAATGCAGTGATTACAAGGACCCAACATGGATTTATGAAGAACAAATCCTGCCAAACTAATCTTATCTCATTTTTTGATCGGGTAACCTCTCTTGTAGACTGTGGGGATGCTGTGGATATAATATATCTCGATTTCAACAGAACTTTTGACAAAGTCCCCCATGATATTCTGATTATCAAGCTAGCTAAATGTGGGCTGAATGGAACTATCAGGTGGATCCACAGTTGGCTCCAGAATCGTACTCAAAGAGTGCTTATGGTTCCTTCTCAAACTGGGAGGAAGTAACGAATGGGGTATCACCGGGCTCGGTCCTGGGCCCAGTGTTTTTCAACATTTTTATTAATGACTTGGATGAGGAGGTACAGAGCATGCTCATCAAATTTGCAGATGATACAAAATTGGGAGGCACAGCTAATACCGTGGAAGACAGAAACAAAATTCAAAGGGACCTTGACAGGCTGGAGCATTGGACTGAAAACAACAAAATGAAATTCAACAGGGATAAATGCAAAGTTCTACACTTAGGAAAAAGAAACCAAATGCACAGTTATAAGATGGAGGATACTTGGCTCAGCAATACAACATGTGAGAAGGCTTGGAATTGTCATTGATCACAAGCTGAATATGAGCCAACAGTGCAATGTGGCTGCAAAAAAGGCAAATGCTATTTTAGGCTGCATTAACAGAAGTATAGTTTCCAAATCGCGTAAGTATTAGTTCATCTCTATTCGGCACTGGTTAGGCCTCATCTTGAGTACTGCGTCCAGTTCTGGTCTCCGCACTTCAAGAAGGATGCAGACAAACTGGAACAGGTTCAGAGGAGGGCAACAAGGATGCTCAGGGGACTGGAAACAAAGCCCTATGAGGAGAGACTGAAAGAACTGGGCATGTTTAGCCTGGAGAAGAGAAGACTGAGGGGAGATATGATACCACTCTTCAAGTACATGAAAAGTTGTCACACAGAGGAGAGCCGGGATCTCTTCTCGATTGTCCCAGAGTGAAGGACACGGAATAATGGGCTCAAGTTACAGGAAGCCAGATTTCGACTGAACATAAGGAAAAACTTCCCAACTGTTAGAGCCATACAACAATGGAACCAATTACCTAGAGAGGTAGTGGACTCTCCAACACTGGAGGCATTCAAGAGGCGGCTGGACAGCCATCTGTCGGGAATGCTTTGATTTGGATTCCTGCATTGAACAGGGGGTTGGACTTGATGGCCTTATAGGCCCCTTGCAACTCTACAATTCTATACTTCTATGAAAACATTCCTCTATAGAATACAGAATAGTTTGTGGCGGTGTTGGTTTTGGTACAGTCTAGAATTTGTTTCTCAGTACAATTTATCATGTCAGTCTTGACCTCTAAAGCTCGCAACATTCTGGGACCAGGGTACCTGAAGAACATCTTGCTCCCTTATGAACAAGATCGGTAGCTGATCTCTAAAGTGGAGTTCCCTGAAAAGAGGGGTTGCTACTCTGGATATTGTGGCTTTGTGAGGGGAGTAGGTGTCTCCTAACAACTCTCAGCAGTCTGAACAAACTACAGCTCCCAGGATTCTTTTGGGGAAGTCATGATGATTTACAGTGGTATGACACTGCTTTAAATGTATAGTGCTCAGTGGTGTCCAGACCAACCTACATTCCAGAGAGGCACTAAATGCCAATTGAAAATTGAGATCCAGACAGCTGAAACAAAAGCCAGTTCAACAAGGGAGAGTGTGGAGTAAGCAGAAAAGGTACCCTGGGGGCCAATTGAGGATTGCCTCCCAAAATTCCTTCTCAGCCCTGAGTGGGTGACTGGCGAAACCCAAGGTGGGTGGGTGGGACGCTGTGAAGAAGAAAGAAGCCATGGTAAGGGCGGTGGGCTTTTTAGCCCCATACCATACCCCTGTGCGAATCCCTTCCTGATTGGCCTGCTCTGGACATGTGCTCCCACTCACCCCCTCCCTTTGGGAGGAAGTCTCTCAAGGCTTCCTCCTTCGTTAGGGTGGGGTGCATTTGCCCCTGTCAGAAAGATGAAGAGGCAGCATTCTCTTTAGTAACCTTTTGGGTTTATATAGCAAATTCTTAGCCCTGATTAATATTCTAAAGCTGGCTTTCATTTCTATTTGTATTGATAGACCAATTGTGCTATTTTATTTTGTTTTGTTGCTATTAGCCGCCTTGGATTTTTAAGGAAAGGTGGGATATAAACAGTTTTTCTTATTTTTGAAAAGAAGTACAGTAAAGACACAGACAGGTTTTAGAACTCCTGGGATCTAACCACAACAATGCTCATATAATCTTGTATACATGTTAGTTTCCTCATTTTAAATGCATCATTATCCAGCCTCAGAAAACAACATGGGAATCCAAACGAAATAAACATACTATGTGAATGAACAGTCAGTTCCACTTTGTAAAATATTAGCTATGTAATCTGCCATCAGGGGCAAAATTATAACTAAAAACAAAATTTAAAAATATGATTTCATCCCGCATCCTAGAAGGAAAGACACTTCGGGGCTTTCAATAAGTCAAAATTAAAAATTAAAAGTATTAAAAATTTGCTACTTTCCCTTTGCAACCATTTTATAACATTTTCTTGTCACGAGGACTTAAAGTAAGTAAATTATTTTCTGCTAGTTGCAAGAAGGCCCTGTTCCTGCAGCTTCCAGGCCCTCATTTATGGAGAAAATTCAAAATGAATACTCACCTTCATCTTTGATGTAGCTCAAACACAGTGAGAGCGATGAGAAAATGAGAGTCCAGAAATGCTTCTAAGATTGCAAACCTTCAACCTCCCCTTATTAAACTTACATGTGGCAAAGTACCGTTTAGTACACTCAGAGCCGCATGACATTTTCTCATGTTAGAGGTTATCCCACATTCAAATGAAATCTGATGTGACGTGAGAGATGGGCCACATCTCATCAGCAAGGCAAGAAAACACTGGCCACTGACATGCCATTGCCCAGGCCTCACAAGCACCTGAAAGCCAAGCTTAAACATAGGCTATGTACATACCATACATGTAAAGCACATTATTTCCCCCAAAGAATCCAAGGAACTGTAGTTTCTTAAGGGTGCTGGCAATTGTAGCTCTGTGAGGGGTAAACTACGGTTCCCAGGGATTTCAGGGAGGGGGGAAACAATGCACTTTAAAAGTATTGTGTGTATGCAGCCATTGTCTCAACTGGCCTGTATTCACTTTTTTCACAGAGGCATTTTTAATAGAGCTTTAGTTGCACCACAAAACATGCCAAAACAAATTTTGGATATGATCCAACTTATATCTGTGTACAGGAGGTTGCATATAATTACTACTCAAAACTCAGACAAGATGTGAATGACAAAATGTGCCTACCAATCATTTGCATGAACTTTCGCCCTTGCAAATGAACTAAAGGACTGTTGGTACGAGTGAATAAAGGGATTCTGCTCTCTAATTAAGAATCCCTGGCTGCCGAGGTGAGGTTTTAACATCATCCCCATTGACTTAGTAGCCCAAAATTGCACAGACTTATGCCAACAACATAGGCCATGGGTAGTTGGCATGGTGCCCTCCAGATGTTGTTGGATTACAACTCCCATAATTCCCAAACATTGGCCATGCTGGCTGAGCTTGATAGGAGTTGGAGTCCAGTAACATCTTGAGAGTATCACATTGGCCACCTTTGAACAGAGAATTCCAGTAACATAAGGCAGACTGCCATATGCAGAGATTAGATTATATCTGGTCTATATTGAACATTTATTCTGATTTGCTTGTGTATTGTTTATATGTCTTCCTAACAGTCATTTGTTCATCCTACACTTTTCAATGCATTTCCTCATCACTTTCCAAATTGCAAAAGTCTGATTCTTTTTTAAAGTGGATTTGTTCCACTAGAACTATAATGCCCTTTAATCCACTTTAATTGTGCCAACCTAAATTTCCCAGTATGCACTTGAATACCTCCTGCAAAATACTGACAGTCTAGCCATGCCTTGAGTTCCTCACAACCCTGGGATTATTCAGAAGGAAATCAAATATTTCTTGACGGGAAGATCATTTACGACAGATGGCTTTTTCCTAAAGCACAGGAAAGTGCAGCAGCAGCTTTTCAAGGTCCAAGGCAAAGTTTTTTCAAAGCGCTGAAGGAACTTGCTCACTATGACCATTGTCCCTTGGTAATGCACAAACACTGTGGCATCCACAATACTCCTAGATTCCTGCAAGAACTGAGTGTGGTCAGAAACTGCTGCTGGAAACCACAGGAGGGGAGGGGGCTCTTGTGCTCAAGTCCTGCTTGTGAGCTTCCCATGGGCATCTGGTTGGCCACTGTGAGAACAGGATGCTGGACTAGATGGGCCACTGCCCTGATCCAGTAGGGGTCTTCTTATGTTCTTATGCACTCAGAAACCCCTGTAGTGCAACAAATGTGCCAGGTGCCCAACTGGTTCTCAGCAGTCAAATCAATGTGGGAAATATTCCTCAAGGGTAAGAAATTTGAACGCCATTGATCTAGGATATAGAATGTTGGATATGGACCCATCAACATGCTGGGTGTCCTCTGGTAAGTTACAGTCTCGCAGTGCTACCGAAGACCTTCCCTAAAAGCATGGCCAGGAAATGCAGGAATATCATGCACATCCTCTGTTCATGCTGAAAGGGAGATCTGCTCATCCCCCTGTGTTGAAAAGAGTGATGTGGATGAGTTCTTCATATGTTATCCAAGATGTTCATATAGCAGATGTGTGAGATGATGATGCATGCTATCTAAAGAAATTCCAAACTGTACCCAAAGATATCAGAAAGGCCACTTAGCAGATATATCAAATGTATGAAGGTTGTGTGGGCAATTTTGACAGAATGGCTTGCTTCCATTCCAGTCATCCAAAAGTTCACCCAGCATGGCATATCTTAAAAAAAAAAAAACACGGAAAGTTGTATACATTTCTCCATGAAGAAGAGCTTTATGAGACTTCACTCCTTCTGTTCCCATATACACAAAGAAAAGAAAAGGAAGACGTTAAAGGCTGCCTACTTCATCTCCTATTCATTTTTGAGAAGGAACAACAGCTCAGCAGTTGGACTTGTTATATTTTGTTAGATGTTTAAAAAAATTTTCATCATGGACCCCGTAGAGAACTTCTGGCAAGGTGAGCAAGAGGAGGAAGAGGAGGAGGAGGAGGAGGACTGGGACCCTGGGAGGGACCCTAGTGGTCTGCAGAGGCTGAAACTGGAGAGACTAGTGAAGTTAGAAGATCAGTGACAGCCCCTCCCCCCAGCTGTTGAAGAGGCAGGCTGTCTGACAAGCCTCTTCCCACCATGCCTCTAGAATCCACCAGCCTTCCTGAGCCGCCCCTGGCACTGCCTCCAGGGAGGGTGAAACAGGCAGTGAGACCACAGGAGACTGGTGAAGAACTGGCTGATGTGTCTCCTCCCCTGTCACCAAGGACATGCTGGCAGTCATGCTGGTGGTTGCGCCAGCCCAAACAGACTGAAGTCGCTCCCCTGCCCATGCCACGGAGCACCGGCCTGCTTGCCCAGTCCCAGTCTGAGAGACAGTTGCCGAGCAAGTAGTTAGCCCACCCTGACCCTATTTATGTGGTCCCAGGGGGCATTTCAGGTTGCTGCAACCACATGGTCACTTGAGTAGGCATGCCTAGTAATCTCTTATAATGTCACAGAGAGTGTTATCTGTAAGCTGATCATACAGTGTTAACAGAGAAAAGCATGTCAGTGATTCTGAGTTTGATTCCAGTGTGGTAGTCTGGGACATTTTTAGATTTTTTAGCTGTTTTAAAATGTTTTAAATATATTTTTATTTTATTTTTAATTCTCTTTTTTTATTATTGTTGTGCTTGCTTCTCCTGGGCTCCTTTGGGAGGAAGGGTAGGATATATATTTAATTAATTAATTAATTAAACCATTAGAACCTAAGAACATAGATCAGGGCCCTGCTGGATTAGGCAAGGGGCCAATCTCGTCCAGCTTCCTGTTCTCACAGTAGCCAAACCAATGGCTGTGGGAAGCATTACGGTATTAAAATTGGAACTTGATTACGTTTGCTAAGGCCTGGCGATTATTGGCTTCTGGTAACATGGAGGCAGGCTTTTTCAGTGGTGGCACCAGTGTTGCGGAATGCCCTCCCTGCTGAAATGCCAGAGACTCCATCAGTATTGGCATTCCACCAGCTCCTGAAGACACACCTGTTTAAGCAAGCATTCCCCTGCACTTAACTTCTAATTTTATTAACTGGTTTGTATGTTTGCTTGTTTGTTTGTTAACAGTTTTAATTGTATGTTTAACTGGTTTGTTTTATTGTATATTTTAATTAAGGATGTTTTAATGTTGTGACTGAATGGTAATTGGGTTTTTATCATTTATTTTATATTGTAAAATACTTAGAAGCCATTTTGGCATTTAAGAAGCATATAAATCAGTAAATAAAATAAAATAAGGGTCCACAAGCAGAAACATGAGCACAGCTGAACTCTACCCATATGTGATTCCCAGCAACTGGTTTTCAGAGGCCTACTTCCTCCAACACGAGGCAATACACAACTATCTTGGCCTGATAGCCTCATCCTCCATGAATTTGTCCAATCTTTTTTTTCCCACAGTCATCCAAGTTGATGGCCATCACTACCTCTTGTGGGAGCAAATTCCATAGTTTAACTGTGGGCTACGTGAAGAAGTTCTTTCTGTCCTGAATCTTAAGAACATAAGAACATAAGAAGAGCCTGCTGGATCAGGCCAGTGGCCCATCTAGTCCACCATCCTGTTCTCACAGTGGCCAACCAGGTGCCTTCCAACATTCAGCTTCATTCAGAGTTCATTCTGAGTATGTGCCTTGCATGTAGAAGAGAAAGGGGAAATATGGCACACCAGATGTTGTTGGACTACAACTCCCATCACGAGTGGCTGTTGGCCATGCAAGCTGGGGCTGAAGAGAGTTGGGACTAACCACATCTGGAGGGCCACAGGCTCCCCATCCCTCATGTGGGAGGTTTCAGGTTTCATCCCTGGCATCTCCAGTTAAAAAGAATCAGGGAATATGTGATAGGAAAGTTGTCTGCCCAAGAATCATTGCTAGGTGGAATAGACAATGCTAATCTAGATGGACAAGTAGTCTGAGCAGGTACAAGGGCAGCTTCCTGTGTTCCTAATTTTCTCTACTGGATTCCAGGCACAGGACTCCTGCTCTGGGCAGAAGTACCATCACTTCCATTAACCACTAGATAACCCTCATCACTTTAGTTCCTGGCCCATATAAGAGTTAGTGCATGAAACATAAATGGCTGTACGTGAGTAAAGTTAGCTGAACCAATTAACGCTATCTTCTGGAAACGAGCTTTCAATTAAACCTGCTATCAGGGAGGATCTGAAGTATCTAGTATTCTTAAGAATTTTTAAGAGGAAGTCTTTTTTACTGCTCCTCAGAGGAAAACTAAATGCTATGTTGAATTTTATCATCCCACCTTGTTTATTGCAACCTCAAGCTCAGTAACGTCTCCATTGCTCCCTTTCTGTCCCTCCCAGTTCTCAGGGCTCTTTCACATAGGACAACACAAGGCAGGAGATAGGATGCAGCTTTTTACCTTTCTTTGCACATGTTGCCCTTGGCCATAAAGGGAATGCATGCATCTTGTCTGCAAGGATTCTCACTCATTCTGGATAGGTTTGCATGGGAGATACGTGGATTTCCTTTTTTGGACATGACAACATGTAGCAAAATGTGGAAGTTCAAGTTGCATGCTCATCTGCTTTTCTAACAAGTACAATCTATTGTTTCTCACCTCTGTCTGCTCTCCTTATTTATGGAATTATCTCTGTTCACAGATACCCATGTCATACAAGCTCTGCTTCATAAGTATTAAGACCTCTCTTTTTCCTGTGCTGTTCTTGTTGTTTTCAAACATAGCTCTTGCTTTGTATATGATCCTGGATACATAGAATCATAGAGTTGGAAGGAGCCTATAAGGCCATCGAGTCCAACCCCCTGCTCAATGTCAACATCTTTGTCACTAGAGGCCCAGGTGACCTCAGTAGCTAGGAGTGCCTTTTACCTGCTTCAACTGCTTAGACAGCTGCAGCCATTTCTGGATTGGGATAGCTGGACCACTGTTGTCCATGAGCTGATAGCCTCCAGGCTGGATTGCTGTAATGCACTATATGTGGGGCTGCCCTTGAGGTTGGTCCAAAAGCTGTAGCTGGTGCAAAATGCCACAGTGTGACTGCTCACTGGAGCAGGGTATCACCAACATGTCACCCTGCTGCTGAAAGAAGTGCACTGGTTGCCCATTAGCTACCAGGCCAAGTTCAAGGTTCTAGCTTTGGTGTACAAAGCCCCATGCAGCTTGGGACCAGGATACCTGAAAGACAGTCTTACCCCTTATATACCCAGTCAATCACTGAGCTGTGCAGGTGAGGGCCTCCTGCAGATATCATCTTATCAGGAGATCTCTTCCACACAACATTGGAAGTGGGCCTTTAGGGTTGAGGCACTACCCTTTGGAATTCCCTCGCTTAAACATTAGACAGGTGCCATCTCTGTTGTCTTTTTGGTGCCTACTGAAGATCTTCTTTCAACAAGCTTAAGTAGAGACCTTATACCAGTCTGTGTCTGTGTTGGAATTACTTTTTCAAAGATGTTTTTAAAGCTTTTTTCTTTTTTTAAAAATGATTTGTTTTAATATGTTTTAAAAGATATTTTGTTTTAACATGTTTTAAAATATTTTGTTTTTAATATGTTTTAGAGCATTTTTAGTGTTTTGTTTTAACATGTTTTAAAATATTTTGTTTTTAATATGTTTTAGAGTGTTTTTAGTGTTTTTGTTTGCCTCCCTGGGCACTTCCTGGGAGGAAGGGTGGGATATAAATTTAACAAGCAAACAACAAACAAATAAATATTGCATGCTAGTGATGATAGGCAAATCACTTTATTTCATGTTTGTGTCACTTTTTCATGTTTTCAGCCATCAGTATGTTTCATTTCATTTTTGCATTAATTGGAGGCTTCTGCGTTAATCTGCATTTTTAAAAAAAACTCTGCATGAAAATTCACACTTAAATACCAAATACATATTTTTAAATGTGCTTCTCCCAAAAATATGCATTTTAAGCATATTTTCTCTCAAAATTGTATTTTCTTTGTAAACTGCTTACAGCCTTTCTGTCGAGTAAGTGGTATATAAATTTTGTTCCCTAAATAAAAATGTACATTTTTAAACATATTTCAGTATGCTTAAACTGTCAAGAAATGTATTGCAACATTTGGACATGTGTAAACTGTGTAAAATCTAGTGCACATTAAGCTTTAATGCACATTAATCTGAGAGGTGAGGACAGGTCAGTTTGTATTGGATTTGGTTTGATCGCATTCATCAAGTTATCACTATCTCTTGTGGAGCAAATTCCTCCTATTCAACTGCCTTAAAACAATTTAAATTCACATCCACACCGTACATCTAAAGCACATAGCTCCCCCAAAGAATCCTGGGAACCATGGTTTGTTAATGATGGTGGAATTGTAGTTCTGTAAGGGGTAAACTATAGATCCCAGGTTTATGTGGGGAGGCCACAACTGTTAGCTCCCCTTTATGATGCACCCTTTAGGATCTCACTTTAGGATCCCCCTTTAGGATGCACACCCTAACCTGGTGAGTGGGTTTGAGAGTGTTGAAGAAGCTGAGAGCAATGCCATCAGGAGTATGGACCAAGAGGCTAGACTCCTAGCAGGGGCACCCAAGGCGGAATGGTCAAAGCTGAGACACCAGACTAAGATGCATCCTAACTCAGAGGAAAGCAATGGTAAAGCACATCTAAATACCTCTTACCACAAGAACTCTATGAACAGAGTATCCAAAATGCAACATGAGATAGTGCTGGAAGATGAGACCCCCAGGTCACAAGGCACTCACTAAGCTACTGGGGAAGAACAAAGGACAAATACGAGTAGCGCTGTGATTAATGACACAGCTGGGTCAAAGCCGAAAGGAAGCCCAGAGGCTGATGCGCACAGATGCAAAAGTAGAGTCCGGAGTTGTACGACGCACACAATAGGAACATGAAATGTGAGAAGCATGAACCAGGGAAAGTTAGAAATTGTCAAGCAAGAAATGGAACGTATCAATATTACAATACTTGGCATGAGTGATTTAAAATGGATGGGAATGGGACTCTCATTCAGGCAACTACAAAATATTTTATGCAGGAAATGAGAAATTAAGAAGAAATGGGGTTGCTTTAATAGTGAGAAGTGATGTAGCAAAAGCAATTAGCAGCTACAACGCAAAGTCTGAGTGATATCAAAGAGATTAAACGGGAAACCTATTAACATAACCATCATCCAAGTCTACGCTCCAACGGCAGAAGAAGAGGAATTGGAGATATTTTATGCAGCAGTACAGGAAGAAATTGATCACACACCAAAACAAGATGTGCTGATAATGATGGGGGACTGGAATGCAAAAGTAGGGAACAAGAGAAGAACTAGGAATTGTGGGAAAATAGGGCTTAGGAGACAGAAATGAAGCAAGAGAAAGACTTATTGAATTCTGTGAAGTGAATAATTGGTTTCTCGCAAACACATTTTTTGAGCAACTGAAAAGATGGCTGTACATGTGGACATCACCAAATGGTCAATATAAGAATCAAATTGATTATATAATTGGTAGCAGAAGATGGAGGTTCCATATTTTCTGTGAAAACAAGACCAGGAGCAGACTGCGGTACAGATCATGAACTGGTCGTATTGAAAATCAGAGTAACGCTAAAGAACAACAAAGCAATCATAATGCCAAAATACAATTTAAATAACATCCCAGAAGAATATAAAAATCAAATAAGGAACAGATTTAAGGCTTTCAACTTAGTTGACAGAGAACCAGAAGAACTATGGAGTGAAGTCAGAGACATTGTCAGGGAAGAATGCAAAAAGGCAATATCTCTAGTTAAAAAGAGAGAAAGACCTCAATGGATGGTTGAAGAAACTCTTAAAATGGTTAAAGAGAGAAGAAATGAAAAATCAAAAGGAGACAGAAACATGGTCAGAACCCTAAATGCAACAATACATCAACTAATATGTAGGGACAAAGAGAACTATTACAATAGTTATTGTATAGAAAAAGAAGAGGACAACAAAAAAGTAGAACAAGAGCCCTATTCCAAAAGATTAGAGAAATGAAAGGAAAATTTAAACCAAGAGTAGGGATGTTGAATAATCAACAGGGGAGCACACTGACTGACCGAGATGAAATAAAAGGAAGATGGAAGCAATACACTGAAGAACTCTATAAAAGTGATGACAGGATGACAGATTCATTCATGGAGGAACCATATGATGAAGAAGCAGAAATGTTAGAATGTGAGGTGAAAGCTGCTCTTAAAATACCTGGAAGAAACAAATCACCAGGAACAGATGGTACACCAACAGAGTTGCTACAAGCTACTGAGATGGAATCTGTCTAAATTTTGACAAGAAATTATCAACAAATATGGAAAACTAAACAATGGCCCACAGACTGGAAACATTCAATATACATACCAATTCCAAAGAAAAGGGATCCCAGGGAATGCAGTAATTCTTGAACTATTGCCTTAATATCCCATGCAAGTAAAGTAATGCTCAAGATTCTACAACAAAGGCTCTTACCATATATGGAGCGAGAAATGCCAGATGTCATATGCATGGCATTGAGAAAGTGGATAGAGAAAAGTTCTTCTCCCTCTAATACTAGAAGTCGTGGACATTCAAAGAAGCTGAATGTTGGAAGATTCAGGACAGACAAAAGGAAGTACTTCTTTACTCAGCGCATAGTTAAACTATGGAATTTGCTCCCACAAGATGCAGTAATGGCCACCAGCTTGGACGGCTTTAAAAGAAGATTAGACAAATTCATGGAGGACAGGGCTATCAATGGCTACTAGCCGTGATGGCTGTGCTCTGCCACCCTAGTCAGAGGCAGCATGCTTCTGAAAACCAGTTGCTGGAAGCCTCAGGAGGGGAGAGTGTTCTTGCACTCAGGTCCTGCTTGCGGGCTTCCCCCAGGCACCTGGTTGGCCACTGTGAGAACAGGATGCTGGACTAGATGGGCCACTGGCCTGATCCAGCAGGCTCTTCTTATGTTATTATGTCCAAGCTAGATTTAGAAAGGGAAGAGGCACCAGAGATCATATCACAAACATATGTAGGATAATGGAACGGAGCAAGGAATTTCAGAAGAAAATCACCCTGTGCTTTATAGATTACAGCAAAGCCTTTGACTGTGTAGATCATGAAAAACTATGGCATATGTTAAAAGAAATGGGGGCGCCACAGCATCTGATTGTCCTGATACGCAACCTATACTCTGGACAAGAGGCTTCTGAAAGGACAGAATATGGAGAAACCGATTGGTTCCCAATTGGAAAGGGTGTGAGACAGGGGTGTATTTTATCACCCTATTTGTTTAATCTATATGCAGAACATAATCTATATGTTTCTTCTCTTAATAAAACCACTGTTTATTTTACTTTCTGTGTGTGTGTCACTGGGTTAAGGGTAGATTTATACACACTTTGGGGGTGATGTTTGGGTAACTCCAGCAAAAGATCCTGCTGCACTCTCAACAGGGGAACTTGCATTTCTAGTGAGCTATGCTCATGAGGAAGTTGTTCAAGGTCCATTCTTAACAGTTGTTATAAGTCGATTACGACTTATGGCAACCCTATGAATCAGGGACCTCCAAGAGCATCTGTTGTGAACCATCCTCTTCAGATCTTGTAAGTTCAGGTCTGTGGCTTCCCTTATGGAATCAATCCATCTCTTGTTTGGCCTTCCTCTTTTTCTACTCCCTTCTGTTTTCCCCAGCATTATTGTCTTTTCTAATAAATCATGTCTTCTCATGATGTGTCCAAAGTATGATAACCTCAGTTTCATCATTTTAGCTTCTAACGGTAGTTCTGTTTTAATTTGTTCTAACACCCAATTATTTGTCTTTTTCGCAGTCCATGGTATGCACAAAGCTCTCCTCCAACACCACATTTCAAATGAGTTTATTTTTCTCTTATCCGCTTTTTTCACTGTCCAACTTTCACATCCATACATAGAGATTGGAAATACCATGGTTTGAATGATCCTGACTTTAGTGTTCAGTGATATATCATTGCATTTGAGGACCTTTCCTAGTTCTCTCATAGCAGCCCTTCCCAGTCCTAGCCTTCTTCTGATTTCTTGACTATTGTCCCCATTTTGGTTAATGACTGTGCCAAGGTATTGATAATCCTTGACAGGTTCAATGTCCTCATTGTCAACTTTAAAGTTACATAAATCTTCTCTTGTCTTTAGTCTTTTTGACGTTCAGCTGTAGTCCTGCTTTTGTGCTTTCCTCTTTAACTTTCATCAGCATTTGTTTCAAATCATTACTGGTTTCTGCTAGTAGTATGGTATCGTCTGCATATCTTAAATTATTGATATTTCTCCCTCCAATTTTCACACCTCCTTCATCTTGGTCCAATCCTGCTTTCCGTATGATATGTTCTGTGTATAGATTAAATAAATAGGGTGATAAAATACACCCCTGTCTCAGACCCTTTCCGTTTGGGAACCAATCGGTTTCTCCATATTCTGTCCTTACAGTAGCCTCTTGTCCAGAGTATAGATTGCGCATCAGGACAATCAGATGCTGTGGCACCCTCATTTCTTTTAAAGCATTCCATAGTTTTTCATGATCTACACAGTCAAAGGCTTTGCTGTAATCTATAAAGCACAGGGTGATTTTCTTCTGAAATTCTTTGGTCCGCTCCATTATCCAACATGCCTGGGTAAGCTTGCATAAACAAAAATGTTTTTAGCAGGTGTCTGAATGAGTACAATAAAGGCACCTGCCTAATGGAAATAGGCAGGGAGTTCCAAAGCGTAGGTGCTGCCACGCTAAAGTACTGATTTCTTACAAGAGCAGAGCAAGTACTTTGAGGAACCCATAACATGGAAAACACACCTTGAACTTGGCCTTGTAGCAAATCAGCAACCAGTACAGATTTCAGAGCAGAGGTATTATGTGCTGATAGGGTCTCACTCATGTCAACAATCATACCACAGCATTCTGCACTAATTGCAGCCCCCAGGTCAGGTTGTGGTGCATGGGGATTTCTGTAACCTTGGCTGTATGGCTGCCAGGTAGCTTTGGCTAGGAACCCTGATTGGTTGTGGGATACTGATTTTTCTGCCTTACTCATAGGAATCTTGTTGTGGTTTGTATGGTATTGCATTTAGGAAATCATCACTGTCTTTTCTTTTTCTTTTTCTATTTGTATTTCATTTACTTTTAACCTCACTTCCTTACATCCATAGAAGCAACAACAGTGGTTCCACGTGCTCACTTCAACCCCCTTAAAGCCACTGATGATATGCCTTGTTGGTTGCATGACAATTTTTGTCTTGCCAAATAGTGGTAAAAGAGAATTTACATACTGAGAAGTGTGGCTGCAATTGCTGCTGTTCCCAAGCCGCTGCCTGTGACGATAGTCCAAACCATTTGTTTTTTCTGTCAATTATTACTCACTAGAATTGGGTTGGCTGTCAAAGTGAGTTTATAGCAGCCCACAGGACAGGCAGGAAAGAGTAGAGGATCTTCTTAACTCTTACTCATTTCTCAAACCTCTCTCTGCAGTGAAGGGTCATCTCTGTAAAGAGATTTGGAGCAGCCATGTTAAAAGGCAGGGAGGGCATTCCAAGCAGGGGGTTGCCAACCCTGCTTTGATATTGATATCTTTGCAGAGGATCCC
The DNA here is from genome assembly GCF_030035675.1 of Rhineura floridana. Taxonomy (NCBI): domain Eukaryota; kingdom Metazoa; phylum Chordata; class Lepidosauria; order Squamata; family Rhineuridae; genus Rhineura; species Rhineura floridana. Next base: position 211,283,297 of record NC_084481.1, on the reverse strand, counting down.
TAGTCAAGCCTTACCAACAGCATAATCCTAACCATATCTACTCAGAAGCAAGTCCTGTTGAGTTCTCTGGGGCTTAGGCCCTTAGTAAGTGTGCTTAGAATTGCAGCCTTTAGGGGCATCTATCTTTACTCCTGAGTGCTCCCATCTAAAATCTCTACAACACTAGGGTCCCTGCTTCCTACAATTGTCTTCTGGTGACTTGCCTGGCCTGAGGGCACTCAAACCCTTCTTGCCAGAAGCAAGTAGGCTAGATTAAATGTTCCCTATCCAGGCTTTCAAAGCAGGTGAGAAGGAATTATCCCATCACTTCAGCTGGACCTGGAAACACCCTCATTTAGCTAACATTTCTATCTTAATTTCCAATTAGATTTTTTTTTGTTTCAGCAGTGTGCTCCAAGCAACTTTGGTTGATGCTTAATGTATCATGCTTAATGACACTAGGTCATTAATGACATGCTTAACCACTATGGCCCGCCCCTTAAATCTCAGGATTTGGGATGCTTCCGATCTGGCAAACCTACAGGAGACCCCTATTCCTTTACAGAGCTACAATTTCCAGAGGGGTTTAACAGTCAATCTCTCTTCCCAGGGAACTCTGGGAATTATAGCTGTGTGAGGGGAATAGGGGTCTCCTAACAACTCTCAGCACCCTTTACAAACTATAGTTTCTTTGGGGGAAGCCATGACTGTTTAAAGTGGTATCATAGTGCTTTGAAATTCCTCTGAGTGCAGATGGGGCCTGAGCACACTCATAACTGATATGAATGCAAAATAGGTTGAGCTGTCACTTGTCATGGTCCAGGATTCAGCTCCCCCTCAGCCAGAGGAGAGCTGGGTTCTTGAAGCATTCCAGGAGGCAGTCTTCAAAGCATTGACCCAGAAGACGCATCCTCGCAGCCAATCCTGTTTCTGAATAATGTGTTAGGGACAGCCAAATCTGTCAATTTCACTTTGTAATTTTTCCACTCTTAAATTCTGTACTCCCCATTTCCACATCAGTTTGTCATGGTTGTTTATTTAAAAAGCCTTTGTGAAAATCCATCAAAGTTCTACTGTGAATTTCTTCTAATAATAATAAACACAATTTAATGGAATTTTACCTAGTAAACTCATCTTTGCAAAGCAATCTCCCATAATTTAATGCACTAATATATGCATTTTTCTGCACACTTTACCCTAGTATGTACATTTTTATACATGTTACTTGGCTGGTGAATGGCATTTCACAATTCAGAGAAGTGCAAATTTTGAAGAATGATTGTGTTTCAATCCATGTATTGTTTCTGAAAGTGAGAATTTGGTCAGTTCACCTTTAAATGTGAACTGAATAGAATTTCTCCTTCACACCTTTAATCTGTAAATTGGAACTTCGCTATCCACTGGATCTCACACTTCTCAGCAGTTTGCATGTATCAAAATATGCATTAAAATATGTTCTTTAAGTGAAAACACAAATCAATATGCATTTTAGGAGAAATAAAGATTTAAATATGTATTTTGGGGGAAATACATATTTAAATTCACATTTTGAGATGATTTTTTTCAAAAAATACAGAGATTTATATGGAAATTATGAATAGAATTATGGGTAAAAACATTCAAAATTGACATGGATCATAAACAGATCTATCTATCCCTGTTTTCTTATTTTTCAACTGTATGCACCCCAAAATCACTGGGTGCCTTTTCACTTCAGCTTACTTTTATTGCCTCCCACTTCCTCTTCTCTGCTTTTCTCATCACTCCCCCTGCTTAAGACAAGAGCGCAATAAATATATTGTGTCTTAAACAAAGGTAACACTAATGAATTCAGTTTCAGAGTCAACCTTTTCAGCCTTGTGATAGGAAAAGATTTTCAGTCATTTTAGGCTAGGTTCATCCAATACTCGGGGTCATTTTTATGCTCTTTCAGGGTTAGAACTGTAGGCGTACCCTTACAGAAAAGTGCAAAAGTGAAATTAAACCTTAAAATGCCATTTATCTGATCCCCAATTAAAACATAATCTTTTTAGAGCTGTCAATAGATACTGACTGGAATCAATAGAAGGAAAGATTATGATTGATAGTTCCCCAGTGATTCTCAGTCAGAAAGGAAATAAATGGCTATTGTTAGGTCAGCAGGAAGAAAGTGGGTTGTGGGGGCATGTATGCTGGGCCTAGTCCTTGATGAGTGAGCCCAATCTGATATGGCCTGTGATAATCCTGGGGTGTTTGCTTCGGCTGAGAGAGTGGAAGAAAAATATCATAAAATGCCAGAGTCTTGTTTAACACTCTTAAACAGGAGTCTTTAGAAACATGATTTCTCAAGAAATCTCTCTCTGTGTGTCTCTTATCTTCCTATACATGCTGAAGTTACTGAGTCAGACTCTTAAGAGCGGAGGACTTAGTTCATTTTGCACTTGCATTTGAGAAATATAAGCTTACACTCCTTTAAGCAGACCCTGGGTATTCTTCATCTTTGCTTGAGGAGTTAAAAGTTTTAACTGTCTAAATCTAATGTTTGACATCCATGCAAGTATGTAAGCTTAGGGTAATAGGACTAAACTACTCTTATTTGCCCTGACCTACATTATGATCTCATATTTCGAGGCCAGCTTAAGAAGTTCATGTTGAAATTCAATTTCCCAGAGTGTGGACAGAACAGAAGCACTTTCAAATGTAACCTTCTTCCTTTCCTTCAGTTTTCCAAATGTTCCAGCTTGCCTCAGGTGTCAGGGAAATGCATTTGTCATATGACAACATAAACAGCTTCATTTTATGGAAGCCAGACCAAACAATCTGACTCGGCAGTGGCTTCCAAAGCCCTCATGAAATGCAGAACTGGGGCACAGGGGCCTTGTGGCAGAGGATGGGACAGGAACGGAATTGGATGCAAGGTTAAAGGGATGATTCCATGAGTTATGGCCCTGACATGGAGGCCACTGAAAATAAGGGTTCGCTTAGCGAAAGTAGGAGGGACAGTTCATGTTTCACATCACACAGAATTATTCCTCAGAATATATTGAGTTATTATGAGGTATAATAAGGGCCCCTGAAAGACCACCTCCTGTATATAAACCTATTTGATCACTGGATCAGGGATGGGGAACCCCAGGCCCAGAGGCTGAACGCAGCCCTGCAGACCTCTCTATCTAGTCCTTAGAAATCTCTGCAGGCCACACCCCTCACTAGGGGATGGTTCACACGGCGACTTACTGTGAGATTGGTGCTACTTGCATCCCTGCTTAATTTGCATTGTTCTCATGACATTGCAGGCAATCAGCAGCTATCACACAGTTTTCCTGTATCAAACCAATCCAATTTTAATGCAAAAAGGAAAGGCAAAACTGTCTCCTGTTCACTGCGCTCCTCTGTGTAGGCACTTTGCCTCAATGAATTTTTAGTGGGCAGGCTGTCTTATGCCCCATCGCCAGCTCCCTCTCTCTCTGCTGCCTGCCAAAGCTGCCTTTCATTCACTCCACCTCTATTCAGTTTCATATAGTTTTGTGTCAATTGCACCCTCACTCTCTCTGGCTTCAGCCAGAGAGGTGTGCAACTGAGAAGAAACAATGCAACTGACAACCCCCCCTTCTCCATTAGCAATATCGGAAGGAGTAACGCAGAGCTTGGAAAAGTTACTTTTTTGAACTACAACTCCCATCAGCCCCAGCCAGCATGGCCACTGGATTGGGCTGATGGGAGTTGTAGTTCAAAAAAGTAACTTTTCCAAGCTCTTAGTAAGCATGTAAACATACAGGTGGAGCCACAAGAAAACAGCGATACTAAACCTTTCCAGAGGAACACCTACTTGTGTGAAAGGAAAACAGCAGATTTGAAGGAGGAAGTGCGAACCTTGCAAATCTATCGCGATGACAAAAGCTGTGTCTTTACTGCGAAGTTCAGCTCCCGTGTGAATGAGCCCTAGCTCTGGCTTCCCCCCATGAGCACTTTTGCCTGTCTGGAATGTGTCGTTGAACTCTGGTAGTGCCTCTCACTTGTCTGGATGGAGGATAAGGAGAGAGATGTATGTGTGGAAACTAGCCTATTGTACAGGGGTAAATTTTAGTAACGATAGGTCAGAGTACATCAGGTCACACTCCCTGACACCTATAAAAACCTGGGCAACGCTTGCTCCCTGGTCTAAGCAGCATAGGAAGCCATCTTATACTGAGTCAGACCATTGGTCCATCTAGCTCAGTATGGTCAACACTGACTGGCAGCAGCTCTCCAGGATTTCAGGCAAAGGACATTCCGAGCCCTATCTGGAGATGCCGGGGATTGAAACTTGGACCTTCTATATGCAAAGCTCTACCACTGAACTATGGCCCTTCCTCATACAGATCACTACATTTTTGCTTTTTTCCTGTACCCCACTCTCCAATTTATAGGAATGTGTTCCAAAAGCAGGTAAAACTGCACTCTGGCACCTCACTGTTTAACATACACTGCATATAATAACTGAAGCCTGTTGTTCTCTCATAATGACTCCAAACTCCCCTGTGAAGATTCCCCACCCCCCACCCCCAGCTTAATGGGAGCACCGGAGAGGCAAAACATTTTAGAATGGCAATATCATGCCAGGTCAAAGGTTAAGTAAGTTCGCTCCCTCCCTGCTATTTTGTGTTTTAAAGCAGACTTTTGTTAAGGCAGCCTCTCTCTGTTATTATGTCTTGAATGATAAGCACTGGGATTGACCTTCAAAAGAGATTTAGATGGGTCTTATCCGCAAAACAGTCTGCAAACATCTATAAACTAATACTCTGCCTTTTACACCTTCCTTTCTGAGGTGTAAAAAGGCTGCACATCAAAGTCAGCAAGGAACTTACAATAATGGATTTCAAAGTCAAAACTCTAATGCAAATCTCACTATTTGCTTACAGATGCTTTGAAGTCCGACAGATTAAGTTTAGAAGTATTTTCATAGATGGTATCTGCATAATCTAACAGAGATGATTTCAGGAACTGAGTTGATGTTTCCAGTAGATACTTCATCTTTGCAACACCAACATCACCAATATGAAATGCATCTGTTGTTTAATTTATTTTTTGCATTTGTTGTTTAATTTTTTTTAAGGTTCCATGCAATTTATAGCACAACACCAAGGGGTTATAAATAATATTTTGCCTCTGTGGAAAGGTCTTTATCTCTGTAGGGGGGAAAATGGCAGATGTGTGGGATAAAGGAACTCCATCTCTGTTAAGCTTATACAAGGTAATTGACTTTGTTAAAGGACATTTAGGTGTTGTTTGATCTACATCTAGTGTCGGCTTAATGCATCAACCACGTACGGTTCCACTTGTTTAAATATTTCATTTTAAAAGGTGCAGTAAGCTCATAACTTCATCAGCGTCCACCCTTCCCTGACTGAAATGGATTCTCCAGTTTAATCTATTACACCCATGACTTGAAGTAAATGAAGTCTTCACCCCTTTTCCTGACAACAGAACGGAGGCTGTCATATTACTTATTCCCATCAAAGTTATAGAGGACTGGGCAGAACCCCCCCCCCATAGCTCTGTGTTGCACGCATACACACACATGCGCATGTGCATAGACACACACACGCATACATCTGTTAATTCAGGACTTTTTTTAAAAAATGTGAAAGTAAGAAAAGACAACCTAACATATTTGAAACAGCCTTGCTTCTTTGTTTTCTTATCAGCATTTCACTTTTAAGAAAGAAAAACATTTGTTCTCTTTCTAGGGCCAGCTTGATTTATGTTTATTTGTTAACATGTTATCACATATGAGGCTGCCTTATATTGTGGCAGGCCGTCTCAGTACATGCTGTCTGTGCTGGTTGACAGTAGCTTTCCTAGGTCTTTGGGCAGAGCTCTTTCAGTTTCCAAGCCCAGTACCTGAGTGGTAGCTAAAGGAGTGAAGATGTGAGGGATTTGACCAGGAGCCTTCTGCTTGCAAAGATTCTTACACTCTCCTTTTCACTGATGCCCCACCTCCCTCACCTTTAACAACTGGACACATTCAAGGTAGCTATATGCACACATCTCTGCAACTGTGTAAAAGGATTCCAGTGAGACCTGCAACAAAATGTTGCAGTGTAGACTGCTCCTGTTCAGGTTTCTAGTCAGCCAACCAAACATGCCCTCTTCCAGGGTACTCCATTTCTCCCCCACCTTGGTTTCTGTCCCTCCTCCCCCCAGAACAGTCAGTCAGCATTCTGGGCCCACTGAGACCCCTCAGAGGTTTTTCCTGTAAATATTTGTTCTACTTCTGCAAACCTTTGGGTGCCCCACACACACATTCCTCTTGAGCATGTAATGTGTCATTTTGGCTACAGAAGGACTGGCACTCAGACAATTCCACTCCTCTCCGTCTGGCACCAAAAGGGGTCCAGGCGGGAGTGCTTTTGCTTGAGGGGCAGGAAGAAGGGCAGGAAGAAGGGCAGGAAGGCACTTCCAGCTTCTTTGGCACCAAAAGCGCCAGTACAGGGGAGGAGCAGCGGAGGCTATTTAAGGCCAAGCCCCTGCTGACCTCTCCCTCTTTTCTCCAGGGTTGCCCAGGCACAACAGGCTTAGGAGCCTGACAAGGATTAATGGATTTCCCGCAGATGTTTCAATTCCCTATGCAGTTTAGAAGTTAGAGGTTTATAAGTTCTTGAGTCCATATGTTCTTAAGTTCTTAAATCATAGTTAATAAAGCGGCCCTAGTTTACCCCATACACGTGTCTGACTTGTTTTTTTCCTGCCTCCTTGCGCAACTCAGTTCACTGAGTTAGTATATAGGATACAACTTTGTAAGGACAAAGAGAGAGAGAAGCTTTATTGCTCAGAGCCATAGGCTACCACAATTCAGTACATACAAAATACAAAAAATACATTTCAAAATTCAGGTCAGTATAACATATTTCATCAAGCGTATTTCATCAAGCATATTTCATCAAACAACATATCACACGCCATACAAAAAGTAACAACATACAAAAAGTAACAACAAAAAGTAACAAAAGTGACAAAGTTAAAACAAAACTAACTCTGGGACGAAAGGAAGGCATGTGTATCAGAGCAGTTCCCCATAGAATCAGCAGTTCCATGTTGAGTTTTCCTCCCGCTGCCCCACCCCCATACCGCACAACACACACTGTGTCTAAATATATTGTTTCCCCAGGTGTGGGGACCCTGTGGTCCTCCAGATGTTGCTGAACTACAGAGAGGGACGAAGATGATGAAAGTTGTAGTTCAGCAATATCTGAAAGGCTACAGGTTACCCACACCCACAATACATTATGCATTGCTCTCCCTCTCTCAGTGGCACCAAGAATGTTGGGTGTGTGTGGAAAGAGTGATAATGTCAGGAGATTTAGCCTAGTTTGGGAACACAGGACTGCCCTTTCCACACCATCTCCCTGTTTCTTCTGAAGTTCAGTTCCCCTCTTAGTGTTAAGAACAGGGGTGTAGTCATCTGGGGTCGCAGAGGATCATAGACTCCTTACCTTTTCGGAAGCAGGATCCGAGCCAGTTCCCTATATCATCATCATGAAAGGGGAGTATGTTAGCCACTGAGAAGAGTCCTTGTCCTTTTGTGCCGATTGGAGCCAATCAGAGTGGAAGGAGGTGAGTCAGCCACTGAGAAGACTCTTCTCAGTAGCTAATACACAGACTCCCCTTTCATAGTGATTGGCTGCTAGGGTTTTATTTATTTATTTATTACATTTATATACCGCCCCATAGCCGAAGCTCTCTGGGCGGTTTATAGCAATAAGGGTTGTCTGTTGCAGTGATTTTGTAACCCTCTCTGGAACATAATAATAGTGGAATGCGGACTCGGAGACAACATGGAGAGCAGGGGAGACAAAGGAGAGTGGGAAAGGTGGAAGGGCTGTTTGGGGACATGGCTGTGACTATCACAAAGGGACCCTGCACTTCTGAATATGCCACTACACTACTGGTTCAGGAACACCCAATGAAACACAAAGGTTGCTCGCTTTAGTCATAGAAATGGAACCACTCAATTTGATAATTGCCAGGAGTCATTCTCTTCCCCCCCTCTTTTGACCTAGAGGGAAGAGGTTTTAACCTGGTTGAACACTACTTAAGCCCCTCTGCACCATGCTCCCCCTTCATCTGGCTTGTTTCCCCTTTACCTGGATGCAAAGACTTGGGCTGCAATCCAGTACATGCCTACTCAGAAGTAAGCTCCATTTGGTTCAATGGGACTTACTTCCAGGTTAGTGTGTACTGGACAAGAGCCTAAGACTTCTCTGGTGAGAACCAGCACGGAACGTTACAGTTTGCTGCAATGAACTTTCAGTTTGAAAACTGGAGGTGATCAGGGAGTGAAAAGTGGCCCGATGCTGCCATCCTGAGCTTACTGTTTTCACTGCTGCCTTTTCTGTGATGACCGTGCATCAGTCTCAGGGGACTGGTTTTAGGGGGGGGGGGAATGCAGTCACTAGCTATTGTCCCTTATGGTGAGTTCAAGTAGCTTCCTCTGTTCCTGGAATAATCACCAATTCCCTTTTCCTGCACATCCACCACCTGCAAAAGGACAATTTAATTTAATTTATTTCCCCCCTTACATTTAGATACCACCTTTCTTCCATCACGGTATAGAATTTTGAGGTGGGCTTGTTTTGTTTGTTCTCTTGTATTCTACAGTCTTTTTTACATGTTAACCTGCCTAGGACCTTACGATGGAGGGTGGTTAACAAATATAATAAATAAATAAATAAATAAATAAATAAATGAAGATGATAAATCCAAGGCTAGAGCCGTTTCCCTGACCATGGGCTGCCCACTGTGGCACTCACTGCAACAAGCACATGGCCAAAGCAGATCTGTAAAATCCACTCCTAGTCAAATTGCACCTCTGCACCAGATGCAATTTGCTCATTCAGCCTCTCCTAGTTCAGAGATGCAGCACAATCAATCAGCCTCTGCTAGAGGAGAACTCTGCCCACTCTGACGTGGACACAAGTCACTCACTGCTTTGGATTTTATCTCCTTCCACAGCAGAGGTACACCAAGAGCCATGATGCAAGTAGAAGCATGGGAGTGGAAGAGTGCATTGGCAATACTTGCTTTTACACACTCTAAAAGTTAAACATCAGCAATGCAAGAATTATGTCTCTCTCCCTCCTCTTTCAACACATTGAAAATATGTCACAGCTATCGCCCTGCTGATCTGAAACTGCTCTGTTAATTTCATAACAAGGCTACAAAATTATGTTCCCCATCCAGTTTGGGGGCACCCCATGCACTTTCTGAGACTGCACCCCAAGTTTACATCAAAATCCATTTCTTCTGCAGATGTTTGCAGCCCTGATGATTGCAAGCATTGTGTTCCTTGTCATGTTGTGCTGCTGCAAAGCACAGCCCAGGAAGATAGGAGGGAATTGTCTCATTGCCTAGGCAAACCAAGGATGCTTCCTTGTCTTCCTGGCCTGTGCAACCTGACAATTTTTTCCATCTCCCTACCCTGCACAACACAGCATGGCAAAGAAGAAAATGATAGTGGTCACCATATCTGTGAACAGCCTCTGAACTCATGAGTTTTAGAGAAAAGGGGGGATTTTAGATCCTTACAACCCCACAATTTCACACCCAAATTTCTTACTGAGTGATACTTTGGCTTAGATCCCCAACAAGTGTTTTCCTTGTTATTCCTTAGCTCCAGGGTAGTGAATAGAGTGTCCTTCAGAATTATGCGACTACAACTACCATCATCCTTGAGCATTGACCAATGACATTGTAGATAGGGATGTAAGAAGGCATTGCTTCCCATTCTGCCCTGTATTTGTCACATCTTGCGCTGTTTCCATTGCGCTACATTTCGTCTGCCTCCAAAAACTACATTATTTGTCTCGCTGTCTGTTGTGGTGAAATTATGTTGTCATTGCGTTATTCCACCCCAGTCATTTCAATGCCAAGGAAATACAGTGCGAATGGGGGGGGGAGAAAGAATGTAGTCAATTATGTATAGTTTGCAGACTGAAAGCAACAGCAGCAGTAAATGCTGATTGTATTTGCTAGATTGATTCACATTGTGGACATGGGTTGAATAAGTGAACAACGGCAATTTCTGCTCCCGTAACTGTTTTTGTTGGAATTCTCTGACATCCCTAGTTTTAGACCAATACAAAAGAGGGGCACCATGTTGGTTATCCCTGCCTTAGCCAATTTGCTTTAATAGCAACGGTACAGTACCTAACAGCCTTCACTGAAATATATATATATACACACACATACATACATACATACATACATAGCATATATTGTTTTAAAGTATCTATGCAATTAGCAAAATTCCTATAAATGATTAATAAGCCATCAAGGCTTCTAATATTGCTTTAACTTGTACTTTGTTTACTCTCAATTTGCCATTAAAGATATGTTTATGCAACAACATGAAATGATGCATATTTATCACGGACTGCAGGTTAATATGTGATATCAGAAAACCACGGTGAAGGGGGGGGGGCTGGAATCTGACCTGACTGCTAAGCAGACGTAGGAGAATTCTGTTGTCTGTGTTCAACTTATTGGTTTTTTTACTAACTTTTAAGTGCATCCATGACTCTCTCATATCTTTCCCCTTTGCTTGACTTTCTTTTCCTCTGCAATCTATTTGTGCCTTGTGTTCTGTTTTTGTGTGTTGTTGGGGTTTTCCCCCCTTTTATAGATGGGATTTTTACCTCTTTGTCTGATTTAAGGGCATTTTCTTTGGATGCCCCCTTTGATAGGAAAGTTCTGCCTGTTGATCTCGGACCATGCCGTTTCTCCCAGCTTTTTAGAAACTTCATATAGCATGTTTGTATTCAGCTACCATATATTGATTTTCTTACCAATCTCTTCCACTATTCTATTCTTTCTTCTCTTGCCCATTTTTTTAAAAAAAGTTGCACCGTTATTTATTTTTTTACATTCTAAGCTTTTTGGCAGGGCCTTCAACATCATCATCATCATCATCATTTTGAGGAGCACTTAATTGTTATATGTATGACCCAGGGTATGGTCTGAAGGCACATGTGGTCACCACCTTGCTGAAGCTAAGCACGTCTGGGTCTGATCAGTGCCTGGATACGAGACTGCCTGGGAACCATATGTATGCTGCCTTGGGTTTCTATGATGAAAGAAAGGTGGGGTATAAATGTAATAAATCAATAAATATGTGTTTAATACATAACCCATAATATTATAGTAAGTTCTGAAGCCTGAAGCTTGTTCTGTGTTTGGCAGGAACAGAATGAACGGGTCCAAATGCAGAGAAACAGATTAGCCGGAATATTTGCAGAAACTTCCCAATGGTAAGAGCTATTTGACAGTGGAGCAAACTGTCTCAGGAGGTAGTGAGGTCTGCTTCACTGAAATATTTCCAAAGAGGCTGGATGGCCATGTGTCAGAGAAGCTGTCATTGTATCCTGCATTGCAGATCTTTCACAGAGCAATGAGGTTGAGTAGATGACTCCTACGGTCCCTTCCAAGTTTATAATTCTAGGAAACTGCCCTAGCCTAGTACTATAATGCCGTCCCTGCAAGTCATGTGGATCAATAGGCTACATTCAGAAATGCCCTGCATGCCTGAATTTTAGGGATCAAGGACACCCATTCGAACATAAGAAAACCCTGCTAGATTAGGCCAATGCCCTATCTAGTCCAGCATCCTGTTCTCACAGTGGCCAACCACATGCCCAGGGCCAGCGCCAGGCATGCCAAGGCCCTTGGGCAGCAGCCTGCCTCAGCACATGTACACACGCATGCCCCACCTACCTACATTTCCCTTGGTGAATGCTGCCTATGCTGTGCACGCATGCCTGCCATAAAACAAAATGGTGGCCGAGGCTTCCGTAAGGGCCTGATACCTCTGCTGCCATCTTGGTTGATGGTATGCATGCGTGCCTCACACGCACATCCCTGCCATCAACTAAGATGGTGGTAGGGCCGTCAGCCCCTTAAGGAAACCTCGGGTGCCATTTTGTTTGATGCAGGCTTGTGCCCGCAGCGCAACCAACATTTACGTCAAGGGAGAGGTAGGTGGGGCATGCAGGCAGGCATCGTGGGCCTGCACAGCAGTAGGGGGTGCCTGGGAGCTCCCTCTCATGATCCACGGCAGTATCGGGAGGCAACACTGCTGCGGATCATGGAAGGGAGTGCTACCCACCCTAAGTAAGGCCCCTGGGCCCCTCAGCCAGGGCCTAACCTGGCTGCCCTCTGGTGCTGGCCCTGTACATGCCTGTGAGAAACCTGCAATCACAACCTTGAGTTTAATAGCAAGTGGCATCCAGAAGCATACTACCTCTTAACAGTGGAGGTAGAATGCAACCATCAAGGTTAGTAGCCATTGATAGTCTTATCCTCCATGAATTTGTGGTTTCCAGATACTGGTAACAAGAGCCTTGTTGCATCAGCCTGTAGGCCCATCTAATCCAGCATTCTGTTCTTACACCATGCATAATTTTACACACCTCTATCATGCTCCCTTACTTGCCTTTTTCCACAGCTATGAGTTTGAGTCCCAAACTTATGGCTGTGACCTATGACAGCAAACTTGTCAGTAGATAATCCTCTGTGGCCAAGAGGTTACCTCTTGTAAAGGTAAGTCTCTTGTACAGTCTCTTGTGGTCTTTCGTAAAACCACAGTATCACAATCACTAGATGAAGGCATACTGATAACAAGGAATACATGCCGTGGTGAATTCATAAGACATGAAACTTAGTTTCATTCTGCAGCTTTGAAAACTTTCTGTACAAACCTTATAGGTATGCTTTTACTGTTTGCATGCATACAAGCTCCAATAAAGAGGGTTTTTTTAAAAAAGATAAGCTTTATACATGTAGCTGGGACTTAAAGGATCAGATTATACAATCTGTTTTCTCCAAGCTGATTTTTTTTATATAAAAATGGCAAGCATAATAACACCATTCATGCCACTTGAAGCACAAACTAGTAAATGATGTCCTGTTTAAACGTGGAGGCAGGTCTTACTCTTTGCCCACATTGTGTTTACTGGTAGGGCAGAACATTTCCAGAAATCCAGCTTTTGTACATTCATATGCTCCCAGCGGGCTTGCTACCAGGAGCTCTGCTTGGATTGTTCCTTGATAAGCTATGATCTTGTGGACCCATGTGGCCATTCACAATGGCTTGTGCCTACTGTAGCTCAAAAGAAGGTATAACACAATGGCTACAAGTTTTCCCTTTACAACATCACTAAGCAGGAACCGAACAGTCTGTGTGCTGAGAACAGATTATGCTGTGGAAGACAAAGAGGAATTCTGTGCAAATAACAACACACGAGAATATGTTTGGAAAACGGTGAGCCTCTGCTGGCCACTCACTAGTAGAGACATGGACCTCATCTGTACTATGCATTTAAAGCAGTATCATACCACTTTAAACAGCCTTGACTCCCACACACACACACAAACAAAGAATCCTGGGAACTGTAATTTGTTAAAGGTGCTTAGAGATGTTCAGAAACCTCTATTCCCCTCACGAACCTACAATTCCCAGGGTTCCCTGGGATGTAGGATTGACTATTAAACCATTCTGAAAATTGTAACTCTGTAAGGGAATGGGGTCTCCTAACAACTCTCAGCACCTTTAAGATACAGTTTCTGAGATTCTTTGGGAGGAAACCATGACTGTTTAAAGTTGTATGATGCTGCTTTAAATGTATGTTGCATATGGGGCCCAGGTGCCAGCTCCAGGTTTTTCAGGAAGGGGGGAGGCTTAGGAAGCATACCATCATTGGGTCTCATCTCCAGGAGTGATTCTGCCTCCTTGCCATTATCATCACCTCTTGTTCACTTGCCCTTTACCTCTAGGTTTAATCTGCACCAGTGTCCAAAAGCATGTAGAGGTGGGTGCTCCAAGCGCAACCACTCTCCTGTCATGTAGGTCAGGCCACAAAACACCCTTTGTTACTTACTGAGAAGTAGGGCTACCACCACCCATGATTTTAACCCTTGGCCTGAACATACAGACAATTTAGACTGAGGGTTTGCACTTCTGGAGAAGGGCTGGCCTTTAAACTCCATGGGATGCCAAGGATGTGCGCCAAGTGGTTTAGGTGAACTGAGTTAAACAGGCTTTGCAAAAGAACTTAAATCACCTCCAGGGGTCCAAGTTAGTACATTTCTTGAAGTAGAAAGAAAGGTCACATCCACACCATGTATTTAAAGCACTATTCTAACTCTTTAACAGTCATGGAGGATCCCGGGAACTGTAGTTTATTAAGGGTGCTGAGGAATTGTAGCTCTGTATTCGCTAATACAGCCATTGTCTTGTGCAGGCTTCTGATGGGGCTCTGAATATGTGAAATATGAATAAAGTACTGGCATGCTTGATATGCTTGTCTCGACTACAAAATTTGCAGCAAATCAATCTCTTGCATTTTTTCTATTATTTCTGTCCAGGATTTTTACTCGCAGCATTGGCAAATCTAAAGGGAGTGAAATTCCAGCATCACTAGCCCCATTGCATCTGTGCTCATGTTATTAACTGGCTAATCAATTAATGCTTTCAGCACAATTTTAATCAGAATAGGTCCCTGGGTGCATATTAGGCAAAATAACAGAAACTATCGATATATATAAAAATACATCTGATTAAATTTGGGCATTGGATTTCTCACACAAAGAATTATTTTCGCTGTCATCTGCAGGCATTTGTTGCAGGCCCAGTTATAAAGTCAGAGATCTCAAGAGATTTTTTTTCTGTCTCTCTCTCCCTGGCAGAATTGTACAGGCAGGCAAAGAAACCAGGAGTTGAATGAATGAACCAACAAGAAAGCCATACAGTTTTAACAGAGTACCAACAAAAATATACTTCTTTATTGGATTTGACTTACCTTAAGTTTTAAATCAAACTCAAGCAATCAAATTTTCAAAGTCTGATCAGCTGAGAAATAAGGATATTAAATATGATTAAATGTGATTGCATTTGAGTGTGAGGACTACTCTTCCATTACTGCTTTGATTAAAAAAAGTAATCTGAGCTCTGAGGTAGAGAAAAGTTAAATGTGGCAGGAAGAGAAAACAAAGTTTGCTTCTTTTTCTTGAGAAGGTTTGGGTGGGGGGAAAGTGGACCCACATGCTGTCATCTTTGAGAAAATGGAATGGCTTCCATGTTCTTTGCACAACAAACAATTTTGGGGTGGTGTTTCTGTAACTTTTCATGCTTTTAAAAAAAACCTACTGGAACTGGGATCAAATTTGGAAGATATTTTAAAAAAAACAAGCAGAAAAGAATACACACCCCCATGAGGTTGAAATTACAGTAAAACCCAATCCAGTGTGTGCAGGGGTGATGCTGCTGGCAAAAAAAAAAAAAATCACCCACTCATCTTTTTTGCTTGTAGCAAATAAGAATCACAGACAGGCAGGGAAGTTTCAGCAAAGCAAAAGAGTTTGGTAAAAGCAAATTAACTGCAGAACTTGGAGGGGTGGGGTGCAGTACTCTTTGAATTGCATTCAGGCATAGTGAATTGAATGAATCGAATGCATTCCCCATAAGTGTAACTAGGGTGGCCGTGTGTCCTGCTGTGGAGAAGACAATCCTCTGCTTGAAGGAACTCCCTGTTGGAAGGCTGTTGGGTCCAACTCTGGGCTCCTTTGGCAGGGAGGGTGGGCTATAATGTAACAAATAGATAATGAATAAATAATAAATCTAAAGAAGCATAAGAAGGGAGACCAGGGGTCTTGAAGTTGCCAGGGCCGGATTAAGCTGAAGAGGGCCCCTGGGCTCATTGGTGTTTGGGGCCTTCTTCTCCCTACCTTTCCACTTGTTTTTGCGCAGGTTTGCCATCAATCAAGATGGCGGCTGAGGTTTCCCTAAGGGGCTGAAGCCTCTGCCGCCATCTTGGTTGATGGCAGCAATGCGCGCGTGTAGCACACATGCGTGCCATCAGCCAAGATGGCGGCAGAGGCTTTCAGCCCCTTAGGGAAACCTCGGCTGCCATCTTGATTGATGGCAAACCGCAAAAATCAGCGGAGACAAAGGTAAGTGAAGCAGGGGATGGCGGGCAGTTCAGAAGCTCTTGCCCCACAATATTTTTTTTTTAGCTTATGCATGGGCCCCCAAGAGTTCCGGGCCCCTAGGCTTCAGCCTACTAAGCCTAATGGATAATCTGGCCCTGGAAGTTGCCCATCAAGAGTTAGCACCTGGGCAGCATACTGAGCAGCTCACAGTTTTCCCAACTAGGGGATAAAGTACTGTATTTCTAATTTAAAGTATAGCAATTATTTCTGAATTTTCACTTTAACACACATTAGTACATGCTCCCAGAATAGGAGGAACATAGGAAGCTGCCTCAGACCATTGGCCCACCAAGCTCAATATTGTCTATCCCGGCTGGCAGTGGCCCGCCAGGATTTCACACAAGAAGTCTCTCCCAGCCCTAGCCAGAGATGCTGGGGATTGAACCTAGGATCTTCTGCATGCGATGCAGGTGTTCTACCACTGTGTTATAACCCTTCCCTTGTTCAGGGCTGGATGGGGATAGGAGAAGTGTACCTGGATCTCCTATTCTGATAATGGTCCAGGCATTGAGGTGAATGACCAATGGAAGGAGAAGGGATTCTTCAGTAGCAGGTCTGGGAAAGACATGAGACCTTAAAACCACAATGTCAGCTGGAAAAGCTAATATTGTCTAGATTAACAAATGGTCTGACTCAATATGGAGCAGCTTCATATGTTCATAATAAATACTATTCATGTACAGTACTAGTATTGAGTCGACCTTGATACACTGTATGTGAAATGCTTTGAACTAGGGATGGTGGAGAATTTCTTTTGGTTCACTTTTTTAAATAAACCAACCTAATCCGCCGTTCTTGGACTTATACTCAGTTCAGAATGCAGTTGACAAACGGATCAGGATTTTTTTAATATAAGAAAAATGTGTACAAAATATATATTTTAGGGGGGTGGACTATTTTAGGGGAAAGTGCATCCGAAGATGAACACTATTTAAATGTTATATTCTTTCCAAACAGATGGAACAGATTTATTACTGAAGGCATGGAGAAGATAGAAATGAGCTGATCTGTCCATCCCTGCTCCGAACATTCATAAGTGTTATGTTTATATCATAACATATATAAATGTAAATGTTTATATCATTATATAAATGTTTATAACTTTATGTATAGTGTCGTGATAATTATATATCATATAATTACCACAATACAATGTTGAGGTTAAAGAGAGAGGGGAAGCTTGTCCCTCATATTTTAAACATTATATGTTTATATGGGAGTTGGACTTGCTGGCTTCTCTTCAAGTACTTCAAAGGTTGTCACACAGAGGAGGACCGGGATCTCTTCTCGATTGTCCCAGAGTGCAGGACATGGAATAATGGGCTCAAGTTGCAGGAAGCCAGATTTCGACTGGACATCAGGAAGAACTTCCTAACTGTTAGAGCCATACGACAATGGAACCAATTACCTAGAGAGGTAGTGGGCTCTTCAACATTGGAGGCATTCAAGAGGCAGCTGGACAGCCATCTGTTGGGAATGCTTTGATTTGGATTCCTGCATTGAGCAGGGAGTTGGATGTGATGGCCTTATAGACCCCTTCCAACTCTACTACTCTATGGCCTTACAGGCCCCTTCCAACTCTATGATTCTATGATATTTTAGCTGCTTCCCAGAGCTTGGAAGATTACTTTTAAAAAGTAATAAATTACAGTTACAATTACTTGGCCAAAAAAGTAGTAATTACAGTTGCAATTACAATTGCTCTGAAAGTAACTGGTTACTTTACTTTTTCTCAAAAGTAATCACTACAATTACATTTCAGTTACTTTTTTAAAAAAATGCCTACAAGGTGCTGGCCTTGGCTGCTTCACATCTAAGTAGCCTAAAACAATATTAAAACTAAACACACACACACAGGGGGTAGTAGAAGGGTTCGAATCCCCACATAGCCATGAAGCTCACTGGGTGACCTTGGGCCAGTCACTGCCTCCCATGAAAACCCTATTCATAGGGTCACCATAAGTCGGAATCAACTTGAAGGCAGTACATTTATTTTTTTTATTTTGAAGAAGATGATTATGATAATGCAGCATTTCAAATTAATTCTGTATGACAAGTATTCCATACCAAGCTTGGAAAACCAAGGAGGAGGTATAAAATGTAGGCAAAAATACTTTTGACAAAATGCCATTTATCCTTTATATCTATATCTATAATTAACAATACAGCTGAATGATGTATGTAAAGTATTTTTTCTCTTTCCCTTTTTTATTAGTATTTTAGTACTACTGCTAAAGTTCTGATGAAAGAATAAAGCATTCATTAGCCACATTCAAATGGTTAGAACACATCACATAAATTCCACTGAAGTTGGAGTTTTTGCCATAGAAAAGGCAAAAAATACATACCCTATGATAGCCCAATAGGCAATCAGAACTAATATAAAACCCTATTGCTTCTCATTTGCAAATGTTGCAAGATCTAAGGTAACTCTAGATCATGTGAGTTCAGGTGATGCATGTTATGTAAATTTGTATAGATATTAGCAGATATTGTCAACAGTCTGAGATGTGTGTGTGCCAATGTGTGCGTTTACCTAAGTGGCAGGCTTTTACCCTGCACTGAGATCACTGAGACTTAAGACATAGTAAAATAAGAAAAGCTATTTTATTTATAGAAATACATAGTAGATAGGAAAGGCATACCTAGTTCTAACTAACTTGGAGGCGCAACACTCAGGTTTGGGAGCTGCGCTCCTGGCTCAGGAGGGAGAGAGCAGAGACAAAGATGTCTCCTCTCTCTTGGATTACTTTATTGCTTAACTGCATTCTGTGTTTGCCTCTGTAATTCTCACTTTTTTTTACCCACTGTTTGAATGTCTTTTGGGAATGCCTACTGATTATTTGTTATCATTTTGGGCTGATTACCTTCAGCTATTATCTCACCAAAGTTGCATACACATGACAGATTTAAAGCACATTTCCACCACCACCCCAAAAAAGAATCCTGGGAACTGTAGTTTGTTACAGGTGCTGGGAATTGTAACTCTGTGAGGAGTAAACTACAGTCCCCAAGATTCTTGGGGAAAAGCCATGTGCTTACATGTATGGTGTCTACTGGGAGACTCTTATGGATTGATTCTATACTCCCAGAAGTAAATCCTATTTACTGCTATGGGAATTACTTCCAAGTAAGTATGCCTGGAATTGCAGCTTTTAGATCATGCTTAATAGCCACCTTGTGTCAAACTGAACAGTTTCCAATCACATTTAAATACTAACCACTTAAACTGGTCAGAGTGTCATTCCCTCTATTTCTGAAGCTCAGGCTGGAAGTGTTGTTGCTTATGTAGCCATGGTATCACCATCCATACCACACATAATAAGGAGTATTAGTGGGCAAGAGGGAACCCCAAGCATTGCAGAATACAAAAAAGTGTGAGAGAAAACAGAAAGGGGATGACTCCCAAAACAGCCCAAATGAGTACTGAGCATGCTCTGTTATGAAATGCTCAGTGGCTGTGTGAGTGAGTGAGTGAGTGAGTGAGTGAGTGAGTGAGTGAGTGTGTGTGTGTGTGTGTGTGTGTGTGTGTGTGTGTGTGTGAGAGAGAGAGAGAGAGAGAGAGAGAGAGAGAGAGAGAGAGAGATGTCTCAGCTAACAGAAAATTATAGAATAGTAGAGTTGGAAGGAACCTTTAGGGTCATCGAGTCCACACCCCTGCTCAATGCAGAAATCCAAGTTAAAGCACACCTGACAGGCCAATTCCCCCCACAGAACTCCAGCCACAGAATTGTCTGAGAAGACGGGCTGACTGTTAAACCACTCTGGACATTGGAGCTCTGTCGGGAGAATAGGAGTCTCCTGATAACACTCAGCACCCATCACAAACTACACTTGCCAGGATTCTTTGGGGGAAGTCATGACTGTTTAAAGTGGCATAAATGTCTGGCGTGGGTGTGGCCAGAAGGTCATCCAGCGAGTTCATGGCTGTGGTAAGATATGAACTCAGAATGTCCCAGCTGCACCCAGCATGGAACTACACTTTCAGCAGCAAATACCAGAAAACTAACTAAATGTGTGCTGTCAATGTGCAAAGCATTTGCTGGGGTGCATTTGGGTAGGTGAAGCAGGAGATAGATGGAAGGGGCTGTTTTCCATGCTTGCCACTTTACCAGTGCAATGCTCCATGTTTTTCCTTATTGACCTCCATCAGCTAGGGAAAAGTGGCCAGGGAAGAGGTTGCAGATAAAAAGTTTCAGCAGCAAATTACCCCCTCTCATCACTTCTCCCTAACAAAATGCCCCCCACATCAGTAGCAGACACCAGCAGGGAAGTTCTTTTTTGAGTTGTAATTCAGCTCTCGTTCTGTTAATTCCCAAACTACACCAGTTGTCATTTTGACCTACATGCATAGGGAGAAAGACAGTGTAAAGGGTGTGCACAAGGGGGAGGGGATGACAAAGGATTTAGGACTTAAAGATTTAATATTCCATGAGTAGAAAAAAAATACCCTATGCAAATGTCTATATTATTGCAGAAAAGTTCAGTTCTACATATGTTTGCCACCTTTTCCTCAAGCACAACTGTTTTTGAGATAACAGTCTTATTCTCTCTTGCCCTTCACCAAAAAGCCATGTTAGTTGTCCAGTATGTGAAATGACTGCAAGCAGGTGCAGCCCAAGACATTTTGCTACTTGAAGCAGAAGAGCAAATGGTGCCCTGCCCCCAAGTCAAGGTCATAGTACCATAGCTTGAAAAGTTATGTCGGCATTTGAGGCAGAAAATCTCACAAGTACCTCTTCCTGACAGTAAATATACAACAACCAAAAATAAAATAGCTAATAATTTGTGGCATGGTGCCCCAAATTAGTTGCTTGGGGTAATCATCTCTTGCTGCCTAGTGAGAGTCGCTCTATGAGAGGCACATAACTGAAGCAAAACACACAAACAGAAGTATGAGACTGCACCTACCTCCTAGTCTCTTGCCAGTTCCCAATTTTCACCCTCTCTGGAGGGGTGCAAGGACAAGTGGAGGGGATGCAAAGAGGGTGCAAGGACAAGCGGAGGGGATGCAAAGAGGGTGCAAGGACAAGCGGAGGGGATGCAAAGAGGGTGCAAGGACAAGCGGAGGGGATGCAAAGAGAGTGCAAGGACAAGCGGAGGGGATGCAAAGAGGGTGCAAGGACAAGCGGAGGAGATGCAAAGAGAGTGCAAGGACAAGCGGAGGGGATGCAAAGAGGGTGCAAGGACAAGCGGAGGGGATGCAAAGAGGGTGCAAGGACAAGCGGAGGGGATGCAAAGAGGGTGCAAGGACAAGCGGAGGGGATGCAAAGAGGGTGCAAGGACAAGCGGAGGGGATGCAAAGAGGGTGCAAGGACAAGCGGAGGGGATGCAAAGAGAGTGCAAGGACAAGTGGAGGAGATGCAAAGAGGGTGCAAGGACAAGCGGAGGGGATGCAAAGAGGGTGCAAGGACAAGCGGAGGGGATGCAAGGACAAGCGGAGGGGATGCAAGGACAAGCAGGGGGGGCCAGGAAGAGCAGAGGGGGCGGGCAAGCAGGCTGAGGGAGGCAGGACAAGCGGGGGGGGCAGGGAGAGTAGGCTGGAAAGGGTAACACATACACTCACCTCCACAGCTCTTCACTTCCATTCTGCTGCTTCTGCCTTCTACTCCTCCTTGCCCTCCAGCTCTCTCTGACTCTCCACTTCCTCCCTCGTGCCTCCATAGAGCACAAGGGAAGAGCTAAACAGCGCAGAAGCCCAGTTTGAGGCACATATCTTTCCTCCACCATTCCACCAATCACAGCAGCAGATGATTTCCCCTGCTTCCCCCCCAGTAACGTGCAAATGTAACGCAAAAAAGTTACATTTGCAGCTCAAAAGTAATGAAATTACCACTCGTTCTGTTACATACAAAATGTAACAAAGTTACCCGCTCGTTATGCAAAATTGTAACAAATTACAAGTAACTTGTTATTTCTAACGAGTTACTTCCAAGCTCTGCTGCTTCCCCAGTTAAAATTCCCTGAATACTTTAAACATGCTGCCTCTTTAAGTCAGTACTACTGGCAAAGAAATGAAGAGAGAGTTATCCATGAGCAAAATGGATTTTGACTTTAGAAGTTGTTAAGTCTTCAGAACCTCTCTCTCTCTTTCTGTGTGTGTGTGCATGCAGGATGAGAAAAAAGAAAAAAGTCTACTCTTAGAAATGAGATGAATGCCAAAGAAAGCAGAGTTCATTCATGTTCAATTCCTAATTGAAAAGTTGGCTTCTGATCAAGAGCAGGCAATGGCCAGTAGTTGAAGCCCTTAGGATGCCAGTAGATACTCCAACCAAGTTTCTTCCCACACACTCTCCAAAAACATCCATCACAAATTAATGTTATATTAATGAAAGAAATGATTTTTTTTTAAAAAAAATTGCACACTCTGGAGGGAAGGTGGGAAAGGAATGGAATTCATAAAAATAGCACAAGATACTTTGGTGAAAAACAGGCTGGTGAGAACATTAAGCAAGGTGTGACTATACTGATTCCTAGCATAATATATACAGTAATCTTGAATCTAAAACCTTCCTGAGACATGGACAGCTATGAGACATGCATTTTCACTGCTTTCTCTAAAGCCGCTCATCATATGCAGCTACCCTTCCTGGACTGGTGCCTGCTGTAGCTAGCTGGAAAGAATTATCTGCACCAATGTATCATCACCGATCTAAAAACATTTAATACAGAAACATTGTCTAAAGGACATTATGGCTGTGGCACAAGCTGTGAGAAAATAGCACCTTAAGTTACCTACTAACCAGAGTCACTCAGCACTTTTTAACCTGCTTGGATAAATGAAGGTTCAGGAAGCCACAGGAGGGCATAATTAATCTCGGCTCTCCTTTCTCTGTCCCTCCTTTCATTTAAAAAATATTAAGCGCAAGCCACTGAGCACACTAATGTAGAAGTGTTGTAGAAATTCCTTCACACAGAGCAGAGGTAAACATGCAGGCCTTTCTCTCTGGGTTTTCATATCTTCATGTACATGGAGAGCAGCGGCTTCTGTGGATGTACTCCATCAGCAAAGGAACTCAAAAGTTGCCTACCACTAACATGTAGGAAATGAAGGGTCTGCCAGTTTCTCATTTTTCTAATCCTGAATTCAGTTCTCCATTATTATTTTTTTAAAAAAATGTCTTGGCACCTTGGACAGCTCCTTGAAAGTTCAGACTAAAACCCAGAGTGGATTCCACTGCCCCACTGATAACGGAGCCACCAGCCACCACTGTTGTAATGTACTCAACATGGGGCTGTCCTTGGGGTGCTTTGGAAACTGCAGCTCAAGGCTGTTATATGGTGCAGCCAGCCATGACTGTATAACATCAGTTTTGAAGGAGCTACTCTGCTTGCCAATTAGCTATCATACTGAGCCAAATTTTAAGTACTTGTATTGGCATATAAATCCCTACATGGTTTAGGACCTAGATGTTCATTAGGTTGCCAGTTCTCCTACACACCAGCCCAGACTTAAAGATTCGGTCAGGAAGCTCTCTTAACAGTGACACTTTTGCTAAATGCCCTCCTCATTCCATATACAGAGTCCAACTGGATAAGCAGTTGAAACTTGGCTCCCCCTACTGATGGGACGATATTCTTCATCATTCCTGAGAGCAGCAGGCTACGTTAGGAGACAAAGGGAGAATAATGTGGAAGGCTGCTGCCCCCAGAATCTGCTGACTGAAACAGTTGCCTTACTCTGCCTAATAGTAGGACTGGTCCTGTTCAGTAACGTTTAACAATTGAGGAGGTAAGTGCAGAGGGTAAGTGCAAATTTGGTGTGAGAAGAATGGCAATACAAGTATTCAACTATGTACCTGTTTTCTTCAGTTGAAATGTTGGATGGTATGGGATTAATTTTTCATCTATTGAAAACATCACCTGCTCTCTAAGACAGAACCTTAACTTGAACAAAAATCAAGAGGCGTTCAAGAAGCAATTAAGCTGACATCATCTTCACCTGCATTTCATCTTAGCAGTAGCCTGACTTCTATGGTATGTATCCCACTTATATCATTGTTCTATAGGTTTTTTTAAAAAAACTTTCATGCTTCTTTAAAAGTTTTTTTTTAACAAAAACAACAAAAATAGAGCCACAAATTCCAGCAGGAAGAACTTACCATTCTGGAGAGCATGGGGTTGGCATCCAGTTCATAGGCTTGCTTTCTGAGTTCTGTCCAGCTCATGGGATGGTCTTGCTGGCAGAAGAGGAGACAACTTTTACCAGTTTCTCCTTTCCCCTACAGTACTTTATGCCTGTTGAAAATGGGTGGGGAGATGGAGGTGAAGGGGAAATTAATGAAAATTACCTCCCCTGCTCTTCCGCCAGCAGAAGCCCTGGCTTCAGCAAAAGTCATCCATGAATGCCCGTCCATTCCTTCACACAAAAGATCCTTAAGGTGCAATCATATACTCCCTTCTCGGACAGAAAGATTAAGTGAGACTTACTTCTTAGAAGGCATAGGATCGCATTGTTAGGGTGGTAACCAATATGGTGCCCTCCAGATGTTGTCATACCCACAATTCCCATTATCCCCAACCATTGGCCATTGAGGACAGGTTTTACAGGAATGCTCAGTTAGTCACCCTGCTTCGTTGTCAGCAAGGGATCTTGCTGTGAAGGTTATCCTGCTTTGAAGTTATTTTAATGCTGCCTGGTTTTGGACAGGTTTTTTATCTATTCATCTCACCAAATAATTGACTTGCAGAGCAATCACATTCATGTTTTTCTCCCTCATAATTAGGGATAGAAATATCTGTCAATTTCAGTTCTCTCCATTTTTTATTTTTCCAATCTTAAATTCAGTTCTCCACATTTCTGCACCAATTTGTGACTTTTTTTTAAAAAAAAAACCCTCATGAAAATTCTCCAACATTTTAGTGCTAATTTCTCCAAATAAACACATTTTTATTGGGAGTTTTGACTAACATCCACATTTTTGCAAGCCACTTCTTATCACATAAAGCATTTTTGCAGGTAGTTTTGACAAAGGTACACATTTTGCATTTCTCACCATATCATGATGAGATACACATTTCTCAACATATAAAGCATTTTTGCATGTTAGTTTCTCTCATATATTCATTTTTGGGCACATTTTCCTCTAATACATGCATTTTTGTAAACATTGTTTGGGTGGTGACCCACATCACAAAATTCAAATGTGCAGATTTTGAAGGACGGCTGTAGTACGTTTCTCATGTTGTTTTGGAACGTGCAATAAACTCAGCTTGAAATGCAAACTGAACTGAAATTCTTTGCCCATCCCTACTCATAATATTTACTTATTTATTTATTGCACTTATATACCGCCCCATAGCCGAAGCTCTCTGGGAGGTTTACAATAATAGTAGAATATGGGGATATCCAATGAAGCTGAATGTTGGAAGATTTAGGACAGATGAAATTATGTATTTTTTTACGCAGTGCATACTTAAATTATGGAATTTGCTCCCTCAAGGGGTAGTGATGGACATCAATTTGGATGGCTTTAAAGAAAGATTAGACAAATGCAGGAAGGAGCTACTTGCCACAATGGCTTTGTATTACCTACACTGTTGGAGGAAGTAGGTTTCTCAACACCAGTTACTGGGCATCACAAGTGGGGAAAGTCCTGTTGTGCTCATGTCCTGCTTGGGGGCTTCCTATGCATCTGGTGAGAAGATGATGCTAGACCACTGTGAAAAGACAATGCTAGACTAGATAGGCCTTTGGTCTGCTCCAGCAGGGCTCTTCTTATGTTTATTAAGAAATAGCTCCACTGTGTTTAATGGGACCTTACTCCCAGGAAAGTGTAAATAGGGTTTCAGCCTAAAGATTTCATCTCTAATTAACAATAAGCAGGAATAAACAGGGTTAGGTGAATCTTGTTCTTGTTAGATAACCGATTCCTTGGGACTTACGCAGTTGTTTTTTTATTCATTAGTTTTCCTGGACTTACCTAACAAAGACTGCAATTCTATCTACCCTTGCTTGGGAGTAAGCCCAACTGAATACGGCAAAAATCACTTCTGAGCTCACAGACTCAAAAGATTCACTCTCTAATGGACAAATAATGTGATGGATAAAAAGAACACCCCATTTGCTTACAGTGGTGACGGTCCAACCTTTTTGTCCCTTGTACCACTCTAGCTGGCAATGCAACTGTATACAAACACAGTTCATTCCAGTATGGTGCCTGTTCCTCAGTGCTTGACCTAATCTATAATGCTGATGAGTAGACAGTAGCCCAGGCTGCAGAGGCAGGCAGAAGTCCTATCCTGACTCTATGTCAGGGATGGAGAACCTGTGGCTATCCAGATGTTGTTGGACTACAACTTCCATCAACTCTGACCACTGGCCATCCTAGCTGGGGCTGATGGAAATTGGAGGCCATCAACATCTGGACAACCACAGGTTCCCCATCCCTGCTGCATGCCATTTCTAAGCTAAATGGTCCTCTTTACCCTATCCAGTCAGCTTTCCCTCCCCCCAATCCTGCTGCTTGTACCATTTGTGGAACCAGGTTGGCCACACATCACTTAATCAGTATATCCAAAAAATGTGTTTGTTCACCAGCATCTGCAAGAATCTGCTAGCCCTCTTGCCCAAGCAAGCCAACAAGAAGAAAAATCCTGCAGATTCAACAGGCTTATATAGGCTGCCATAACACAAGGTTGTGCCAGTGTTTATTATATGTCAAAAGCAAAAGAAGCAGTGGTTAGTGGGCTGTTACATCTTTGTTTAAGTCTGCAATAATATAATGCATATGAGTTTCCCATTTTCAGTCTTCCAGCTTAAGTCTGTCTGTCTGTCTGTTTGTCTTTTTCAGAGTGAGGTATAAAGAGATTAGCAACAAGCATCATCTCATACCTTCCCCCTATCCAACCTTGTAAATCTGATGCTGCCCTTGGTTAAAAGCACCGGTGTTAAATACTAACACTGCCTCTCTCCTTGTGTCTTTCTGACTCTTTGCTTTTCTTTGCAGATTTCAAGGTGATGACAAAAGAGAGAACTGTCTTAGCATTTGTTAATACCCACTTGACCCACAAAAGAAATTCACCAGCATTTGCAGCTTCTAATTTAAAAACCATTAGACCGTTCCGCTTGGCGGACCAGATCTAAATATTCTTAAAGGGGTGGTTTAATTTAATCATTACCTTAACAAGTCCCCTTTTAAAATGATGATCCGCCAAATTCAGGGGATTTGTTTTGGAATCTGATCCAATAACTGGCTTTGTACAAAGAGAAGCATAGCTGCATCTGATTTGGTTCAGAACGGGGTGATAATCATGAAAATTACTTTGCATATTTAATCACTGTGAAAACATGAGTACAAACTACTTTCTAGAGATTACCTTAAAAAAATTAAAAAGCTTCAGGCTTTGCAGCAAGCATGCCAAGTACTTTGATTTACAGAGAATTATTTGGATTTTATAGAAAGCTCAGTGTTTCAAAGACTTCATGCTAGTCAGCCACTGGCAAAGAAACAGTTTTCACAGTGAAAGGAAAAGGAAAAAAGAGTGGGGAACACCTTATGACTTCTTTAAAAATAATGTTCAGACCAACTGCTTCAGCTGCTGAAGCTTGATTTTTTTTAAAAAACAATAAAAATAAAAATTGTATGTGATAAAATCAGCACATAACTGAACTGGTTTACCTACTGACCGAGGAATCCAAGAAGTTTCACCTGTTTGAATTTCTATAAGCATCCTTGTGAAGATCTACACATTTGAACTTTTGATCTCAACTTTGAAAAGACAAGAGTTAGTTTGGAATATGCCACAGCTTAATTAGGGATGGGGATAAATTTGTTTCAGTTTGTATTTAAAGATAGACGCACCTAATTCACACTTTCCAAAAATATCCAAACCAAAACACAGCCTCCCTTTGAAATGTGCACTTCTCCAAATTTTACAATTAAAGGGTGCATATAAATTCATTTATTTGTCAAAATAACATACAAACATTATATTAGGAAAATTGATTTGCAAAAAATGAGACAAAACTATATAACAATTTGTACATGATGAGAAATTTGCACTAAAATACTGATGAATTTTCATGAGGACTTTTTTTTAAAAAAAAGTGAACTGATGTGGAAATGTGGAGAATTGAACTTATGGTTGAAGAAACTGAGGGAAACTGAAATTGACATATTTGCCTATCCTTACTTTCAAGTTAACATGCGATCCTACGCGTACTTATCTAGGAGTAAGTCCAACTGAACTCAGTGGGCTTTACTTCTTGGTACACATCACTAGGATTTCACTGTTACAGTGCCAAAACTTCCTGGAGCTTTTCACAAACAAACAGTGCAAACAGACACAGACACACAAACTTTGTTTGGCAAGTTTTCAGCATTGCTCTCACTTGTCCTCTTTCTCATTTACTTATCCTCCGTGACATCATCATGCAGCCAAATCTGACTACTATATGCTATTGTAGTGACATCATCCTGCAATCTGAATGATCTCTAATTGGAAAGGACTAATCCATGAAGGAAGAAGTAGCAGCAGGAGCTGGGGGGGGGGAGGGGAGAGCAGGGAACAGAAGCTGCAGAAACCTATGGAAGGAATGTTACAAAACAATATCAAAAGATTTGCATAATTTTGGCAGGGAGGCAGGAAAATCTACCCAAAATTAAAATTGCAAATAGCAGTAATATATACTACAGTGCAGAGGAAAGAAAACAGAGCACCTATTATTCCTAAGAACTGCAATTGTTAGCTGATTATCTAATTTGAAATTGATCATTTATTTTACTTTTTACTGCCTAACCAATTTATTGTTGTTGTTGTTGTTGTTGTTGTTGTTGTTGTTGTTAATTACATTTGTATACCGCCCCATAGCCAATTACATTTAAATAAATGTGAATATTTCCAAACCATCAACACAGGTAGGTAGCCTGGCTTGGAGACAGCAAAATAAATATGGAATAACTTACATTTGAATGCATCAACACTATTTTATTTCTTCAGTACTAGAAGAAGAAAATAATGCTATGCCAAAAATTTCTCCCACATTTTTTCTACCATTCTCCTGAGAAAAGAAATTGCATTTAAAAATTATCGTTGGGGGGGGGCATTTCAGTGAAGTTCTCATGAATGGAATTCAAGCTTTTGTTGTGCTTATCTTTTGAGGTAGCTGAGGGGTATTTTTTGTTGATGTTCTTTCATTCTACTAATAATCTTTTTGGTGGTCTGCACTCTCAATCTTCCTAGAAGAACTCACTTACAGGAAAGCTCAGCCAAGGACATCATGAATTTTTGAGGACATGCGGGCTAAGAAGGTTTCAGGCCTCCCCAAGAGATGATTGTACAATGGGAGAAAACAGTCATAAGAAGATAAGAAGATTCTGCTGGATAATACCAAAGACACATCTAGTCCAGCATCCTGTTCCCATAATGGCCAACCAAATGCCTATGGAAAGCCCATGAGCAGGACTAAGGATGGATGTTATATGATGAGAAAGGGCTTGCAAAAATGTGCACATTAGTCAAAATGGCCTACAAAAATGTGTTTATTAAGAGACATTTACATTAAAATGCTGGAGCATTTTCATGCAGATTTTCATAAAGGAGGAAGACTATCTAGAAATCCGAAAAAAGCAAATACTTAAACCCCATAGATTGTAGGATTCCAACCTCTAGCCAACCCTTTTAAGTGGTCTGTCCAGAGTTGGGATAGAAAGATCTCTCAATTTTGGTTGTTTCAGTTTCTCATTTTTCCAATCTTAATTTCAGTTCTCCACATTTTTGTAGCAATTTGTGATTTTTTAAAAAAATCCTCATGAAAATTCTCCAGCATTTTAGTGCAAATTTCTCCAAACAAACACATTTTTGTAGGCAGTTTTGACTAATGTACACATTTTTGCAAGCAATTTCTCATAATGTAATGCATTTTTGTGTGTTATTTTCAGTCATATATTCATTTTTATGCACATTTTCCCCTAATATATGCATTTTTGTAAACACTGGTTGGCAAACTGCATTGCAAAATTCAAGTAAGTGTGAATTCTGAAGGGTGGTTGTGTTTGGGGTCTCATATTGTTTCAGAAAGTGCACGTTTCATAGATGCAGCTTGAAATACGAACTGAATTGAATTTCTCACCCATTCCAGATCCCGGGTGGTTGATCCCGTTATAAATGGCCACCACTCATTGAAATTCAAGAGGCATGAGTCAGCCTATGTCAGTCATATGTTGGCTGGGGTTAATAGAATTTGTAGTCCAAAACACCATCAGATTAAGGGAGGCTGGTTTAAGTCATCAAGCAATTAAGCCAGCTTTATTAACATCAACTGATTAAAGAATTCACGTTGCCCAATCCTATGTTTGTCTACTGAGAAGTCTTCCCCAAAACTAACTGCCCATGGGATTATACCCATAGTTGATCTATCATATGCCAGTCAACTAATCCATTCATTCACTCTCTCATTCATACCTTGAGTAATGGTGACACATCACACAGCTCATTCTCACTTGCGTAAAGGGAAGTGGTTTTTGTGCATCCTTTTATTTAATAAAATAAGATAAAATAAATGCTCCCCAGTGAATTGGGGGCACCTGATTAATTGATCAATCTAACTAATTAATAAAAAGAACACTGAGTTGATTAGCAGTGAATCACTCTGCTGAATTCAGATATACTGAACTATATAATCTGTAAACAGACTAATATTGAGGGTCCATTATGTACATAAAACACTATTAAATATTACTGTCTGTTTATATAAAAGTGCTTATTATAATATTAAAGCTTCACTTGGTTCTTTAATTTATACCTAAATGCGCACATAGAAACAAACCACCAATTCACTATAGGAGAGACCTAAAAGGCATCCCTGTCCATGTACGGAGAAATGGAAATGGAAGCACACAGTAATGCCATGTACTTGCTCCTTTGTACACTTGCTCTAGAGAGACAGGTACATTCCTTGAAGCTGTACAAGCACTGAAGAGCCGGCAGTCTAGAGGTTAATTAACAAAGCTCCTCTCACATATGCACACAACAGATAATTTTCTTTACTGCTCACGATAAGTTGAAGGAGCTTTTGAGTGACAGGCCAATTTGTCAATCAAATACAAAGTATGGAGGGAGCCTCCTCTGCATAATTCTCCACTACAGATCAAATACAACCTCTGATTGTACACCAGGTAGGACTGGACAGCTAAGGTTACCAAGTCCAAAAGGAGTCAAAGACAACTTCTGAGTGCTCTGTCTTTCTGGGGTTATCATTGTATTGAAATAATCACTCCTGAAAGAGAAAGGGGAGGAAGGAGATTAAGGAGTCCCTTTTTCTTAGAGTTTGAATATAGGGAAGGGTGTCTGTATTAATGTGTTACTGAGCTTTTATGTCTGTGTTTTTATTTTATAGCTGGAATTAAGTTTTTTGGTCTCAACACTAGCCCCTTGTAAACCGACATCTCATGCAGGCCTTTTTTCCATTCCCCCACCCTTCTTGAGAGCTGTGTTTGAACAGCGGTTCCCTTCATTTAATGTTAGCCACTTCAGTTGATTTCTTTGCTAAAACCTGAATTATGAAAATCGCTTGTCAATTACCCCGGATACCTGTGTAAAAGAATTATTGCACATTCACAGCAAACTTTATTTTCACCACTTTCCAGTAAAAGCTAATTCAGAATAACTCCATTTAACAGTTATTTTATGCTGAAATACTGAATACCTCGGGGAGTCTTTTAGGGATTTTAAAGTCTCATTATTTATAAATGATTCATGCTGCATTTTCAGAAAAACCTACAATTAGTGTGGGTAGTACATAGACTCCTTTGGGAAAGGTGGGGAATAAAAAGCACAACAAAATATACATGCATTATATACAGCCTTTTTAGCTTTATTGTTTTGCAGTGGACTATAAAAAGAAAAGAAAGGGAGAGAGGGGGAGGTTCTTTCCCTTAACCTTTTTAATGTACATCTCAGCTGACAGTACTTGGTGAAGCAGCATCCATTGAACAATTTGTTCAACCCACAATATTCTTTGAATGTGGGCTTACTTCGGGTTTTTACACTGCCTGGCCCCAGATGCAAATGGACAGGCTGCCAATGCTAAGAATCTTTTGATGGCCGGATGGGGGATTCTGTCCTCTCTTTGCCTGGAAGTTCAGACTAAAACCCGGAGTGGATTCCACTGCCTCACTGACATGGAGCCACCAGCCCTCACTGGTACACACAACATTTTATTCTAGAATCAATGGAGACTAGGGATGGGTGAGAATTTCGATTCAGTTCGCATTTCAAGCAGAATTTATCAAATTCGCACTTTCTGAAACAATATGAGAACCGACACACAGCCATACTTCAAAATTTGCATTTATTAGAATTTCGGGATGCAGTTCGCCAACTAAACAATATTTACAAAAATGCAAATGTTAGGGGAAAGTGTGCATAAAAATGAATATACGAGTGAAAATAACATGCAAAAAGGCATGATCTGATGAGAAATGTGTATCTCATCATGATATGATGAGAAATGCAAAATGTGTACCTTTGTCAAAACTACCTGCAAAAATGTGTTTATTTGGAGAAATTTGCACTAAAATGTTGGAGAATTTTCATGAGGATTTTTTTTTTAAAAAAATCACAGATTGCTGCAGAAATGCAGAAGACTGAATTTAATATTAGAAAAGTGAGAAACTGAGAGAACCGAAATTGACAGATCTTTCCATCCTTAATGGAGACTGAGTACTTGCTTTTTTCTACATAGTCCATATGCAGTTTAGATCTATTGCATATGTTTTGCCTCTAAAAAGTGCTTCTTGAGAAACTGGTTTCATTCCAAAATCAATGCAGATTGATTCTGCATTACCCTGCAGTGTGTCTATTTGAAAACAGATGTAGGTGGTCATGGCAATTTTTTTACAATGTGTTAAAGTGTTTTCTCCCCTGGGCTCCTGCTGGGAGAAAGTGCAGGATATTATTATTGTTGTTGTTGTTGTTGTTGTTGTTGTTGTTGTTGTTAACAATAGCAGCAATAATAATAATAATAATATAATTATAATTATAATAATGGGGGATGCATCCACACCTGGCTTAAGGTGTTGTGGGTGGGTTATTCCAAGATCACAATCGCTTCTTCCTTCTTCATTCACGTGGGGCACATGCAGGTAGGGAAAGGCATGGATAACTTAATCATGGGGAGGGTTTTCTAATGCGTATCAAGTAACCACACCTACCCTTGTGGATTGGAGGGCCTGGAATCAATCTAGATTGAAACAAGTATGAATGATTCCATATTAAGAACAACTACATTTTTTGTGGTACAAACAGGTTAGTGTGTTTGCAGCCCCAGTCTCACATGCCATGATGCATCCAAAAATGGCTTTATGCATCAGGAGCATTTGGCAAAAAGCAAAAGTGAGCCCCCAGACAGATAAGTTGGACTCCACAGCATCTCGTGGCTGTGAAATTTGTACACGATCCTCCAAAATTGTGAAAGAATAAAATGAACATTCTAAATCTGTGAACAAATGTATAAAGTGGAACGGCCTTAGCTCAGTGGTAGAGCATCTGCCTTGCATGCAGAAGGTTCAAGATTCAATCCCTGGATTCTCCAGGTAGGGCTGGGAATGTCCCTTACCTGAAACACTTTACAGCTGGTGCCAGTCGGTGTAGACAGTACTGAGCTAGGTGGGCCAATGGTTTAACATGGTATAAGACAGCTTCCTGTGTTCTATATTTCATCCATATCAAGGCATGGCTTTTCATGGCTTTAAAAGGGGATTCGACATCGGGCAAATCCACACTATATATTTAAAAGTACACCGAATGCACATTTAAAGCACATGAATTTTGGGAACCATGGTTTTACCTTCACAGAGCTTCAAATTCCCAGCACCTGTAGCAAACTACAGTTCCCATGATTCTTTTGGGGAAGTCATGTGTTTTAAATGTGTGTTGAATGTTCTTTATTTGTATGGTATGAATCTGCCCTTGATATTCATAGAGGATAAGGCTACTGATGGCTAGTACCCATGATGGCCATATTATTTCCAGTATTAGTATCAGAGGCACTATGCCCCTCAGTGCCAGTTGCTGGGGAACACAATCAAAAGAGAGCTACTGCTTGTGGGCTTTCCACCGCCATCTGATTAACTACTGTGAGAACAGGCTTCTGGACTAGACAGGCCTTTGGCCTGATTCAGAAGTCAATTGAGAGTTTAGAGGGTTTTTATGGCTTCCCCCAAAGAATTCTGGGAAGTGCAGGCTGTTAAGATGGCTGCAAGTTGTTTGGAGATCCCGTATCCCCTCACAGAGCTATAGTTCCCAGAGTTCCCTGGGAAGGGTGATTGATGGTTGAACCACTCTGAGAATTGTAGCTCTGTGAGGACCCCCATCAACTACACTTCCCAGGACTCTTTAGGGGAAGCCATGACTGTTTAAAGTGGAGGGAAAGGAGAATGTTTTGTGAATGCAGAGGAGAAACACAGGAAGTTGCCTTATAACATACCAGCCTATTTTGTCCAGGGTCTCAAGCAGAGATAGGAACATAGGAAGCTACCTTATGCCAAGTCAGACCTCATCTAGCCAGTGGAGGCTTCTCCATTAGGGCAAACAAGGCACTGCCCCCCAATTCGGACTGCCCTCAGCCAGGCCCCACCTGCCTGCACTGGCTGTCAGCTTCCTCCTCCTTAGTCTCAGTGTCACTCTTGTAAAACTCAGAAGAGGATGGGGGCAAAACTAGAATTAGTTCACTTTGCCTGCCATTGGCTCTGGCTCTACTTACTGTTTGGGCTCCGTGCCTGCCGCCCTATGTGCACCAGCCACCACTGCATCTACCTCAGTGTTTTCTGCACTGCCTGGCAGTGGCACTCAAGGGTTTCAGATAGGTGTTCCTTCTAGCCCTAGCTAGGAAAGGTAGGGATTGAACCTGCCTTCTATATGGAAAGCTAATGGTCTGTCTGTGAGCTATGGCCCCTCACACATGTGATCAATCTCCATAATAAAGATAGTACCATCTACCTTACCATTATGGACAGCATGGGATTGGGATCCAGATCTGAGTTTCATCCAGCTCATGCCAGGGACTGAACCTGGGACCTTCTGCATGCTCCACCAGTGAATTACGGCCCCTCTCCATCTTTTACATCACCTGCTGATTTGTTTTTTAACCTAGAGATGCCGGGTGTTGAAACTAGGACCTTCTGTGTGCAAACCAGGTAGTCTACAACTGATCAAAGGAAGCCATTAAGTGCCTGTAGTTCTTTTAGGTAGTTGTCTGTTTCAATCATATAAAAGAATGGGGAGGAAAAGGTAAAAAATCTGGATATTTGTTTGTGTCTGTGCAGTACAAGTATTGAGCACAAACCCATAAACACTGGTGTACTTGACCATAACTCAGACAATCAGAATTTTCTGGGGTTTTCCAAATCTTTACAATATGTGCATTCCCAAACAGAAGGGTCGGGGACCTTTAATGTGCGTTTGGTGATGATCATTAAAGTGCCTCAAACAATAATGCACCACAGTGGTGACTGTAAAACATACCCACGTGTGTGCTTTGGCATTGTCACAGTTGCTTGGATACAAATTGGCAGGAATCAAGAAGGAAGCTCTAATATAAATGGAAACATCATCAAGAAGAAAGGCATCACTTACTGGCAGAATCAATACCATAGTGGTATATCCTTTGTTTTAAGGGGTTTAACTTGGTGATCATTTTGTTTTTAATTCATTGCCTAATCTTACACCCTGACACTAGGAGATACCCAGTGTTTTGCTTGTTCAACACAACTTTCAGAGCAACACCAAATCAAGAGATCATGTACATTTGTAACTCACATCTTATCCTCATTTTGAAGAGGGGTGACGCTTTTGACGCTGGCAAAATATACGAATTATGCCCTGAGCTTAATTCTATGTTTTATACCTCTGCATAATCAGATACATGAGTCTGAATTTTGTACTTTCATTTTATAGCAAGGTAAACTTAAACTTTCAGCCAGATCCAGAAATCTAGGAAAGACAGAGAGAAGCCTCTTATCATCAGAGCTTTTGGGGGGGGGGGCATGGTGGAGACGTCACTTCCTCATTCCGAGCGAAAGTGGGCTTCATCACATCCCAGAGGACAAGCAGCTGCATTGCATAGTCTCCTTTCTGCCATAAGCATCCCCCAGTAGTTTAGACTATTTCTACACTTCAGAGCCAAGCTTACAGCTATTTCATACTTTGCCAGGCCAATGTGTTTCCAGTGTGTTGGTAAATCTCCATGCAGAGAGACCATCATAACACTTGAAAGGGAGATGCCTGCCTTCTTCCCTGCCTTCCTGCCTGCCTGCAAGCAATGGACAGGAATTGTGGAGCCACAAACAATGACAGCTTCTAAGTTTGCATTCATGTGCTACAGGGCAGGGGCCATAAGTCAGTGATGAAAGTGCATGTGCTTTGCATGCAGAAGGATGAAGGTCCCATCTCTAGCATCTCCTGTAAACAAGGGTTGCAGGTCTGAGATGTTGGAGAACTCTTGCCAGTCAGAGCAGGCAGCCTAGTTGGGCCCATGGTATACAGTAGCATGGTGGACAGTATTCAAATAAAAGTTTGTGCTAGTGCATGGGTTAGAGCTAGCACAATGGGATTTCCCCTTCTCCTCCCCTTCTGCATGCCCTGCGCTATCCCCAAATCTGCTCTGGACGGTTGGGGAAAATCCTAGAACAGATTTAGGGGGTGCGTGGTGGGAAGGAGAAGGGGAAATGGTTCTATCGTACAAGGAGAAATCCTTGCGATGATGGAATGACCTCTTCAGTGCTATGTTGAATATAACCCCATATGTTTATATGTAGCTGCATGCCTTCCACACCAAATATTATAGTTTTTGCCACAAAATATATGGGGAATTATAGAATCATAGAGTTGGAACATGTTGGAAACATGTCACCTGTTGTGTAAAAAACATCAAGTGGCCCTTAGAGTAAATTCCACATGAGGTGACTTTGCTTTCCATTAGGACAAGGGTCTCAACAGTGGTCATCCCACCTGTCAACTGGCCCTATGACTAATGGAGTCAGTGGAGGTGGAATCAGTGGAGGTGATCATAGGTGGAGTCAGTGTAGTATGAGGGATAGGATGCTGGTCTTTGACTGGGTTCAGATTCCTACTTAGACCTGAAGCATGTTGGGGACCAATCCCTTTCTCTCTCTTCTTCTCTCCATAACCTACCTCACAAGATCGAACGAGAAATGACATGCATGGTACCCTAAGGACCCTGGAGGAAGGGCAGGATACATACACAATAATTAGAAAATAAGAAGCTAAGACTACAATCCTGTGCACATATTCTTGGCAGTGGGTCCCACTGAAATCAATGGGACTTTCTTTTGACTAGATATGCATGGGATCGTGCTCTTAGAATTTCAAGGGGTTGTTATAGCAACTATGGAAAATACTGTGGCTTTAAGACCTAAAGTTTTCAGGAGGCATCAATCTGGTCTTGCATACTGAAAACTGCTCCGTGATGTCATCCTGTGTTGAAATCAGCAAATACCAGAATAATAATGAAAATATCAGACACTCTTGGATTTTTGAACACAGAGGGAGATTACTGAGAATGAAGAACTTCTTTATTTATCTTACAAATTAAAAATAGTTAAATGGTTACCCCCTCTCCTGGGAGCAGTTAAAAGAAAATATAATCATAGAAACATATTTCAGCTTTATCCTAGTTTACTTCAGACATAAACCTTTCTCTTTTTGAAAAGCTGAGTTACTTCCAAGATGCTGGAGTTCATGTACCATGCGGCCTCTTTCAAAAATATGTGTTTTATTCAGATATACAAAGCCACTAATTAATAATAAGAATTCACAATGGCTGAAACCACAGCAGGAAACAGACAAGAACAGTGCATATGCATTTTTTTAAAAAATCTGCCTTTCACCCTGCTAGCTGTTCTGCTATGTCATCTAGTATCTGTCACAAGGTGCGACATAATGAATTATGACATGAAATAACCATTGAGTTGACCCACCAAGGCAAAACCAAATGCAAAATTATTCATTCTGACCAAGCATGTCAGAAATTTTTAAAAAGTCATCCTCCTCACCCATTTATTCATGAGGCACATTCTGTCATAGATCCAGTTAAAGGGCTCTAGCTAACGGGCATACATTATTATCATTATCTCTCATTTATGCAGCATTTTTAGGACATATAATGTAGTACACTGTAGAACCCTTATTTTATTTAACTTTGAGATCTGGGAAGGGCCATAGCTTCGAGGCAGAGCATCTGCTTTGCATGCAGAAGACCACAGGTTCAATCCCCGGCATCTCCAGGTAGGGTTGAGAGAGAACTCTATCTGAAATCCTAGACAGCTGCTGCTAGTCAGTGTAGATAATATGGAGCTCGATGGGCCAATGGTCTGACTTAGTCAGCAGCAGCTGGCTGCTCCATGTCAGTGAGGCAGTGGAATCCACACCAGGTTTTAGTCTGAGCTGTCAAGGAGCTGTCCAAGGTGCTGAAGCAGATTCCACTGCCCCCACTGACATGGAGCCACGAGCCACAACTGGACTCAGTATAAGCCAACTTCCTTTGTTCATACTGTAAAACCCTTATTTTATTCAACTTTATGGCATTTTGTGCACAGAGAACTGTTTTTGTGCATAGAGAACTGTTGCCCCTAAAGGGAACAACTTTGCCAGGACCATCTGGTGAGTCGGTCATAGTGCGTAGATTCAAGCTAACATATCCAAACCCATGTCCAACTTGCGACAAGTGATGGGGCAAACTTCCCTGAGTTCAGTCTGAAGCTAGCTGAGCAATTACACGCATTATTGGAGTCCCACTACAGTTCAGGGGTATTAAGCACATGCATTTTATGCATAAGATTCCAGGTTCAGCTCTTGGCATCTCCACTGAAAAGAATCAGGTATCATGTGATGGCAAAGACCAATGCTTGAAACCCTGGAGAGCTGCAGCCAGTCAGAATACACAATACTGGGCTAGATTGAACACCAGTCCAACCTGGCAGAAGGCAACATCCTATGTTCCTATTAAGCATTGATTTCCCACCGTGAGTTCTAAATTGACTCAACGTTGGCTTAAATGAAATGCACATTCTGCATGTTTGCAGTCACTGTGGCATAGGAAAGCTAGATTGTGTCTCAGGGTGAGAGGACCAATTATTTATTTATTTATTACATTTATACCCCACCTTTTATTTTCATGAAACCCAAGGCAGCTTACATATGGGTCCCAGGCGGTCTCCCATCCAGGCACTGACCAGACCTGACCCTGCTTAGCTTCAGCAGCGAGCTGGCATGTGCCTTCAGACCATAGCCTGGTTTGAAGATTATTAGGGGAAGAGCCATAGGTCAGAGCATGCAGAAACTGTCCGGTTCAATCCCTGGCATCTCTAGATAGCACTGGGAAAGAATCCCTGTCTGGCCCCTGGAAGGCAGCCCATAAAGGAATGCAGGTCTCGGACTGAAAACAGTTCCCTACTCCAACCACAACTCTTCCTCAGCCACAATGCATTTATTTATTTATTTATTTATTTATTTATTTATTTATTTATTATTTTATTTTATTTTATTTTATTTTATTTTATTTTATTTTATTTTATTTTATTTTATTTATATCCCACCATTCCTCCCAGCAGGAGCCCAATTATAGAAGAAGGAACAGGTATAGTGAATTGGAAACCAGAAGGATAGGAAGGGTGAGAAGATGATTAAGGTAGTCCTCCAACCCGTAGGTCTGCTGGCTCACCAGGTAGGGCAGCTATGTGTGGAGCCAAGAATCTCTGCGGATCTTTGTTTGTTTCAGAACAAAGAGAGTTTCATTCCGTTCATTTTCACAATGCCAGTGGTTTTTTCCCTCCGAAATGGTTTGTTTTGAGGACTTGTATTAAAAAAAAAAAAGACATCCAAAGCAATTAGATTACACTGTAAACTCTGTTGGAGCAAGCACAAATCAAATTGCTTTGCTCGGCACCACTTTTGTCACCCCAGCAACCTCCACTCCCGGTGCAGGCCAGCGTGCACCACAAAATCATCTAACAAAGGTCATGTTTTTAAAATGGTTGTTCCACATGTGACAAGGCCCTAGGTCACAGCATCAGGTTTTCTATTTCCTCTGGCAGGTACCAAAAGTTGCTGTGCCAGATCAGCTGCTGAGAATTACAGTACAGAA
This sequence comes from Rhineura floridana, assembly GCF_030035675.1. NCBI lineage: Eukaryota > Metazoa > Chordata > Lepidosauria > Squamata > Rhineuridae > Rhineura > Rhineura floridana. Next base: position 211,243,210 of record NC_084481.1, on the reverse strand, counting down.
GGGCCCGCACTCATGTTCATGAGTCCGTAGCTCAATCGACTCCATGACTCACTCATCTCCCCTATGGCTGAACATCACTGGACACTTTCATGGGACCATTATTCTCCCTGGAAAAAAGGGGAGTGAGTATAGTCAACAATAATGAGGGAGGGCAAATATTAAGAATTTGAGGAGAGGGTCCCCTTATCTTTAAATAATCCCTGAAGATGGGAACCTGGTGCTTGCAGCTGTTTGGCTGACCATACGCCCTATTGCCACTTGTCCATCATGGCTGATTTGGGCTAGCCAATGGCTGCTGACTGGGGCTGCTTTCACACATGGGGCTAATAGCACTAGTTTAATGGATTAAAAATCTAGTGCTTCGTTCCGGATTTCAAAAATCCCTTTCACACTGCAGTACCAATTTAGCGGCATTTCGTGCAATGGTCTTTCACACAGCACTCTCACCTACCGGGGCCGTTAGAAGAGTGCTTCTTTTCCCGCCTTTTCTATTCAAAAGTTCTGCTTGTTCCTTCTGTGGGAGGGGGTTGAAAGAGGCGCAATCATGATCGTGATCAGCTGAGAGGCGTGGCAGCGCAGCAGTAGAGGCTCTGGTTGAGCACAAGCAGCAGCAGCACAGGCTGAGCAAAGGCTGCATGCTGGGAGGGCTGTTGGTAAGGGCGGGAACGCACTGCATGCTGGAATGGCTGTCACGTGAGCAGCGGCAGCTAGCGCAAAACTCCCGCAATCTTCCGGGTTCCCAGCCTGCTATCGGAATTTTTGTGGTAACATTTGTTGCGGAAATTAGCGCTAAACTTCTACTACATTCCACCAGAATTCCAGAGCTACCCGTTATGTCGTGTGAAAGCTCAAATTTTATGCGCAATTTAACAGGAAATAAATTGTCAGAATAACTGAATAAAGTGCAGTGTGAAAGCACCCAGAGTGGGTCCAGGTTGTGCTGAATGCATTGCTACATTGGAGGGGGTGCTACTGTTAAAGAAGTGATAGTGCTGCCACTCCTGATAGAAACCACCCTGGGTGCAGAACTATATGGCTTGTTATTGTTATGTGCCTTCAAGTCGATTACGACTTATGGCAACCCTATGAATCAGTGACCTCCAAGAGCATCTGTCATGAACCACCCTGCTCAGATCTTGTAAGTTCAGGTCTGAGGCTTCCTTTATGGAATCAATCCATCTCTTGTTTGGCCTTCCTCTTTTTCTACTCCCTGCTGTTTTTCCCAGCATTATTGTCTTTTCTAGTGAATCATGTCTTCTCATAATGGAATTTTCTAAAAATCTCAAAGGGACTTCATGTGCCTCTCCTAAGCTTCATGGCAACATTAGCTCTGTTCCAGGCAGCTTTCCTCACCCAGTCCCACCAACACCCATCAAGCCAAGGTTGCAGAGCAAATTGATAGTGTTTTGAGGGAGGACCAGACTGTGCAGGAGGAAGGAGAAATCTTCCCAGTGGGTTTTGCTAGTGGTGTGACAAATCATCTGCTTATGATGATTATTTGTTATCTACATATCCATCTTATAAGGATCTCAACTTTGTGGGTGGCCATGTAAGTAAGGTAAAAGTAATGAATCAAATCAAATCATAATTTAATTGTGAGTTGTGTTCTTAATTTGTTCTATCCAGCACTTTCTGTCAGTCTTGAATGGGTGCGTACAATTTCCAATAACAGAGGGAGAAAAATGCCTCTCTGTTTCAGCTTTGTCCAACCTGATAGCTTCCAGATGTTTGGAGTTCAACTACCATCATCCATGACCATTGGCTATGCTGCCTGGGGCTGAGGGGAGTGGTAGTGCAAAATATCAGGCAGGCACAAGGTTGAAGAAATCCACTCTCTCCAAACCATTCATAATTTAAGGACCCTCTATTAATAAGCCTCTTTCAGTGCTTAGAAAATACAGAAGGTTGAACTACCACTGGTTAATGAAGTCTATGGTTTGGAATAGGCGGATCTCTGGCTGAGCCCCTCATCCTGGCTCAGCTGGCCATGGTAAGTCCCCAAAAGGGGCATTCTGGGGGAGTGGTAAGCAGGACAGGGCAGGGGTAGACTTACCCCTATTCCAAACTTCATTCAGCTCAGTCATGTGACCTAGCAATCCTGTAGAAGTGACGCTGGCAAAAAGGGTGGTGTAAGTCAAACAACTTTTAAAAGGCTTTCAGTGGTGGTTTGTGGCTCCATGTCAGTGGGGCCGTGGAATGGTCCAATGGACAGCTCCTTGAAAGTTCAGCAGATTCCACTGCTCCACTGACATGAAGCCACATGAAGCTTTGTTTTGGCTGAAGGCTTGTTTTCAGGGACCATCTCAGCCAGCAGTAGCCCTGCTCCTGAAAGGAGTTTGGAATATGGGTAAATTACCCCAGCATAATTTACACCGGCTTCCTATAGTTAGGGTTGCTCTGCCTGCCTTACTTACCAGTGTGTTTAAAAAAGAAAACTGTACCTGCTCTTGATCAAAATGCTTGCCTTGTTTGTATTCATGTCAGCAAAAAGAGGGGGGGGAAACCCTGTAAAACAGCAAGCTAAATCTGATACCACCTTCATCCTTAATCTGACAAATGCATCACTGCATACAGGGATTGTGTGTTTCAATATATATTGTTTAAGAGCTCAGTTGCCAGAAATCCTAGGTACAGGGGCTTAACAAAAGTTTTAAAATGCACAAATGCTAACTCAATCAATAAATGCAGATTGAAACTGAATATGCAATAGATACAAACCTGAAAATTGAGGCTAAGACAGGCTTACTGACATCACATTTCTGTAGCACAGCATTACGATCAAGCTCCTACTACTTTTTTTAAAAAAAAAAAGAGGACCAAGGCAAAAAGAATGGGAGGGTCATAATTTTCTACAGGTCCGATCCAAAGGCATTCCTAACCAGGGAAGATATTTGTGTCAATTCTTATCCAGAATCAGTGTCTCTATGCACCAATAATTCATGATGCAAACTTTGCCACCTGAGCATCTCCACGCACAAAAAAAGTATTCTCTATGGGGAGCAAAAAAACCTGTGATATTTAGATGAGATCACCATACAATATTCTCCTGGATGGAATTTAAACAAAAGTATCCATCTACTAAGATGAGCTTTCTTGTTTGAATGCTATAAGGATGCAGAATCCAATATGTAAACGTTGATGAGGGGGAGCTGGCGGCAGGGAAAGGGTTGGGATTGGGAGAGGAGGAGCAAACTGTGCCATGACATTCATGCTCAACTGATAAAAACTTTGCCAAAGACTTACCCCCCATCATTTATTTATTTATTTATTGTAATTCCAAATCCCTAACACTCTACAATAATGTCACATTTTAATGTAATATCGTCTCGTCCAATGCATATTCATGAAATAAAAATCTTGGCAGTGGCACAAGAAAAGGGGGATGAAGTGTGTTTGGCGGAGTGCGTCACGTTTCCAGACCAGCGGATTTTTTGATTAAAGTCCCTTATCCGTTTTATCATGCATATCCACTCTCTGATTAAAGTGATCTGGAGCTGACACTCACAATGTCAGTATGCACTGAGACCCTTCACACAAAACATGGTTGGAATTTATATCCTTAAAGGAGAAGAAGAAGAAAGGGAGAGAGAGACTAGCAAATACCTGCTAGATTAATTTAAGCATATAGGTATATAGATATGTATTGAAGTAAGAATTTCAACTAGAGCTAAGCCCTATAGGCTCTTCTTGTAATATCTGCTTTGAAAACAGACTCTTTGCTACAGCTGAACAAGTTACTGGGGGGAAAAATACCTCACTGAATATTTGCAACGTTTAAAAAATACAGGGGAAATCTCACTTTGCTGAATATTCACGAACTTACAAATTAGTGGAGTAAAAATATTCACATCACCAAATATTCACAAGGTTATAAATTACTGGGGGGGGGACCCACCTTGCTGAATATTTGCAATGTCACAAATTACTGAAAAAATACCTCCACGAATATTCAAAATGGAATTACTGAAAGGTGGCTCATTTTGCCAAATATGCATGATATTTTGATGCTGCTTGGCACCCTTTTCTTCTCCCTCTTCTTTTCTGATATTGCAATCCTAAGCAGACTTACTTCGCAGTAAGTCCTACAGGGATTAAGCCCCACTGAACCCAATGGGATCCATCTATGCATAAGGTAAGAATAGGACTCTTTGGAACGTTCTGGATAGAGAAAGGATGCTTTTGATGAGGGGAAGTAGGTGCATCTATTATTAGTATTACTAGTAGTAGCAGTAATTGCATTATACAAAGAAAGTCTCAAAATGACATAAAACACCATAAAATAAAAAAGCTTCAAATCCATTAAAAACCAGAGAACAAACAGAAAAACTAAATACAGTAAACAAACTTTCTAAAGTGCTCATCCAGTAATATTATTAAAAGGACAAATCCTATCCCACCCCACTAAAAGGGTAGGCTTTCCCCAGCTTTTGAGGAAGGGCCGTAGCTAGGGTTGCCAGGTTCAGGGCCTGAGACTGATCCTGTATCTTTAGGAGAAGAGAAAGTCAGCCAAGTGCAAGTGTTCTTGCAACCCTGTCATGGGAAAAACCACAAGGTAGAATTATCCCTTCCCCCTGCACAAATTTTAAAGATACAGAAGACCTCTTGGAGGTCAGGCCCGGCAACCAAGAGGTCTTCTGTATCTTTAAAAGTTGTGCAGGGGAAGGGGGAATTCCACCTTGTGGTTTTTCCCATTACAGTGTTGCAAGAACATCTGCATTTGGCTGACTTTCTCTTCTCCTAAAGATACAGGATCAGTCTCAGGCCCTGAACCTGGCAACCCTAGCCGTAGCTCAGCGGTAGAGCATCTGCTTTGCATGCAGAAGGTCCCAAGTTCATTCCCCATCACCTCTAGGTAGGGCTGGCAGAGACTCCTGCCTGAAACACTGGAGAACTGCTGCTAGTCAGTGTACACAGTACTGACTTTGGTGGACCAATAGTCAGTATATGGCAGCTTCCTATGTTCTTCCCATGTTCCTAAAAGGTGAGCATCACAACAGTGACCAGAATCAGATGGAGATATCAACCAATATTAAGAGCCAAAAAAGCCTGGCCTCTGTTGTGGTGCTCACCTTTTTTAGACTTCCCTGTGCCCATGGCTCTTATGCCATTCTGTCAATCACCAGTTCTTGCTGAATCAGGGCAAATAATTTGCCTGCCTTTCTTGAGAGGCCAGAAAGAAATCCAGATGTAGAAGAGCATGAGAGGATCCTGTACCTTTAATTGCAGCACAGCAGAAGCCGTCTCAATGGGTAGGTCACTTTGCTGAAAATTTCATGATAAGTTACTGCTGCCAAAATGCCCTTAGTTGCTCCACCCCCCTTTGTGGCAGATGGCCTCCTAATCTCAGAGCAGCACAACCTGTGACCCACCAGGTGAAATCTGGTCTGCTTGTGATAAATTGTGGCCTAGCAGATTCTTGACAGCCTCCTTCTTTTCACAGTCCCAGGCAAGAAGCTAAACCATAAGGTTTATCTAAGGACTTGCCAGGGAATTGATAGACCTATTGAGATGCATCCAATGCAGTGCTCACACAAGGAGAAGTCCCTCACCCCTCCTCCCTGCTGCAACCCTCTGCCCTTCTCCCACAAAGCCTCACCTGAAGGTCAGGAGACCCTCAAGGAAGGCCTAGGATGTGATGATGAGGGCCTCCACTGAGAGGGGGAAGTAGGGAAATTTAGATGGAGACAGGTTATGCTAGGGTTAACTCCAATTGCATAAATTACCGCTTTACAATTTTCTTCCAGAAGAGTTTGACCATAGTAGCGTATTCACTGGTAACTTCAAGTTTGAATTGCTGCAATGCACTCTTATGTGGATTTTCCCTTGCACTTGATCTGGACACTGTAGTTAGTGCAGAATGCTGCAGCATAGTTGCTGACAGGAGTGAGACCCTGTCACCATATAACACTTCTGCTCAGATATCTGCACTGGTTGCCAAGTTCCTGGTTTTACTGTCTTACCCCTTATAAACCTAGTAAATCACTGCGCTCTGCAGGCCAGGGCCTCCTGCAGATACCATCTTATCAGGAGGGGTCTGCTCCACACAACATAGGAAGAGGACCTTTAGTGTTGTGGCACCGACACTTTGGAATGCCCTCCCCTTAAATATTAGACAGGCATCATCTCTGTAGTCTATTTGGCCGTCTACTGAAGAACTTCCTCTTTCAACAAGCCTTTTAAGTAGTCTTATCCCAATTTGCATCTGTTTCGGAATTGCTTTTCAGGACCTTTGTAAAGATTTTTTTTAAAATACATTTTTAAGATGTTTTATTTTAAACAATGTTTTTAAGACGTTTTGTTTTTGAGATGTTTTAAGATATTTCTAGTGTTTTGTTCTTTGTTTGCCATCTTGGGCTCCTTTGGGAGGAATGGCAGAATGAACTTTAATTAATTAATAATATAAAGCCCTTAATAGCTTTGGACTAGTTTATTTGCAGCATTGGCTTACCCCATATGTGCCCAGTCGACTGCTTTGATCTGCAGAACTGGCATTATAACAGGTGCCACGTAATACCTGTTCTACAATCAATCTTTTATTGTGATAGCATCTGCACTTTGGAATGCCCTGCCAATTGACATCAGGCAGGTGCCTTTGCTATACTCTTTTCAGTGGCCTCTTAGAAGATTTTTGTTTAGGCAAACCTATCCAGACATGTTGACATGTTTATTTTTATTATCTTTTAAATGTTAAACACTGTTAAATGTTAAAATTGTTTGTTTTTAACTGTTTGTGTTTATCATTTTAATATTTCTTGTAAACCACTTTGAGGTTTTATTACAATCAAGTGGTATATAAATCTTGTTAAATAAATAAAAATTAGAATAGGTGGTCCTTCAGATATCCTAGTATACACCCTAACAGGATGTTAGCCTCAGACCTATACTGTCTGGTAGGTATGATCTGCACCAACAGCCGTCAGTGCCCATTCCACAAAAGCCTTTGGCTCCCCAGCTATGCAAAAGCCTGCAAGATGAGGCCACCTTTCCATCTTTGCACCATAGCATATCCCATAATACTATTTCTTCCTTCAGCCCAGCCATAAAAAAATGGGGCAACCCAGATTGTGTTTTATTGTTCACTATTGTATTTGTTTACTTACACTTTTTTATCTTTCTCCAGAATAGCAAGTAAAGTGATATGGGTTTGGGAGCGGAAGAAGCCATGTAAAATATATATTTAAAAATGTGGGTACCACAGTACAGCAGACTTTACCAAGTCAGTTTACTGAATTTAATATATTAGTTCATCTCTCCTTAATTGTTTGTTTTGCTTTTGTTGTTACAGGTGGTCTCCATAATTGTATACCTTATAATTTGCACCCAAATAGAGTCATCTTCCTCCTATTTATCAGCAGACTCTAATAGCAGAGACGCCATTCATGGGCCATATCACTGTTAATTAAGACTGAAAGCATTTATCAATTAATCAGTTCAATTGATCTACTAATTCATTAATTACAGCATTTTAATTGAACCTGTCTCCTAGTAAAAAGGTGTTTGGTACTGATGGCGGTATTATGAACAGTCTGTGTAACATCGCTTAAATGCATGGTCCAGATCATTCAATGAAACTGTTTCCTGAGCATGATTGGAGAATGCTCTGAGAAAAGGTTCTGCTGATTAATTTCTGTGTCTCAGAATAATGTTACAGGCACTGAAGTATGGCCAGTACAAAGTTGGTCATCCACCTTCATGGAGAAAAGGTTATGGCTCTAGTATCTGCACCATCAAAGGGTTGTATTCAACTAAATCCTATTCAGAGCTGACCCATTGAAATTAATGAACCTAATTTAGTCATCTTTATTAAATTCAATGGGTCTACTCTGAGGAAGGCTAGTATTGAATACCACCCCAGGAGTGTTTGCTATGTAAAAGAATGTATAATGAGCTCTCTGCAGAAGCACCAACAGCAGCAAATTTGGAGAGTGCACCATCCTGTCTTTCTCTTTTCCTCTGTTTGTCTTGGAGCAAAGAAAAGACATTCCATTTCTCCCAGGTGTTTGATTTTTAATTCTGTTTTCTGCAGTCGGTGGTATCTGTTAGTCGGTTACTTTAATGGTGATCTGCCTGGCATTGTTAAAAAATCTTTTAAAATTAGTGTGCAGTCATTTTTGGTTCTTTGCCTATAGTATTTTAACTTCAATTGCATTTTGTTCGGACAAGCCCTGAACCTTTCTGGAGCAGCCCACTTCAGCTCTAGATTCAGGATTTGTCTGAATATGATGCATACCCTACTAAACAGAAGGTGTCTGGTATGAAAGTACTAGCTTGATTTAAATCACCTTGAGAGTTTTTTTGGTATAAGGCAATGGAAATTTATCATCATCTAGCTCCCTCTTTTGGCAATGCAGTTAGAGAGGCAGGATGGAGAAGGTTGATTCCCCCCCTTTCTTTTTACAGATTAAGAAGATGAATCTAAGTCAGGAATGCAAAGGAACTTTTTTTTCTTTGCAGCCACAGATTGAACTCAAACTGGGCTGTGAGGGAAAAGTCTTCCTTTGCAAGCATGGCTTGGAAGCTGGGCTGCAAAGGAAGAATCAGGGTGATGTCCAGTGATCTTTCCCAGTAGCCTGCAGTGAGTGGGGTAGCTCAGAATATGGCCTGCTGGACAGATCATGTTCTCCATGCCTGCTACTAGATTAATGCTCCTGTGTTTGTCAATATGTGAATGGGGACATGCCAAGGAGCCTCACCCTAGTCTTCCTGTGAAGGGTGTGATGGTTTGTTGTGATAAGGGAGGGGAGAGAAATTTGATTCAGTTCACATTTGAAGCCAAGTCTATCAGATTGGCACTTTCTGAAACAATATGAGAACCAAAACACACTTATCCAAATTTTGCAATGCAGTTCTCCAACCAAACCCTTTGTACAAAAATGCATATATTGGGGAGAAATGTGAAAAAATGCATATAGTGAAAATAACATACTAAAATGCATTAGGAGAAATTGCAAAAATGTGTACCTTAGTCAAAACTGCATATAAATAAGTGTTTATTAGGATAAATTTACATTAAAATGCTGAAGATTTTTCATGAGGATTTAAAAAAAAAACAATTGCAAATTGCTGCAGAAATGTGGAGAAATGAATTTAAACCTGGAAAAATGAGAAATGGAAAGAACTGAAATGGACAGATCCTTCTATTCCATTCCACATATGGCTGTATACACAAAGGGTTCCTAGAATCCAGAATCGCAATTCTGCAGGATTCTGGGCTGTGTGGAAGCCTTTGGATGTACATGTAACCATGTGAAGGCTCCATCTTTATGGAGAGTTGTGCTCTTCGCACAAAGAGTAGTGATAAGTATTCTTGGCTCATCCCTGCTCCTGAGTTGATGAAGACAGGAGCATTAACATCCAAACAAAGCTGATGGTTTATATTTTCCAGTGTTTCAGTCACATCAGTGCTGTTCCCAACATCAGAAATTATATGGGGAAAGACTAGAACACAGAGTAACATTGGGGGAGTAAGGGCACAATCCTGGAATATGCTCCCCTCAATAAATCCCAAAATGAGATCTAATAAACCAGGTGAATTAACAGGGAAATGTCATACCAAGGTATCTTCAGCGACCTCATTTCACCATTTCGAAGCACCAAGTCTCATATCTCTATCGTAGCCCTCAGGCCATGAACATTGTTTTTAAGACTTGATCTCTCCAGACGCTATAGAGCTGTTTTATGTTGCAGTCCCTTTATATTACATTTAAAGTTAAGGGTTTTTTTCTTTAGTTACACCTATTTTTTAATATTAAAATAAAATGCTACATCCATCTAACTGCATTTTAGGTAGATATATTTCTACAATACATGGCTGTGATCCTAAGGGCATTTCCTTGGAGGTATGTTCTCTTGAGTTCAACGTGGCTTACTTCAATGCAAATGCATTCAAAATTGCAGTGCAAAGGCTCTCTTTTTGATTTCTAGTTGATTTTCAGTGGATGGATGTTGGGAAAGGAGGGGAGCTGGTCCATAAATCCTCTTTTAGTGTTTTGCTATTTATGCAAATTTCCAAATAGAAAGGCATATGGCACCAAAGTAGCATTAACTATCTGCTTTTCACCAGATCTCTCACTGCCACATTAGAAGGAAAAAAGAAAATGACTCAGGGGAGGGAACTGCAGAGAGAAGTGGAATGTCATATCTAAATGTATTGAATTTGTTTTGTCTCTCCTTTGCATCCCCAGTTCTCTTCAGCCATTGCAGCTTCAGCTGACTGGGCCCCTGGTGAAAGTCTCTTCTACATAATCCATCAACATCATCAAATCCCTCTTTCCACATGCCTTAGAATGTCCCTTTCTGGAACCTAGGAATACAGTTCACATTGAAAGTCGAATCTATCAAATTCACACTTGCCGAAACAATATGAGAACCAAAACTGAAACAAATTGTTTGCAAAAATGTGTACCTTAGTCAAAGCTCCATACAAAAGTATTTATTAGGAGAAAATTGTACTAAAATGCTGAAGAGTTTTCAACAGGATTTTTTTGTTTTTAAAGCAAATTGCTGCAGAAATATGAACTGAAATTGAGATTGGAACAATGAGAAACTAAGAGAACCAAACTTGACAATTCCTTCCTTCCCTACTAGAACCAAAAATTCCATCCAATCCTATGCTATAGTAATTGGGATGGGTTTTGCATACCTACAAATACAAAATAGGCCTGGAAAACAACCTTACCATAAGACAGCCACCAAACACACCCTGCCTTCCTCAGAGGAATAAAGCCTCAGCTGGTGGCAAGAAAAAAGAAGGTCCTGAGTGGGGAAAAGAGGCTGACAAGGCACTTGAAAGGAATGGAGGCAATACATACTTTAGCATCTGGCACAGTCCATTACAATTGTTAAACAACAAGCAGAATAGTCTGCCAAGATCCTCAGCAATTTTCAGGGGGTCTGGGGAGGGACATTTGGGAACCATTGGACTAGACAGACCCTTGGCCTGATACAGCAGGGCTCTCCTTATATGCCTTCCCACACGTCTCCTAGTGAACAGCACTAAGGCATGCCATGTATTGGTGTGTGACAGAAAGGGGAATCATAACACATTGTGACTGGGGGTAGCCATCACTCAGTCTACATTTTGGGGCCACTACATAGGTACCAGAACAGATGTTTTATTTTATATACATTTAATCTGTTTTAAAGTCTTTTGTTTTTTAGGATGTATTAAAGTGCTTTGGTGTTTTTGTTTACCACCCTGCGCTCCTTCTGGAAGGAAGGGCAAGAGATAAATTTAATAAATAAATAAATGGGAAGTGGTGCTAATTTTTTGACACTTACTGATTGCTTCTCCAAAAATGTCCTTTTTTCGAAATTCCTTATGTTGAGGGAAATGTGACTCAGTCTGCAAATACTGCTATGGAGTGCTGTAAAGTTAGAGCACAAGATCCACAGATGTAATAAGAACCAGTGTTAAATCAAAATAGGCAATGGGGAGTGAGGTGTTGGGGAGTAAAAATGTTTGAACAAGAACTACCAATGTCTCTCTCCCATCCACCCACCTCCAAAAATCCACACTGTGTACATTTTGGTGTATCCATTTTGCATTCCGCCCAATAATGTACCATGCCCAATGCAGTTTTTCAAAGCAGCAGGGTTATTTTCTCCATTCTAATTGATGAACAGCTGTGCGGTAATAGACTACAAAGCACAGCTTCACTGATCTCTCCTCAGGCCACTCCAGGAACTAAAGGCTCCACAGGGAATCAGAGGGAATGAAAGGAGTCCCCTCCCCCTGCCTATTATTATTTTATTTTTAAATAAATACATTTTCAAAATGTCTCCCCATTCTGTCTCTCTCTCTCTCTTAGCACTTCATAACAGCAATAATTAACTCCAATTTCTCCTTGGAGAGAACGCAGCTGCTCTGGTTCATCCCACTTCATAGCTCCATCATGCTTTGCACCAGTCAGATGATAGTGGGATGATTTCACTCTCTTTCTTGAATAAGAAATATGGGTGTTTTCACTCATAGCTGACTGTGACTTTCTATTTTTTATATATTTCTATTTATTTATTTTGCATCTGTTGGATTTGCCAAGCAGAGGAAGCTCCAGGAAATGGAAATCCAGGAGCCTGCAGGGCAGCTTAAACCTTTACTATGACACAGGCTTGCTTCTTATGCACATTGCTGAAGCAACATGGGGGCAAAACATGCCAAAGTGGTCCCCAAGCTGCTCTCCAAGGAAGCATGCCTTTGAGGATGCCTCTCTGTAAGCCCTCTTCATAACAACCTGGCATGTCAATGGAATATGAGCCAACAAGGAGCATGATGAGGCTAAACTTTGTTTCCCTATTTTTTTGGGGGGGAAGGGAGGGAATAAATCATTTTACCTGATCCTTTTCCAAACTGAGTTAGGGAAGGCTTACCCCAAGGCTGCCAAAGCTTTCTATGACTGTTAACGGGGCTGTTGTTGTTTCATGGTTTTGTTTTTATAGTAGGATATATCCACTTGTGTTTTTTTAATAATGTTGTAAGACACTTGGACATGTCAGGCCTGGCGGCCAAAAGTGGCTCTCCAAGCCTATCTGGCCTTTGGGACACTCCCCCTGGTACAGCCCTCCCTAGCCACACCTTCTCTTCCCAGGTCACGCCCCTCAGAGGCCCTGCTTTGAGGGTTTTCCTCTGGCTGGCACATTTTCTTGAACTTACCTGAATGGAGAGGGATGTGTGAGTATGTGTAGAAATCAGTCTACTGTACAAAGATAAAGTTGACATTCACTGCTCCGCCCGCTTTTGCTTCTCACCCCACCCACTACTGGCTAGGGTTGCCAGGTCAGAGGCATCCCAAACCCTGAGATTTTGGGAGTGGGTCCTCATGATGTCATGGGGCAGGCCCTTGTGATGTCATGGGGTGGGCCCTACTGATGTTATTACGCATGATACATTAAGCATCAACCACAATTGCTTGGAGCATACCATTCAAACAAAACCATTTATCTGATTGGAAATTAAGCCTGGGTTGTTGTTGTTATGTGCCTTCAAGTTGATTACGACTTATGGCGACCCTATGAATCAGTGACCTCCAAGAGTATCTGTCATGAACTGCCCTGTTCAGATCTTGTAAGTTCAGGTCTGTGGTTTCCTTTATGGAATCAATCCATCTCTTGTTTGGCCTTCCTCTTTTTCTACTCCCTTCTGTTTTTCCCAGCATTATGGTCTTTTCTAATGAATCATGTCTTCTCATTATGTGTCCAAAGTATGATAACCTCAGTTTCATCATTTTAGCTTCTAGTGACAGTTCTTGTTTAATTTGTTCTAACACCCAATTATTTGTCTTTTTTGCAGTCCATGGTATGCGCAAAGCTCTCCTCCAACACCACATTTCAAATGAGTTTATTTTTCTCTTATCCGCTTTTTTCACTGTCCAGCTTTCACATCAATACATAGAGATTGGGAATACCATGGGCTGAATGATCCTGACTTTGGTGTTTAGTGATACATCTTTGCATTTGAGGACCTTTTCTAGCTCTCTCATAGGAACATTTAATGTAGCCTACTTGCTTTTGGCAAGAAGAGCTTAAGTGCCATCAGACCAGGCCAGTCACCAGAAGGCCGGAAGAAGGGAGCCTAGTCTTGTGGAGATGTTAGATGGGAGCACTCAGGAATAAAGATGGATGCCCCTGAAAGCTGCAATTCTAAACACACTTACTAAGGGACTAAGCCCATAGAACTCAATAGGACTTGCTTCTGAGTAGATATGGTTTGGATTGTGCTGTTGGTAAAGCTTGACTAGGGATCTTCTGCAAATATATTGATATTAAAACAAGGTTGGCAACCTGCTGCCTGGAATGCCCTGCCCCTGCTTTTTAACATGGCTGCTCCAAACATCTTTACAGATTTGACCTTCACTTCAGAAAGAGGTTTGAGAAATGACTAAGAGTAAGAATATTCTCTACCCTTTCTGTCTACCCTGTGGGCTGCTGGTAAGCTCACTTTGACAGCCAACCCAATTCCAGTGAGTAATAATTGACACAGAGAAAGCACACATGGTTTGGTCAATATTCACAGGCAGCAGCTTGGGAACAACAGCAGTTGCAGCCACACTTCCCTGTATCCAAATTCTCTTTTACCAGTATTGAGCAAGAAACAAACTGTCATGCAACCAACAAGGTGCACTGTCAGTGGGTTTAAAAAGGTTGGGCTGAATGCATGGAACCACTGTTGTTGCTTCTATGGATGTAAAGGAGTGAGGTTGAAGGTAAATGAAATGCAAATAGGAAAAGAAAAGAAAAAGACAGTGATGATTTCCTAAATGCAATACAATACCAACCACAAGATTCCTGTGAATAAGGCAGAAAACTCAGCATCCAACAACCAGTCAGGATTCCTAACCATAAACCAAAACTAAAAAAATCCTAGCAGCAAGTCAGCCAAAGTCACAGAAATCTCCATGTAGCACAACTTGAGCCAGGGACTGCAGTTAGTGCAGAATGCTGTAGCACAATTGCTGACATGAGTGAACCCCTATCAGCACATAATATCTCTGCTCTGAAATCTGCACTAGTTGCTGATTTGCTACCAAGCCAAGTTCCAGGTGTGCTTTCTATGTTATGGGTGCCACACAGTACTTTTTCTGCTCTTATAAGAAATCAGTCCTTTAGTGAGGCAGCACCTACGCTTTGGAACCCCCTGCCTATTGACATTAGGCAGACATCTTCATTGTACTCTTTTCAGCACCTGCTAAAAACATTCTTGTTTAGGCAAGCCTATCCAGGCATGTAGGAGCTATTATGTTTTTTATCTGTTTTTAACTCATTGTTGGTTTCATCATTTTGAATGTTTTAAATACGTCTTTAACTGTTTTTGCCAATATATTGTTTTAATTCCTTCTGTAAATTGCTTTGAGATTTTTTACAACAATGTGGTATATAAATGTTGTAAATAAAATACATAAATAAATTTTGGAGTCACTGTGGCCCTTGGGTCTCTTTCCGCTTTTAGGTAGAAAGGAATCTGCCTTATACCGACTCAGGCCATTTGATACCATCTAGCTCAGTACTGATGACATGGACTAGCATTGGCTCTCCAAGATTCCAGGCAATAGTTTTTTCCAGAAATTGAATTTTGGACCTTTGCAAGCAAAGCATATGCCCTACCACTGAGCTACAGTCCTTTCCCTGTTTAAAAAAGCATCTTTTAAAATTGTTCTTTTCAAATCACTAATGAATGCACATCATACCTAGGGCAGATCCACACCATTCGTTTAAAGCACATTTAACACACATTTGAAGCACATGAATCCCACCACAGAATCATGGGAACTGTCATTTGTTAAGGGTGGAAGGAACTATAATTGTGAGGGGAAAACTACACTTCCCAGGATTCTTTGGGGGAAGTCATGCACTTTAAATGCAAGTTGGATTTGCTTTAAATGTATTGTGTGGATCTACTTCATAAACTTTGCCTGCATGTAAATTGTTTTAATTCATTTTTTTTCAATGGAAATGAGCTATAAAGTTTATTGGGTGACCATGGACTACTCACCATCTCTCAGCCTAATCTGCCCCTCAGGATGAAAACAACAGAGGGGAACCATGACCACCCCAAGCAAAAACAACACACTTAAAATGTAGAGGAAATAATAATGTACAACCATATTGTGAAATCAGATACTTATCGGGACATAGTATGAAGAAATATGTATATAAGCATGACTGTCAAAAATGTTTATTGTTTACACAACCTGTAAAGATATTCATATTGCAATCCTATGCTTGTTTACTCAGAATTCAATGGGGCTTACTCAAACAGGGAAGCATGCACAGAACTGCAACCTCAAGTGATAAGGAACTTCACTCACCCAACCCAAAATTCAGAATTATGCCACTTTAAGTTATTTTGCAACTATTTATACTTGTTTTTATGGTTATTGGATTTTAAAGGGATTTATTTCTTGTGAGCTGTCTTAGTTTCCAGTCGGCAACCCCACCTCACAGGAATATGGGAAAGACTCCATTTACACACATACTGAAGATGTAAAATCCATACACCCCATATAATAGTTTATTGTCAAAACCAGTTGATCATTGCAGAACGTTTTTTAAATAAATAAATAAAATCAGTATTAGCTTCCTACCAAATAAAAGTAGTGATACCTAAGTAAGCCCTGCCTAATTGCTTTAAAAATAGGATTGGAGAGGGACAGAAACATTTACAACACAAACATAATTCTTTGCTATGTTTACTCAAAAGTCCCATTAATTTACAGCATAATCCTAGCCACGTCTACTCAAAAGTAAATCCTATTGAATTCAATGGGGTTTACTTCTGGTATGCAGGATTAGCATTGCAGCTGTACTGCCAGAAAAGCAAATATTACATTAAAGCTTCATATTGGGAAGATTTTCAAAACACTGCCCTCTTCAACAGCCCAGGAAAATTTAAAGTTGTTTGACTCCTGCACACAGGAGAGAAAAAGACTTTTACTACTTCTGAAAGCTATATTCTTATTCAATTTATGAGATTTTCAGATAAGCAGGAAAAAACAACAGTTTTCTAGCCTTGCAATGGGATCTAGGTATTGCCTGGAGGTCAACAAATCACTTGTCAATCACAACCCTGACTTCACTTACTGGCTACATACCTGAAAGGACGGGGTTAGAGCAACCAGCTATGAGTTCATTTAACAGAAGTTGTGAGGGGTGGCTGAGGTTTTGGTGTATATGTTGTGAACCAGACCACCTAGAAACTTAATTTCTGTTTTAAATGAAAGCTGAGAGTCTGGAGATTAATGTGACTCATCAGGAGAGCCAGGGAGGACCCCAAACACCCAGAGTCTCTGGGCAAAAACTGGAGACCTGGTAACCTTACTACTGGTGTATGGCCCCCGGAAGGTTGCCAGAAGGGAATGTGGCCCTCAGACTGAGCCAATCCATGGTTTAACTTACCTCTAGTTCCCCCTTCAGCTAAGATAAGCACCAATGCTATAGATGTTCCAATGAAGACACACCCATCCTGTCAGGGTTTTGCTAGTGTTTGACTCCAGAGTATGGTATTATGCTTTTCATTTGCTGCTGTGTTTTGTTTGTTCTGTGAATTTTATTAATGTTTTGAATCTGTTTAATTTGTTGTACTTCTGGTTGCGCACTGCCACATGAAAAGCAGCATGCCGAAATAAATAAATAGTTTGATTATTCATTTATGAGTAGCAGCCTCATACCTGCCATTGCTTGGGAATTCTAAGAAAAAAAAACCAGGCAGTGTTGAAATCAGTGGTTAAACTCAGTGCAGTTTTGAACAATTAAGGGAGCCCTCTTGATTCAAAATGAAATCTAATTGTACCCAAGCATAGATGAAAACCAGCTCCTTTCATCTCAGGAACCATCACGCAAAATTTTGTTACAATATCTTAAGAGTTTCCCAAATGCATAGCAAATAAACAATTATTTCATTTATGAATAATCTCTTATATATTCATCTCAAGGTGATTTACAGTCATATCCCAAAAACATCTCATAAAACATAAGGCTATCAATGGCTACTAGCCATGAATGCTATGCTCTGCCACCATAGTTGGAGGCAGTATACTTCCGACTACCAGCTGCTGGAAACCACAGGAAGGGAGGGTGCTCTTGTGCTTAGGTCCTGCTTGTGGGTTTCCTATAGGCATCTAGTTGGCCACCGTGAGAACAGGATGTTGGACTAGATGGGCACTGGCCTGATCCAGCAGGCTCTTAAGGTAAAGACTTTTCATCGAGCTGGAAAGGCTTGATGAAACAAATATGTCTTCAGTCTTTTCCAGAAAATACAGATATTTATTGCAATTATATGCCACCTTTCCGCCAAGGCACCCAAGGTGGTCTACAGCTTAAAATATTAGACTAAGCAAATGCTACATAATAATGTGGCTTCAGGGGCTGATGGCACAAGCTCCTTATTTTATTTATTTTATTTATAGAATTTATTAGTCGCCCATCTGGCTGGCTGTCCAGCCACTCTGGGCAACGTACAACATAGGCATATAATACCTAGACATTGAAAATCTAAAAACAATGAAGATAAAATCTAGCCCACCCCAAAAGCCTGCCTGAAGAGCCAGGTCTTCAAGGCCCGGCAGAAACTCATCATAGAAGGGGCCTGGGTTTCCTCTCTTGGCCCCACTGCTAAACTTCCTCCATAAAAGTTGTGGCTATCATAGCTGTACTACTGTTTCCTGTGTCATTTAGCAGACTGGGAACTTCATCTCTGTCACGGGCCGCAAGGAGAACCTTTGGTAGGATTGGGAGGAAGGAGAGTGGGGTATAGCACTTAGAGGGGGGACTGTCAGTTCTGCTGAAACTGGCACTAGGGAAGGATTTTCAGAGCCCTCAGAGCCTGCTTGTAGAATTATTGAGAACAGGCCAAAGGCCTCCATCTCCCACCAGTGCTGATGTAAATCATGATGAAGATAGGCTAAAAAAAGAAAAGGTGTGACATCCACAGCCTGATGAAGTCAATGGCAACCTTTCCATTTATTGGAAAAGGTGGTAGATTCAGAGCTTGGAAAAGTTACTTTTTTGAACTACAGCTCCCATCAGCCCAATCCAGTGGCCATGCTGGCTGGGGCTGATGGGAGTTGTAGTTCAAAAATGTAACTTTTCCAAGCTCTGGAGATTGTTACTTTAGTAAGTAAGCTAGGGCTCATACTATTGATGTGGCTGTAGGAATAAATATTTGGGGTGTGATGTTCTGTAGTTATTCCTCAGCTGAAAAAAATACAGCATGAGTTTAATAGTCTTGTTGGAATAATATGGAAGAACAAGCATTATTATAATGACTGTGGTAATGCCTTCTCCCACAACAACAGACATCTGTAAGAGCCAATCAGTGGATGTCACACCTTTTCTTTTTTTAGCCTATCTTCATCATGATTTACAATACAAGCTTACGAGGGGGTGTAAGAACTTGAAAACTTCTGTCTGGGCCTGCTTAGCTAGCCAAAGAGGCCTGCTTCACCCAACATCAGCCATGACAGGACCTTATAATAGAGTCCTGTTTGGAATGGAGTGTCTGGATTAAACCTGTCTCTGGGACTCAGAAATTAGAGCAAGATAAGAAACTAGTAAGCTAGGTCAAGCGCCGATAAGGGTCTAGAGTAAAGCTGACGGTGACAGATTGGTACCGATTTGGCCAAGTGATAGAAGTGATGAGACCAGAACAGGCAGCTGTGAGGAAGAGATTAACAGAGAAGGTCGCGGTGGGATATAGTTCTCAAGTTGCAGTTGCTTCTGCTTTAATGTAAAAGAGTAGAATCAGTGGTTAAAGGATGTTCCAAAATGGCACACCATGAAAAATACATCCAACATGACAGGCTACACTATCTCTTGGTATTAGATTCTTGGCCTGAGTAGAGTTTTCATTCTCTCAAGTTTCCTTCTCCAAAAGAGAGCTAGGGTCCTAGATTCCCCAAGGCCAGAAGACAATGATGTGAGAAATGCCCCAAGATGGTATTATGCACATAAACAAATCTTTCAACAAACCTTTTAAGCTGAGACCTATCCCAGTCTGTCTGTGGCTGCTTTCACACATGGGGCTAATAGCACTAGTTTAACGGATTAAAAAGGTAGCGCTTCTGTCCCGATTTCTAAAATCCATTTCACACTGCAGTACCTCTTGCGATAAGGAACAGTACTTTTTCAGCCAATATAGCTGCATCTCGTGCAACGGTCTTTCACACGGCTTGTTTTCGTCCCTCACCCATGCACACTGTTCCCCACCGCGTAGGAGGTCTAAGACCTTGTCCCGTCGCCATGCAAGCCCTCTCCCTTTAGGATCTGACTTTTTAAATTGTTTTAGTTGTATCAAGACAGGGGTGTGTGGGAAATGCTGCTGTTATCTGTGCTGATGCCGGAATACCGGTACAACGTTTGTCAGGCAAAAAAAAAAAAACCCCTGCGTGACTAAAGGCTGGGAATGCACTGCATGCTGGGATGCTTGTCATGTGAGCGGCAGCAGCTAGCGAAAAACTCCCACGATCTTCCGGGTTCCCAGCCTTGCTAACAGATTATTTCTGGTATCATTTATTGCGGAAATTAGTGCTATACTTGCACTACATTCCACCAGAATTCCAGAGCTATCGTGTGAAAGCTCAAATATAATGCGCAAATTACCAGGTAAGAAATTGTCAAAATAACAGAATAAAGTGCAGTGTGAAAGCACCCCGTGTTTGAATTGCTTGTTAATACGTGTTTTTAATATGTTTTTAACCCTTTTTTAAAAGTTCTTTTTAAAGCTTTTAAAAAAATGTTTTTAACATTGTTTTGTTTTAATGTATTTTAAGGTCTGTTTTGATGATGTTTTAAAGTGTTTTTAGCATTTCTGTTTGCTGCCCTGGGCTCCTGCTGTGAGGAAAGGTGGGACATAAATCAAATAAGAATGAAAGAAAGAAAGAAAGAAAGAAAGAAAGAAAGAAAGAAAGAAAGAAAGAAAGAAAGAAAGAAAGAAAGAAAGAAAGAAACCGTTATGCCTACAATATCAAACTGACACCTGATGATAACTGTGGCCTTGTCAGGACTGGACTGTGGACAGTAATCTGTAGTGAGTCAGGAGGTGGGAATTAGGAGCCAGAGCCTGAGACCAATCACAGAGGATCTGAGGGCAAACCACGAGGCAGGACAAAAACCTGAGACACACACAAGAGCTCAGGTAGACCCTGTAACTCAAGCAAGGCACCACTGAGACAGAAAGCCTTTTTATAGGCCTCATCTGCACTATGCTGCCTAAGCAGTAATCTGCAACTGTAAAGCAGTGTCCAACTGAGCAAATTTGGGGAAGGACTGTAGCTCAGAGCTTGGAAGGTTACTTTTTAAAAAGTAATAAATTGCAGTTATAATTACATGGCCCAAAAAAGTAGTAATTACCGTTACAATTACAATTGCTCTGAGAGTAACTGATTACTTTACTTTTCCTCCAAAGTAATCACTACAATTACATTTCAGTTACTTTTTTAAAAAAAGCCTACAAGGTGCTGGCCTTGCTGCTGCACATCTAAGTAGCCCAAACATTAAACAACATTAAAAATAAACACATACATACAGAGCTAGTAGAATAATTCCTTTTATCCATAAGATAGCAATGGTGGTCTCTCTGCTGGTAAGGGAGGTGGGGAGAGAGGCAGAGGCCACTACTCAGATCTTTGCAAGTCAAACCAAGTGCAAAGGGCGCCCCGCTCGCCGCGCAGCTGACGAACGGGGCAAGGTTGCAGGTGGGGGTGAAGACGCTGCCTCCATCTTTAATGAAGGCAGCGTCGCGCGTCGTGCTGATGACGAAAGCGCGATGCGTAACGTGAGGGGCGGGGCTGGCAGGACTATTTAAGTCCCACCGCCCCTCTTACCTTCCTCTCTTTGCTGCGCGACGACGTGGGACAGGCAGAAGAAGAGCGAAGAAGAGCGCAGTGAAGAACAGCGGCGGCCATTTTGGAAGGCCGCGTCACTGACGAGATCGGCGCCATTTCGAGGCGCCGATCTGTGGCAACACAGGCTGTGCTGCCAGCCTCTGCGCCATTAGGCGCGGGTTTGTGACTCCGGCATCTTCCAGTGGGCCGGAGAAGCGGCTGCAGGCTTGTGGAGCCAAATGAGGCCGCACCCCCCCACGGTGGGAGGGGGAGGGAGGCGCGCCACTTCTAAGGCTATTACTATAGCCTGTTAAACAAGAGCACACTCCGGTTTTTTCAAGGCTGTTTTCAACAGCTAGTCAAACAAGGGCTGCTGGGCTTTGAATATTCAAAGTTCCTTTTGCAGCCAGTCAAGCAAGATCACATTGCCTATATTGTATATTGCTCATATTATTACACTTACTATCCAGTAATAATATCTTATAATAATAATAATAATAATAATAATAATAATAATTTTGGATTGGTTTAAAAAACCAAGACAACTGTCATGCCATCCAAGAAAGGAAAAGGGGGGGCAAAAGGTAAGGGGAGAGCCTCCAGGCCTCCACAAAAACGCCCCCCCCAGCGCCTGGCTCCTCGGACGAGGAGGAGGCACCACCATGGGCTGCCATCTTAGCACGCCTTGAGGCATTAGAGCAGCGAGGGAGGGTGATGCCAACCCCTGCGCCCAGGTTTACCCCAACTGCTTTAAACGACGCTGCCAGTCCTGGAACTTCCACTGGGGGGTCACCAGGCCAAAGCGAGCTACTACCAAGGCTCACGGTGGCACACTTAAGGGTCAACAGCAAGGGTCTAACCGTGATATCCTTGCATTGGTTTTAGCGAGGCTTGAGGCGCTTGAAACACCTCCTGATTCCACACAGATGGTCAGCGATGGGCTGGTGGCTCCCCCTACTCCAACAGCGGCAGTGGGGACCGGCAGTGAAATAACTACACCCCAGGCTGGCATGATATCATCTCTGACTGGGCAGCTGGTAGGAGCGGGTGAGTCTGCCTGGTCTGCTCAGGCTTCTCGGTCTACAGGTTTGGGGTGGTCTCCTCAGGGAGGATCTCTACCGTCTCTCCAGGCTGCATGCAGCCAAATCTGGCAACAGGGAGGTAATGGACAGGGGATGACATCAGCGGTGTCATCTGAGGGGCTGGCTACAACAGCTGTTTTAGGTGCTGCACAGATGCAGCCAACCACAACTGCAAGTCCCTATCATAGTTCAGACCCTTTAGGTCGGTGGCAAGTAATGCTATCCCTTTTGGGAATACATCGGTCACCTTGGGTTTCCACCTGCTCCCTTCCACAAAAGAAAAAATTTGGAAGGGAGAGTATGTGGATGTCTTTTCGCTACTTTATAGGGAGCACCCCAAGAGAGACAAAGATAAGGAGACTGAGAGTGACATAGACAGGCCCAGGCGCAGAAGAATCGACCGCACCTGGGCTAATTGGCTACCAGCGTATTTGATATACGCAGGAGTGCTGATCGAGAGACAGCCTCAAAGGGCATTGTCTCTCTTTAAGTATCTAGACATAATATATAGGGCGTATATAGAATTCTCTGGGCTGGCTTGGCTGTCTTACGAAGAGGCATTTCGTATGCGGGCGGCGTGCGATGTGACCCTTCCATGGGACAAGAAGGAACCCGAGCTATGGCTGCAGTTTATGACTGCGGCCCGTGCCATGACTGGAGATAGGTGCGATAGCGGGCATCTTATCAGCAGGCAATCGACCGCCACCCTTCCCCGCTCTAATGCGGGGCAAGGGGTTCAACAACGGCTGCTATGCTGGGAATTCAATGCCCGAGGAACCTGCAATCGCAACCCGTGTCATTTCTGACACGAGTGTGCCATTTGTGGAGCCTCACACCCTTCCACCGCCTGCAGCAGAGGCAGGTCATACAGGGGAGGCGGCAGGGACCAGCAATGGGGCAGAAAACAGCCCCCACCTGGGGCCAATCAGGGAAAAGGGCCCCTCCCCAATTAAGCTACATGTTTTACAGGGCTTGTTAGCCGGTTATCCAGTAGCTGGAGATGCCTGTTTTCTTTTTAATGGTTTTTTGTCAGGCTTTCGAATTCCCTACAACGGTCCTAGGGTTTCTTACATGTCCCAAAATCTAAAATCTGTCATAGGCAGGGAGTCAATAGTGCGATTGAAAATCAACAAAGAAGTGCAAGCAGGGCGGGTGCTTGGCCCGTTCCAATCACCCCCTCTCCCTAACCTTCGAGTATCCCCATTAGGGATTGTACCCAAGAAGGTGGTAGGGGAGTATAGGCTTATTCACCACTTGTCCCACCCGCGTGGACACTCAGTTAATGACTTCATTCCTGACAGCCTATGTACGGTCCACTACACATCATTCGACTCTGCGGTGCGCATGGTTCAGGCCTGTGGTATAAGAGCATTAATGGGCAAGTGTGACATTAAGTCCGCTTTCCGACTACTGCCCGTCCACCCAGCAGATTTTGACCTCCTGGGCTTTAGTTTCGCCAACAAATTTTATGTGGACCGCGCCTTGCCTGTGGGATGCTCAATCTCTTGTGCAGTTTTTGAGCGCTTCAGCACTTTTTTAGAATGGGCAATCAAACATAAGGCGGGCAGGACTTCTGTCGTTCATTATCTGGATGATTTTCTATTTGCGGGTGGGGCTGGTACAGGTGAATGCCTACACCTAATGGCCCAGTTTCAGGATTTGACCGAAGAACTGGGGGTTCCTTTAGCCATAGAAAAGACAGAGGGACCTGCTCCAGTTCTGACTTTTTTAGGCATCGAAATTGATTCTGAGCAGCAATGCTGTAGGCTACCCCAAAACAAGCTGCTAACCCTCCACACGAGGATAAATGAAGTTATAAGGGCGAAGAAAGTTTTCCTCTCTACCCTCCAGGAGCTAGCAGGGCATCTTAACTTTGCGTGCAGGGTCATAGCGCCTGGTAGAGCATTTTTGAGGCGTGTATATGAGGCCATGGTTGGGCTCTCACGACCCCACCATCGATTTCGGGTTACAACGGCTTTACACGCTGACCTGGCTGTGTGGTCCTCCTTTCTGCAGGATTTTAACGGTACATCCTTTTGGAGGCAGGACCGACTCCTGGAGGCTGAGCTACAGGTCCATTCTGATGCGTCTGGGGGTTATGGCTTTGGGGTAGTCTTTGGGTCTTCCTGGTGTAAGGGACAATGGCCACAGACATGGGTTCAGGGGGGTCTAGACAAGGATCTGACCTTTTTGGAATTTTTCCCTATAGTGGCAGCAGTCTATTTGTGGGCTGTGGAGTTGCAGAACTCCACAGTCCACTTCTGGTGTGATAACATGGCTACAGTACATGTTATCAATTCCCTCACATCCAGGAATGCCAGGGTTATGGGTCTTCTCCGGGCTTTTGTTCTCCAGTGCCTGCGTTTTAATATTCTTTTTCAGGCACGGCATGTTCCTGGCATTGACAATGGTGTTGCTGATGCTCTGTCATGGAACCAGATGGAACGTTTCCGTCAGCTGGCGCCGCTGGCCAGGGCTCAGCCGGAAGCCGTGCCCCCTGCGCTATGGGAGATTGGAGAGCAGAGTCGGAGAGAGCCATAAGCCTTTCCATTGCCCCCAGTACGCTCAACAGTTACCAGAGAGAAGGTAGGGACATGCAGGACTTCTGGGCCTCCAAAGGCTATGCACCAGAGTGGCCTATTCCGGTAAGTCACCTGCTTGAATTCCTGGTGGATGGCAGGAAACGGGGCCTGTCAGTCCGAACACTGCAAGGTAAGCTGGCGGGGCTTGCCTTTTTAGCGAAGGCAGGTGGTTTTCTGGACCATAGCGAGGACTTCAGGGTACGACGCATGCTGGCTGGATGGGCTAAGGAACACCCCGCCCCACCTGATTCCCGGCGACCTTTCTCACTGGACATGATACTAGGGATGGTTCACCAGTGGAAAACGGTCTGTAACACTAATTATGAGGCCAAGCTATTCCGGGCAGTAGCCTTTACGCTATTTTTTGGAGCCTTTCGGATCAGTGAGGTGGTGGCTGGCTCTAAACATGACACGTCCCGACGTGCCCTCCAGTTTTCGGATGTCTCCATAGAAGGAGGCTGTGCTTGTATAACTTTAAGATGGTCTAAAACGGACCAAAAGTATAAAGGGAGACAGGTGCGCTTGGCCCCATCATCAGAGCCTCACCTCTGCCCAGTACAGGCTTTAAATGATTTCCTAAGAACAAGGGGATCAGCCGAAGGCTATTTATTTACGCATGTGAACATGGCCCCTCTTTCCATTTATCAATTTTGGGCCTTAACAAAACTAGCATTGCATAGGATGGGTTATGATGCCTCACAATTTGGAACACATTCATTTAGAATAGGAGCTGCTTCTACGGCAGCAGGTTTTGGTTTTCCCCAGGCGACAGTACAGGCCGTGGGACGATGGTCCTCTGACGCGTATAAGGGCTACATTCGCCCCTTCTAGAGCGCGGGGAATGCGGAAGCCTAACAATTTTCATTTGTTTTGGCAGGTTGCTGGACGGGGATGGAGCAGACGCAGATCCTTATATGCGGCCACAGCATGATCTTCTGGGCAGCCCGGAGGGCAGCGAAGTCGAGCATGGGCTCGCAGTTGGGCCTCAGTAGATGGGCTGCAGTACAGTGGCTTGGCTGGCGAGGAATGCGTTGGGAGGGGCTCCTACCCGCTCTGTTCCGGCAAGGTTTGGTGAGGACAATTCCGCAAGTGCTGGTCATCCATCTAGGTGGTAATGACCTTGGCTTGATGAAGGGCAAGGCCCTCAGCGTACAGGCATGTAAGGACATGCAAGCGATAAGGCAGCGTTGGCCTTGCGTGAGTCTGATGTGGTCAGACCTGCTTCCACGCCAGGTGTGGCGTGATGTTTGGGATCCAGCGGCGATGGATAGAGCACGGAAGAAGGTCAACCGGCAGATTCAGTTGGCTCTTCTTGGGCACGGGGGGTTGGTCATTCCGCATCCCCAAATTCAGCAACAGAAGGGTGAATTGTACAGGGCCGATGGTGTTCACCTGTCCGACGCAGGTAACGACTTATTTTTGGGAGACCTGCAGAGATGTCTGCGAGAGGTGCTTCTCGGCAGTGGGGTAAAGGGGGACTAAATAGAGATTTGTCCCCCTTTTGTGGCGGGAAGGTGCGGGAAGGGAAATAGGTAAGGACAGCTAGGTGGCCCCCTTAGGCACCGTTGGAGGTGATTGGCGGTTCCGGAGGGCCTGTCTCTCAGGGCTTTACGGCTCTAGAGCGGGATATGGGCTGCTTCTGGGGCCAACATATCCTCATCTACCCAGGGGCTATACGGTCCCGGGTGGGGATGATGTGGGAAGGCCCCCCTACTCACCTGCAAGGTGTGGCTAGGGTAAAGGGTAAGCAGATGGGCTTGCCCTTGTCCCAGCAGGGGCTGGTCGCCCGAGAGCTGTGTGCTAAGCTACTTGCTTATAGACAGTTCCCGCACCTAGGTTTCCCTCTGCAGGTCACTTTAAATTGGGGTTCTTTCCTTACTGTAATTTAAATAAAGTGGCCCTTGTTCAACCCAAGCTGATGTGTCTGCGTTTTATTTCACCCATCAACTGCAACCCTCCCTCAGACAGCCAGCATAATCTCTGTCACTTAACCACCTCCCAGACCCTGCCCTGCCACCAACTAAGGGACACTCACCCAAGCAAACATTTTCCCCTGAGATGCAAAAAAGTTAAAATACTGCAAATGCAGCACAGTAGCCAGAGAGGGTGGTGGAGGCCACTTTGTGTGCCAAGTGCAAACACAGTATTCACACACATACATACACACACACACACATGTCATCATCTTTCACCTCCACAGTTCTTTATCTCCATTCTGCCACTGCCTCCTTCTCCTCCTTTATCCATGTTCTTGCCCTCCGGCTCCTTTTTCCCTCCACTCCATTCTTCACCACCACCATCCATTTTTTTAAACAATTGTTTTCTCTACTCCACCCCATCTCACCCTCCACCTCCTCCCTCACCCACCCACAGAGCATGAGGGAAGAGCGACGCTGCACAGAAGCCCAGTTTCAGGCACATGATTTTCATTCACAAATCAGAGGAGCAGAAGATTTCCCCTGCTTCCCCCCACCCCAGTAATGTCCAAAATGCTGGAAACATTACAATTACTCCACAAAAATAATAAAATTACTCCTAGTTCTATTACAATCAAAATGTAACAGCTTACCTGAGGAGATACGCCTGGCGCCTACGGAGCTTTCTTTTAGGCGCCAGGTTAAGACCTGGCTATACTCCCAGGCATTTTAATGTTAATGTTTAATGTTTTCATGTTTAACGTTGTTAGTTAATTTGCTGTTATGTATTATTGATTTTATTATACTATTGTATTTTAATCCTGTTTGTACACCGCCCAGAGAGCTATTAGCTATGGGCGGTCTAAAAATGAAACGAAATAAATAAATAAATAAATAAATAAATAAATAAATAAATAAATAAAGGAATTACCCACTCGTTCCTCAAAAAGGTAATGAATTACAAGTAATTCATTACTTGTAACTAATTACTTCCAAGCTCTGCTGTAGCTCAGTGGTAGGGCATCTGCCTTGCACACAAAAGTCCCAGATTCAATCCCTAGCATCTCCAGGTAGAGTTGCTGTCATTTGGTGTAGCCAATATTGAGCTAGATGGACCAATGGTCTGACTCAGTATAAAGCAGCTTTGTATGTTCCTAATGGGAAAATTATTCCCTATAAGAAGTATAATAATACTTAAGATGCGGGAAGACCAGAGTCCCTTTTTTGGAGTCTAAAGATGGAGCAGCTCACACGTGTTTTCACAAGTAACAAACTTAGCCTCTGGTCACCCCAACAGAAGGACTGTGTTGATTGTAAATAACAATGCTTGTGCACGGTGGTGGCTGGTAACATGTTGACATGGTAGGGCTGCAATTTTTAACCTTTCAGCTTTCATCACAATAGTACTTGTACAACACTTATTTAGGAAATTGTGCTGTTACACATGTGCAGAGTGCCACTCTCTCCTCACTAAAAAACAAAGAAACCAATTCTCTGCACATCTGTGGTCATAGGAAGAGTTTCCATGTAAGACAGCCATGTGTGATTTTCATAGAAGATTGTACTTCTTATTTAGAAATTAAGCCATATCACATGTTTTTTAATTCATGTATTGATTACACCTACACATCCATTGCCAAAAAACTAAACACACAAAAAAATCTTTAAAATGTGAGGAACACTTGCTTCCAGTTGCATGTAGTTGTCCTTCCTTCCCCCCCCAAAAAAAATCAATTTAACTTTTCATTTTCCAAACATTTTTTTCTAAATTAAATAACAAATTATATTCCAACCAATAGACAAAATCATCACCATCATCACTCATTTGACCCAGGGCACATCAGAACACAACAGAACATAATTCCAATGAATGGCTCATAGATTGTGTGTGTGTATGTACTGCCTTCAAGTCAATTCTGACATGGCAACCCTACAAATAGGGTTTTCATGAGGCTGAAAGGCAGTGACTGGCCCAAGGTCACCCAGGGAGTTTCATGGCTATGTGGGGATTCGAACCCTGGTCTCCCAGGTTGTAGTCCAACACCTTAACCACTACACCACTCTGGTGTAGATTACTATGTGAAATAATAATCTCTGCTCATGTACAGAGTACATCACACCAGTCTAATGATAATCAGCTTCTGTTATGTCTGAGATGAAGGAAAATATATTTCAGGTTTGGGGAAGGATGTGGAGTCATATTCAGACTGGCATAGAGCCCAACTTTTTCATTTTAGAACTCACTGACAAAACTTACCAAACAGCAAGCTAGAAATAATAGCACCAGCATTTTCCTCCATTTTTCTGCATTTAAGATATTATGAAATTAAGCTAGGGGAGAGGCTTGTTGGAAACAGATCCACACACCTTTTTCTGGAAATACTCTGGAGTTACTCGTGGCTCAGATCAACTTGTCCTGCCTCACACAGCACCTGCTGTACTTTTTAATGAGTGAATGCAGGGAAATGGTTAATAGAGTTTGCTGCAACACATACACAAGCCATTTATCCTCCCAGGCCCCCAATTTACAAAAATAAATGCAAAATGATTAAGTAAAAAATATATATTTATTACTTGCTGTTGCTTGCTTTTCACTCTCTCTTGCAAGGTCACAAAACAAATACTGGTTTCATCCCCGTTCGGGTGGAGCCCATCTCTTTTGTGCAGCCCTGTCTTGTCCCAAAATGTTCCCCAGTGTTCCCCTGTTCCCTACAAGTGCCCTCTTCCCTATACTGTCATCTTGTCCACCTTGAGACTACAAAACTGCATCTGACTAGCTGGCCCTGCACAAAGTACAAGTAGCATTTTCAAAAATATTTCTCCAGGGGGTAGAGGAATCTTGGTAATGGGTGATTCAATCACTAGGGACAAAGATAGTTGGGTGTGTGATGGGCATGCAAGTCACAGGGTTAATTGCCTGCCTGGCACAAAGGTTGTGGATGTTGCCCATCATCTAGATAGCCTGGTAGATGGTGCTGGGGAGGAGTCAGTGGTCATGTTGCATGTTGGCTCCAATGACATGGGAAATGTAATTGTGAGGTCCTAAAAGCAATATTTAGGTTGCTAGGGAGGATGCTGAAAGCCAGGACATCCAAGGTAGCTTTCTTTGAAATATACTCCAAAAAGTGTGCAGCATTGAGATTTGAGGGCAGGGGAAATCTTTAAAAATTGCTTGACATTCTCATTGGGAGGGCTGTGCCCCAGTAGTCCTAGTGGACAAGTCTCCACTTTTGGGTGGTAAAGTTCACTTCAGATAAAGAAGAATGTATAGCTACCCATTATGTCGTTTGTGCGTGTGTCAGTGTGTGTGCGCATGTGTGAAACTTGAAAGCCCACATTTGAAGAAATTCAGTGCCTGTAAGATATTTGAGAATTTTATTTATGCCGTATTTAGATACTGCTGTGTCTCTAAAAAGCTCAGTATGAGATACATAGGGCCATGCCATTTTCTCCTCCTCAAAACTACACTGGTGAATCCTCCCTTCTGTGGCAGTTTCAGAAATATCATCCTTCCAGGCGTAAAGAGAATATTATCACATATCAGGTCCTTGAATATAAGTCAAAATGGTGGCCTACATCCACCCAGAATGACTTGCCCAATGCCAGCATTCATGGCTTAGGAGGGATGTATTTGCATTATATATTGTTTCATTCTGCCTGCTCTGTGCAGTGGGGGGTATCTCAGTGTCAGAGCAATCTTTTCTGGATTCCTTTGGAGATAAGAGTGAGTGCAGATGTATTTTGTAAAAATCTGTTTGCTTATTTATACCCCTTTGGCTTGCTCAGCAATTCAATTGCAGCATAGCATCTCTTTCTGCTGAGATAACTACAATCTTTTCCTAAGCCCATTTAACTGTAAGTAAGGATTCTTTGATTTCAAAGGAGTTTATAAGTATATTTATGACCCCAGCCTTAATTCTATAAGTTAGGACATTATTGTTCCAGTTAAGGAGTGGGGAGAAATCTGTCTGGTTGTTATTTCAATGAGAACTGACCTAATTCACACTTCTCAAACCAATACATGAACCAAAATACAGCTATCCTTTGAAATTCACGCTTCTCTGAATTTTGTGATGCGGTTCTCCAATTAAAAAATGTGTACAAAAAGTGTATATTGGGGAAACTTGCACATATTAAAAATCTATATGTGAAAGTAACTTACAAAAATATTAGGGATAAATTTTGCAATTACCTTGGGCAAATTTGCATATCTTAGGTATTTTAGGCAGCAATCCTAAACCTAATCCTAATCTAGTCTGGCAGGGTTTTTTGGAGTATCAAGGCCACTGTCCCATCCACAACTCTGCAGGGCATAGAGGCTGGAGCAGAAGGTAAGGGGTCAGACAGATCACTGCACTAGTGTGGATTTGGCCTAATGCCGGCAGTGGGCAACTCCTCTCCTCCATGCTCCTGGAAAGCTGCATTTTAGGGCTTTCCAGTGGTGGCACTTTTGCCCACCCACGTTTGGCATGCAGGAGGGGAGCCTCTGCACCAATGGTGTGACACTGGGGTCATTCTGCAGACAGAGGTCAGGGGAAGGCCAACGGAGCCCAGCAAGGCTGGGTGGAGGGATATCATTGTCCAATCCAACCTCTTCCCTCACCCCCAAGTCTGACACAAGGGAGGGTTGGACTGTTCTGTCAAGCAAAAGTCCTCCCAGGGGCAATCAGGCAGCCTTCCCCCACTCTTTACCTGCATTCAGGAAACATTTAAATATTTTTTTCAAAAAATCCCAGGCTTTGGGGCAATAATTGTTTTAGACTGCTTGTTTTAACTGCTTTCTACAACATTTTACAGTGTCATTTTAAAATGTTTTATGTAGTTTTATTATTGTGAGCTGCCTGGACGTCCTTTGGGGAAGAAGGACAGGTTATGAATTTGAAATAATAAATAACAATGCAAGAATGTGAATATTGGGAGAAGCATGCACACAAAAGGTTTATGGATTTCCTTGGACTTTTAATTTTTTTAAAAAATCACAAACTGATATGGAAATGGGGCAAACTGAACGTAAGTTTTGAAAAATGATAAACAGAGGTCACATTTGCACTATACATTTAAAGCACATTTACTGTATATGACTTCTCCCAAAGAATCCTGGGAACTGTAGTTTGCTCCTCACAGAGCTACCATTCCCAGTATTCTTGGGGGGAAGCCATGTGTTTTAAATGTGCTTTAATTAGAGATGTGGGAGAAATTGGATTCAGTTTGCATTTAAAGCCAAATTTATCAAAATTGTACTTTCTGAAACAATGAGAACCAAAACACAGCCATCCTTCAAAACTGGCACTTAACCAATTTTTGCAATGCAGTTGTCCAGCCAAACAATATTAACAAAAAAGCATATATTATGGGAAAGTGTGCACAAAATGAATATATTGCTGAAAATACCATACAAAATCCATTATATTAGCATAAATTGCTGGAAACATATGTGTACCTTAGTCAAAGCTACATACAAAAATGATTTTAAGGCAAAATTCGCATTAAAATGGTGAAGAATATTCATGAGTGTTGTTTTTTTTAAAAAATCGCAAATTGCTAAAGAAATCTGGAGAACCAAATTTAAGATTGGAAAAATGGGAAACAGAGAGAACCGAAATTGACAAATCATTCCATCCCTAACTTTAATGTATGGTGTGGATGTGATCTGAAAGAAACCAAAACTGACCAACAATAAAATAAACTGCCCATCTCTAATTCCTATACAAATTAGTCAGAAGGAGAACATTTCCTTGGATTCTTCTGTACCCTAAAAATTCCTCACACAAACCATTAGTATATCCAGGGTGAAGTTAGAGAGATCACAAGAGAGAAGAGAGACATTTTCCAGGAACACCACGCTGTCATGTACCTTCTTTGCTATGCCCAATATTTTGACAGCAGCAAAGTCATTAAACTTCGTAGAGCCCCAGGCTCATCCTGGTATCACTCCCTTTCTGCTGTGTCCACTATGAGACACTCTTTTGTAAACAGCAAAGAATAGATTCTCAATGGCGAAATTATTGGGACTGGTGAGAAGCTTTAAAGCCAACTTTTGTATCCTGCAATTTTGGAAATTAAAACTTAAAAAAAAACAAAAAAAAACTACAGTACTTATTGTGTAAGGCTAAGCTTTCCACTCTTCAAACTATTAATACGGGCTTCCCATGGAGAAGTCAAATACATGCTTGATGCATTTTTAATCCTGTGCCAATACATTTGACTAAAGCTGTTTGCTGTTTCAATGACAGGATTTAACGTGTCCTTCTCTATTCAATGTTCCTGTTTATTAATGGCATTCTGAAAACACTGGCAGGGACCATGAAGTTGTACACTGGTCATTTCCTTCCTTTCAGCTATAAAGAATGGCAGCCATGCTTATTTTATTAGTAAGAATAGTCCTAAATGTAGACCCTCTTGTATGTCCATACTGGAAAAACCCAATGGTAACCAAAAAAAAGAAAAAACCAGCAAAGAACAGCCAACTCGGTTTTAAATACAAGCAAGCTAATCCAAACATTAAAACTATTCACTAATAGGCAAAAAACCTTGTGATTTAAGGACATACCTATTTGTTGTTGTTACGTGCCTTCAAGTCGATTACGACTTATGGCGACCCTATGAATCAGTGACCTCCAAGAGCATCTGTCATGAACCACCTTGTTCAGATCTTGTAAGTTCAGGTCTGTGGCTTCCTTTATGGAATCAATCCATCTCTTGTTTGGCCTTCCTCGTTTTCTACTCCCTTCTATTTTTCCCAGCATTATTGTCATTTCTAGTGAATCATGTCTTCTCATTATGGGTCCAAAGTATGATAACCTCAGTTTCATCATTTTAGCTTCTAGTGACAGTTCTTGTTTAATTTGTTCTAACACCCAATTATTTGTCTTTTTTGCAGTCCATGGTATGCACAAAGCTCTCCTCCAACACCACATTTCAAATGAGTTGATTTTTCTCTTATCCGCTTTTTTCACTGTCCAACTTTCACATCCATACATAGAAATCGAGAATACCATGGTCTGAATGATCCTGACTTTGGTGTTCAGTGATACATCTTTGAATTTGAGGACCTTTTCGAGTTCTCTCATCTCTGCCCTCCCCAGTCCTAGCTGCCTTCTGATTTCTTGACTATTGTCTCCATTTTGGTTAATGACCGTGCCAAGGTATTGATAATCCTTGACAAGTTCAATGTCCTCATTGTCAACTGTAAAGTTACATAAATCTTCTGTTGTCATTACTTTAGTCTTTTTGACTTTCAGCTGTAGTCCTGCTTTTGTACTTTTCTCTTTAACTTTAATCAGCATTCGTTTCAAAGCATTACTGGTTTCTGCTAAGAGTATAGTATCGTCTGCATATCTTAAATTATTGATATTTCTCCCTCCAGTTTTCACACCTCCTTCATCTTGGTCCAATCCTGCTTTCCGTATGATATGTTCTGCGTACAGATTAAACAAATAGGGTGATAAAATACACCCGTCTCACACCCTTTCCGATTGGGAACCAGTCGGTTTCTCCAGTACAGTAGCCTCTTGTCCAGAGTATAGGTTGCGCATCAGGACAATCAGATGCTGTGGCACCCCCATTTCTTTTAAAGCATTCCATAGTTTTTCATGATCTACATAGTCAAAGGCTTTGCTGTAATCTATAAACCACAGGGTAATTTTCTTCTGAAATTCCTTGGTCCATTCCATTATCCAATGTATGTTTGCGATATGATCTCTGGTGCCTCTTCCCTTTCTAAATCCAGCTTGGACATCTGGCATTTCTCACTCCATATATGATAAGAGCCTTTGTTGTAGAATCTTGAGCATTACTTTACTTGCATGTGATATTAAGCCAATAGTTCAATAATTACTGCATTCCCTGGGATCCCCTTTCTTTGGAATTGGGATATATATTGAACGCTTCCAGTCTGTGGGCCATTGTTTAGTTTTCCATATTTCTTGACAATTTTTTGTCAAAATTTAGACAGATTCAGTCTCAGTAGCTTGTAGCAACTCTATTGGTATGCCATCTGTTCCTGATGATTTGTTTCTTCCAAGTATTTTAAGAGCAGCATTTACCTCATATTCTAAAATTTCTGGTTCTTCATCGTATGGTTCCTCCGTGAATGAATCTGTCATCCTTGCATCTTTTTTATAGAGTTCTTCAGTGTATTGCTTCCATCTTCCTTTTATTTCATCTCAGTCAGTCAGTATGTTCCCCTGTTGATTATTCAACATCCCTACTCTTGCTTTAAATTTCCCTTTCATTTCTCTAATCTTTTGGAATAGGGCCCTTGTTTTTCCCTTTTTGTTGTCGCCTTCTGTATCTAGACAATAACTATTGTAATAGTTTTCTTTGTCTCTACGTACTAGTCACTGTATTGTTGCATTTAAGGTTTTGACTGTGTTTCTATCTCCTTTTACTTTTGCTTTCCTGCTCTCTTTAACCATTTTAAGAGTTTCTTCAGTCATCCATTGAGGTCTTTCTCTCTTTTTAACTAGAGGTATTGTCTTTTTGCATTCTTCCCTGATCATGTCTCTGACTTCACTCCATAGTTCTTCTGGTTCTCTGTCAACTAAGTTGAAAGCCTCAAACCTGTTCCTTATTTGATCTTTATATTCTTCTGGGATGTTATTTAAATTGTATTTTGGCATTATGATTGCTTTGTTGTTCTTCTTTAACTTTACTCTGATTTTCGATACGACCAGTTTATGATCTGTACCGCAGTCTGCTCCTGGTCTTGTTTTTGCAGAAAGTATGGAACTTCTCCATCTTCTGTTGCCAATTATATAATCAATTTGATTCCTATATTGACCATCTGGTGATGTCCATGTGTACAGTCGTCTTTTTGGTTGCTCAAAAAATGTGTTCTAAAAAACAAATTATTGGCTTCACAGAATTCAATAAGTCTTTCTCCTGCTTCGTTTCTGTCTCCTAAGCCCCATTTCCCCACAATTCCTAGTTCTTCTCTGTTCCCAACTTTCACATTTCAGTCCCCCATGATTATCATCATATCTTATTTTGGTGTGTGATCAATTTCCTCCTGTACTCCTGCATAAAATCTCTCCAATTCTTCTTCTTCTGCATTTGACATTGGAGCGTAGACTTGGATGATGGTTGTGATAATAGGTTTCCATTTAATCTCATTGATATCACTCGCCCCGACCTTGTATGGTAGCTCCTAACTGCTTTTGCTACATCACTTCTCACTATTAAAGCAACCCCGTTTCTTCTTGATTTCTCATTTCCTGCATAAAATATTTTGTAGTTGCCTGATTGAAAATGTCCCATTCCCATCCATTTTAACTCACTCACACCAAGTATTGTAATGTTGATACGTTCCATTTCTTGCTTGACAATTTCTAACTTTCCCTTATTCATGCTTCTGACATTCCATGTTCCTATTGTGTGCGTCGTACAACTCCGGACTCTCCTTTTGCAGCTGTGTGCATCAGCCTCTGGACTTCCTTTTGGCTTTGACCCACCTGCATCATTAGTCACAGCGCTACTCGTACTTGTCCTTTGTTCTTCCCCAGTAGCTCAGTGAGTGCCTTCTGACCTCGGGGTCTCATCTTCCAGCACTATCTCGTGTTGCATTTTGCATACTCTGTTCATAGGGTTTTTGTGGTAAGAGGTATTTAGAGGTGGTTTACCATTGCCTTCCTCTGAGTTTGGATGCATCTTAGTCTGATGTCTCAGCTTTGACCATTCTGCCTTGGGTGCCCCTGCTAGGAGTCTACCCTCTTGGTCTAGACTCCTGATGGCGTTGCTATCAGCTTCTTCAACACTCTCAAACCCCCTCACCACATTAAGGTGTGCATCCTAAAGGGGGGGATGTGCCTATAGCCAACAGATATTTCTATCAAACTTTAAAAAGCAGGGAAACTGGGCGGTTATAGTGAATGCACCAGGGGAGCAGGAGACCTGACCTTCTCTCTGAAATATTGTCCTGCCCTATAAATGTGTAAACTGCAAACACAATTTGGGTTGGTCTTTCACAGTCCAATTCACTTCCTGTGTAGCTTGGAAGAATGTGGTGACATGTGCCTCTGAGCATATAGGGAGTGTTGGTAACAACTGCCATCTCCAAAGATGGAGAATTACATTTTTGTATTTTTGTTGGTGTTCTTCTTACTTTGCTTCTTTCATGTGTTAAGAACATAAGAAGAGCCTGCTGGATCAGACCAGTGGCTCATATAGTCCAGCATCCTGTTCTCACAGTGGCCAACCAGGTGCCTGGGGGAAGCCCGCAAGCACGACCCGGGTGCAAGAACACTCTCCCCTCCTGAGGCTTCCGGCAACTGGTTTTCAGAAGCATGCTGCCTCTGACTAGGGTGGCACAGCACAGCCATCATGGCTAGTAGCCAGTGATAGCCCTGTCCTCCATGAATTTGTCTAATCTTCTTTTAAAGCCATCCAAGCTGGTGGCCATTACTGCATCTTGTGGGAGCAAATTCCATAGTTTAACTATGTGCTGAGTAAAGAAGTACTTCCTTTTGTCTGTCCTGAATCTTCCAACATTCAGCTTCTCTGAATGTCCACGAGTTCTAGTATTATGAGGGAGAAAAATTTCTCTATCCACTTTCTCAATGCCATGCATAATTTTATACACTTCTATCATGTCTCCTCTGACCCGCCTTTTCTCTAAACTAAAAAGCCCCAAATGCTGCAACCTTTCCTCGTAAGGGAGTCGCTCCATCCCTTTGATCATTCTGGTTGCCCTCTTCTGAACCTTTTCCAACTCTATAATATCCTTTTTGAGATGAGGCAACCAGAACTGTACACAGTATTCCAAATGCTGCCTCACCATAGATTTATACAACAGCATTATGATATCGGCTATTTTATTTTCAATACCTTTCCTAATTATCCCTAGCATGGAATTTGCCTTTTTCACAGCTGCCTCACACTGGGTCGACATTTTCATCGTGCTGTCCACTACAACCCTGAGGTCTCTCTCCTGGTCGGTCACCACCAGTGCAGACCCCATGAGTATATATGTGAAATTCAGATTTTTTGCTCCAATATGCATAATTTTACACTTGTTTATATTGAATTGCATTTGCCATTTTTCCGCCCATTCACTCAGTTTGGAGAGGTCTTTTTGGAGCTCTTCGCAATCCTTTTTGTTTTAACAACCCTGAACAATTTAGTGTCGTCAGCAAACTTGGCCACTTCACTGCTCACTCCTAATTCTAGGTCATTAATGAACAAGTTGAAAAGTACAGGTCCCAATACCGATCCTTGAGGAACTCCACTTTCTACAGCCCTCCATTGGGAGAACTGTCTGTTTATTCCTACTCTCTGCTTTCTGCTTCTTAACCAATTCCTTATCCAAAAGAGGACCTCTCCTCTTATTCCATGACTGCTAAGCTTCCTCAGAAATCTTTGGTGAGGTACCTTGTCAAACGCTTTTTGAACGTCTAAGTACACTATGTCCACTGGATCACCTCTGTTTATATGCTTGTTGACACTCTCAAAGAATTCTAATAGGTTACTGAGACAGGACTTTCCCTCGCAGAAGCCATGCTGGCTCTGCTTCAGCAAGGCTTGTTCTTCTATGTGCTTAGTTAATCTAGCTTTAATAATACTTTCTACCAGTTTTCCAGGGACAGAAGCTAACTGGCCTGTAATTTCCGTGATCCCCTCTGGATCACTTTTTGAAGGTTGGCGTTACATTTGCCACTTTCCAGTCCTCAGGCACGGAGGAGGACCCGAGGGACAAGTTACATATTTTAGTTAGCAGATCAGCAATTTCACATTTGAGTTCTTTGAGAACTCTCGGGTGGATGCCATCCGGGCCCGGTGATTTGTCAATTTTTATATTGTCTATTAAGCCTAGAACTTCCTCTCTCATTACCACTATTTGTCTCAGTTCCTCAGAATCCCTTCCTGCAAATGTTAGTTCAGGTTCAGGGATATGCCCTATATCTTCCACTGTGAAGACAGATGCAAAAAATTCATTCAGCTTCTCTGCAATCTCCTTATCGTTCTTTAGTACACCTGTGACTCCCTTATCATCCAAGGGTCCAATCGCCTCCCTAGATGGTCTCCTGCTTTGAATGTATTTATAGATTTTTTTGTTGTTGGTTTTTATGTTCTTAGCAATGTGCTCCTCAAATTCTTTTTTAGCATCCCTTATTGTCTTTTTGCATTTCTTTTGCCAGAGTTTGTGTTCCTTTTTATTTTCTTCATTCGGACAAGACTTCCATTTTCTGAAGGAAGACTTTAAGACTCTAAGAGCTTCCTTGACTTTGCTCATTAACCATGCTGGCATCTTCTTGGTCCTGGTGGTACCTTTTCTGATCTGCAGTATGCACTCCAGTTGAGCTTCTAATATACTGTTTTTAAACAACTTCCAAGCATTTTCGAGTGATGTGACCCTCTGGACTTTGTTTTTCAGCTTTCTTTTTACCAATCCCCTCATTTTTGTGAAGTTTCCTCTTTTGAAGTCAAATGTGACCGTGTTGGATTTTCTTGGCAATTGACCATTTACATGTATGTTTAATTTAATAGCGCTATGGTCACTGCTCCCAATCGGTTTGACAACACTTACATCTCGCACCAGGTCCCAGTCCCCACTGAGGATTAAGTCCAGGGTTGCCATCCCTCTGGTCGGTTCCATGACCAACTGGTCTAGGGCATAGTCATTTAGCTTCTAATGTTTCTACAGAGAATCTAACCTAGAAAATTATAATTTTCTCATTAGTCATCCTAGAAATCTGTGTCAAATTTATTTTTATTAATTTCAAAGCCTTTTCACTGGTCAATGGCATATGATGGTGAAGACAGCCTTTTGTGTTTCAAACTGGAGGTTATGCTCTATTTCTATTTTGGGCGCATTAACAGTTGAATCTGAAACTGCAGTTTGATGTAAACTCAGACTGCTTACAATATGTTGCTACTTAAGCAATGACTCTAGCTGTTGGAAAAAACAAACTTGGCCTGCCCAAGATGCATGTTTTCAGGCTGCTGTGCTTAAACTACTCCACTTAAGGAAAAGTGGGCATGGTCAATAAAAAACATAGAGACACCTAGAATTTTGCTAAAGTGTATTTCACCTCCCACTGTTTTTTTCTTGTGCCCACTGAGACATTCCTCATGTCCATTAAAAACTATTCTGCAGAACAGTCAGTGCCATTTTTCCACAATTGTTTTTGGAGCTTTTTTTTAGTGTTGCAATTTGTTGCTGTACTTCACATATTCACAGAAACAGAAGAAAAATAAAATGATTTATTATAGGAAAGTTCACTAAAATGGCAAAGTAAATCAAGCATATTTAAAGTTACTATCTGAACTATATCAACTGTGTTAATATTGTTGCTTCGTCCCTGCTAAAACAAGATCAGCACAGCACATGTCTTGTTTCTGTTATTTGGGCTGATTGCAGGTGTTGCCACCACTCGCCATATGCTCAGAGGCACATGCCAGTGGTGGATGGGGTGGAAGGCAAAAGCGGGCAGAGGAATGAATGTAAATTTTACTGATGTACAGTAGACTAGTTTCTATACACACTCACATATCACTCTGTCCTCCATTCACTCAAGCAAGAGGCATTAATAGAGTTCAAGGATACATTCCAGCCATTCAAAAACCCTTGGGATATGAAGCAGGACCAGTGAGGGGTGTGGCCCCAACGTTGGCTATAGACAGACTTCAACAACAAACAATACACACTAATTACCACTGAAATGATTCTGTCCCCTTGCAAGCCATTTTGTTGTATGCCATGGTATGCATTTTGTATACGTTTTGTGCACACTTTTTATTTTTATTATTTTTTATTTAATGGAATTTGTGTACCGCTTAATTGTAAAAAAAATCTGTTTTTATATCTCGTACTAGCTTTTTATGCAAAATACAGTTGCCACTGCATTTTAGTTCATTCACAAGTGAAATACATATTTTGTATGCATCTTTTACATAAAATACATGTTTTTGTGCATGCACTTTTTGCCCACCTGAAATACAATGCAAAATCCAGCAAAGTGTGTAATCCCACAAGGAGTTGTGTTCCAATCCATGAGGAAGTTCAGGAATGTCAGACTGGGTCAATCCATTGCAAAAAGTGGACCAAATAAACTCGTCCCCCACCACAAGTGGGAGATGGAAGTGGGAGATGGAAGGAGTTGGCCCATGCAGCATCACCTGCCTGGACTATAGCATTCATTTCACTGAGGCAAGAAATCTGCCTTGTGAATTATGCCTCATGTCAAGTAAGAGTGTTACATTTTCCATTTGGATTCTTTGCCAAAACAGTCCCAGCTATTGCTGTTATCATTGATCTTTGGCTATGAGTACAAACAGTAGGAATGGAGGTTTGTGAAATTCTTGATGTCAAGCTTATCCGCATAGATTTTTTTCTATTTACTGCCTCATTCATAGGAACATAGGAAGCTGCTTTGTACTGAGTCAGACCACTGGTCCATCTAACTCAGAACAGTCTCAGAACAGGTTTCAGGCAGGGGACATTTCCAGCCCTACTTGGAGATGCCAAGGATTAAACCTGGGACCTTGTGCATGCAAAGCTGATGCTCTACCACTAAACTATGGCTGTTCCCTCCTTGATCTCTGCAAGATGGTTCTTTTTTTACCACTCCTGTTAAAAATATGAACAATTCTTGCATATTATACCCATTATTATACGCATTATTATAGATATATTATATGCATATTATATGCCTACAAGTTTCCTCAAGTAACCAGTACACTAGCACATACATACAACATGCATTTAAGTATATAAAAATGCTTGTGCGTTAATATTTATAAAATTATGCTGCAGAAATATAGTGCAACATAGGGCTTGCCTCTTTTGTATGTACTGTACATATAATATACATATTATTTTGCATATAATTTTGCATATAATTAGTCAGTGTGGTTTTTTAATGCACAAATGGCTTGAACATAAACAGGCACTCTATGCAAAAGGCAGTCTGATGTAGAAAGCTCAGATAGGTCAGAACCACCAAATTCCACATATAAATACATTTAAAATGGATTCCTCCTCCATTCCTAGCAAGTAGTATCCTTCCGCAGTAGAAATGAGAAACACAGATGGGAGATATGAGCACACTTCTAGGAATGGAAAAGGGAGAGTCAGAAAGAAGTAGGGGGGGAAGAGAGTCACAAAGGGATTACATTGAGTTAAGTTTTAACACAAAAGGAGAAAACCTCCTCTCCCTCCCCCTCCCAGCCCGATTACTATTTTGTTATTTAAGTGATAATATGAACTTAAGGTTAAAAAGAAATTACATGTGCTGATAATCTCCTAGTGGCCTCCATTGTAATGTTCCATTATAGTGTATGTTAATCACAGCATTAAGTAAAACGTATGTACTTGTGGTACTGTCAAACGCCAATGGAAATCAAAAGACACAGGAGGTGCCTTGCAATTGTTTTAACCATTAACGGCTCTTAAGAAACACAGTATGACAGCCATGGAGAGAAAAGGGGGGAGGAGAGAAAGAAAAAGAGTGAGATATATAAATATATATATGCAAAGCAGTGCAGATCAGTGTTTTTTGGTGGAATCTCCCTAAGGCCTTTCTTTAAAATAATATCTATAGAATGCATTTGACACACCAATGCTTTGAAAGGGAAAATCTGCAGTTGTAGATTACATGGCACCGTTACCAAATTTCAGGGGGGTTTTTTTGCACTTTGCGGTCTTAAGGGAGAGTTTTCCCTTGAGTTAAAATGAGTATGCTTCTCTTGCTTTCCCCTCCCACCAGCTTCAGCCCCCACATGAGCTTTAAGTTTTGGTAAACCCTATCAC
Source organism: Rhineura floridana (assembly GCF_030035675.1). Classification (NCBI taxonomy): domain Eukaryota; kingdom Metazoa; phylum Chordata; class Lepidosauria; order Squamata; family Rhineuridae; genus Rhineura; species Rhineura floridana. The sequence continues at coordinate 211,200,568 of NC_084481.1, read as the reverse complement.
TGTCTCTTCCCACCCCGACTCCCCGACAAGGGGAAGAAGAAAAAAGAAGTGGCGAGATTTTAATAGCTAATAATAGGAGGCAACATAAAAGCACAAATCCAATTTAAGTGAAAGGGTTCCTGTGTAAGCATTACTTGTCAGTCTTTGGTCGTACTGTATAGGGACCGGCTAGAGAGCAGTGGCAGAAAAGAAATATAAAGTCCAGATTTAATTCTGATACAGAGAAATACAATTTCAAAACTGGACGTCTTATCATAGGCATGTCCCATTGGAGAACTCATTTCCCTAGCAAAAGCCTGTCACTGCCATTATGTTGTACAAGGAACCAATTTACTACTACAGCTAAACAGGGTTACCAGTGCTGTTGGAACTTAAGCATTTGAAGTTATCGCTAGGAAAGAGAGAGAGAGAAAATGGCGTTTCAAATGTCAGTGAAATGGGAAGGTATAATTGAAAAGTATCAATCAGAGAAGCACGAAGGTTTAGAAGACTATGGCTGCAGATATAGAAAGTCTCTATTGCCCCATCTTCTATCATCCTCTCTCCCCCCCCTCTCTCTCTCTCCACATTCCTTCCTTCCTTCCTTCCTTCCTCCCTCCCTCTCTTTCTCTCTTCATGTTTTTCCCTTCATTTGCAAGTTGGAGATTTAGCTTAGTAAAATAAAATATTTCAGCCAGTTCCTTGTTCAAGTGTCAAGACATGATATACATTTTGATGGTTTTCTCTGCACACTCCAGTAACTCTAATTTCACAATACAAAGTTGCTCACCCCACCCAAATCCAAAGCTGCCAATATACAGTGTTTCTAAAAGAAAGAAACAAAAGCAGATTTAGGTCTTTACTCACCTCCACCCAGTGGTTCATATTAATCTAGCCACTTATTTGAAGTTCTGTCATATTGACTTGTAGCAATCCATCCCACTCACCTCCTCCTCCAAGTCTCATAGAATTGTAGAGCTGGAAGGGGCCTATAAGGCCATCGAGTCCAACCCCCTGCTCAATGCAGGAATCCAAATCAAAGCATACCTGACAGGTGGCTGCCCAGCTGACTCTTGCATCCAGTGCTGGAGAGCCCACCACCTCCCTAATTAATTGGTTACATTGTTGTACTGCTCTAACAGTTAGGAAGTTTTTTCTGATGTTCAGTTGAAATCTGGCTTTCTGCAACTTGAGCCCATTATTCCGTGTCCTGCACTCTGGGACGATCGAGAAGAAATTGTGGCCCTCCTCTGTGTGGCAGCCTTTCAAGTACCTGATACTATCATATTTGCCTTCAATCTTCTCTTCTCAAGGCTACATATGACCAGTTATTTCAGTCTCTCCTCATAGGGCTTTATTTCCAGTCTCCAGATCATCCTCATTGCCCTCCTCTGAACCTATTCTAGTTTGTCTGCATCCTTCTTAAAGTATGGTGTCCAGAACTGGATGCAGTACTCAAGATGAGGCCTAACCAGTGTTGGATAAAGGGGAACCAATACTTCACATGATTTGGAAACTACACTTCTGCCTTTTTTGGAGCCCATCACTCTGTTGGCTCATATTCAACTTGTGATCAACAACAATCCCTTCTTGCATGCAATATTGCTGAGCCAAGTATCCCATATCTTATAACTGTGCATTTGGTTTCTTTTTCCTAGGTGTAGAACTTTGCACTTATCCCTGTTAAATTTCATTCTGTTTTCAGCCCAATGCCTATCAAGATTCCTTTGAATTTTGTTCTGTCTTCCAAGGCATTAGCAATCACCTCCCAGTTCTGTATCATCTGCAAATTTGATAAGCATTCCCTGCACCTCCTCATCTAAGTCATTAATAGAAATGTTGAAGAGCACTTGGCCCAGGAATGAGTTCAAGTTCATCCTATTTGTTTCCCATATTCTGGGCATTAGTATACAGACATCGAAGACCATGTGATTTACAGCCTGGCTTCCTTCCTACATTTTTATAAAGATTATTACTGGGCCACATTACAGTCATTCCCTCAGTTCCTCTTACTGTGCACAAGCCTTTGTTTGTCATTACTGGCAAGTTTATGTCTCCCTCCCCCTTAGGATTCAGTTTAAAGCCCTCCTGATGAATTTTTCCATGCTGTGGCCAAACACATTCTTCCCATTCCTTATGAGGTGCAACCCATTACTTGCCAGCAGTCCATCTTCCAGGAAACATAGTCTGTGGTCTCAGAATCTGAATCTCTCAATTGGCACCACCTTTGTAGCCAGTCATTCACCAGGAGTATTTTTCTTCCCACTCCTCTTCTCAGTACCAGAAGGATGGATGAGAAAACTATCTGGGCCCCAAAGTTTCCTTCCCAGAGCTTCCAAGTCTGACATGATTTCTTCATAGCTCTACTTGGCAGTATCATTCATTCCCACATGGATAAGAAGAAAGGGGTATCTGTCAGTGGGCTTTATGAGCGATAGCAACCCTTCCATCGCATCTCTAATCCATCCTCCAGGGAGGCTCCATACCTGGCAAGTCCACGGATCTTCTTGGCATACTTGGGTTTCAGTCCCACACAGTAGGGAGTCTCCAACCACTACTATTCTTCTCTTCTTGTTCTCATGGGGCATGGTTTCATTGCCTCTGCCTGACTAAGTTTCAGCCACTCACTCACTCACTCGCTGTCACATGTGGTCTCCTGTAATTCTTCCCCTGCAGACTGTCCTCTAGTCTCATCCTCAAGTGCATGGAAATGGTTCTGTAGTTCCACCAGTGAAGGGTATTTTCTAGCTCTTCTACTTCTGTCACCCTTTTCCACTAAGTTTCCTCCACTTCATTGTTGCTCTCCACAACAGTTGGCTCTTCTGCTTCAACATGCTGTTGTTCTTCCACCTCCTGTACTTCTCTTATACTCTTCAGTGTGGCTACCCACCTTGCAGGTCACACACCTTGCAGGACATCACCACTGGAGCATCCTTCCTGTCCATAGTCTCTACTACCTTTTGTTTCTTTCTTTCTACTTGTATTGGAATGGCCCTGTGCTTTGTCCTGTTCTTCTTCAGGGTAAATAGGAGAGTCCCAATGGTAGGTCCCACAAGGGGGGAAAAATAGGGACCTCCGCTGCCAAACTCCTATTAGCTCTCCCTGTTTGCTTGCTCTGTTCACTCACTCTTTGAGACCTGGCTTGCTTGTATCTCCTCTGGACCAGCTGACACAGCTCCCTCCATTCTGCTCAATTAGGAGTCAGGAAACAGAATGAAAACTCACAGCACACACAGCTGCTCCTAGTTGCTCTCAGCAGCTATCAGGCCACACTGTGATGTTCCTGCTTATATTGTAAATATGGTAAGTGCTGTTTATATAGAAGACATATGGTAAATGGAGTGAAAGAGGAGGGGGGAGTACATGAGCAGTAGAATGCTGGATGATTGGCTGAGTGTTTGAATGGCTGGGAGTATAAATGGAAGAATGACAGTTGAATCTGGGAGGTGGTGAATTGAGGGGTGGAGGTTGTGGTTGAGGTGGTGTCTTTGAGAGGTTGAGAGAGAGGTTGAAGGTTTGGAAGTGGTGGTGTTTGAGAGTGAGTCGGAGTTCTGAGGCAATTAGTAAAAAGTCAAGTACCTAACAGAATATAGATGAAACCATACACTTGTGAAACATTCCTTAAGTAATCTTGTTATTTCTGATATTTAATAAATACTTATTTGGTTTACCAAAGGCCTGATCCTTGGCCGGGGAAATATACAGACCAGAAGGGAGGGCAAGGTAATTACCAAGGCTGAACAGAAACTGTATCTAATGGTGGTAGCGGTGAAGAGAGAGATTGTAACAAGTCAAGTATCCAGAGCAACCCAGAGTTGTATGCTTTAAATATAAAGATACAAGGGGGTTGGGAACAGCACAGGCACACAGTCACAAAGTAACAAGCTATAGAGAGACTTAGGCAAAGTCTCTGGGAGTTTGGGTTACAGAAAGGGACTGGTGGTGCTGCCTAGCAGTGGGATCTAGTGAGATCTGTGCTAGAGCTATAAAGGGTAAGAATAAACCTGACATTCCTGTCTGCTGGTAGCCCCAAGTGAGAGCTTCACAGGTGGTGCTGGGGAAGGATGTCACACACACCCCTTCAGCCAGCAGCTATCAGGCCACACCCCTTCCAACCAAGCTGCTATGGAGCCCTTCAGAGCACATGGACAGAGCTTCAGAGCCTTCTTTGTCTTTGTGTGTCTCTTCCTCCCTACAACTCTGCCAAACTCCTGTTCGTTCACTCTATTTGCTCTCAAATTCTTGGTAGATACTGCTTTGATGAAAACTGTAATGTATTGAGTCAGTGTTATTATGACTGTGATTGCTTGAGTATGTCTTTAATCTGTTCTTCTGCCAATGATTAGGGCTACCTGGAAAATATACTCAGGCATGCCCCCTTGTGGGTTTTCCTTCCTATTCTTCTTCTTGTTCTAGAATATTCAGTAAAGAAAATGCTAGTAGCAGAAAACTCGGACTCCTGTGTCTTTTTGGGTAAAGAACAGCAGGAGGACTTAACAAAAACTATCAACCCAAGGTAACCTTGTGCTCTAGGATGAGAAGAGTGTGGCAGGGGGATAGAAAGAATTTACCAACAGAATGGGTGTTTCACAAGCAATGTCAAAAACACCTTCCATTCGGGAATGGGTCACTTGTGAATTTCCTGCTGATGCAGAACTGAAAGTGGAAGAGAGACTTTAAAAAATAAAATGCACATTTCCTTATCAATGTAGGTTTGGGATTCAAAATATGGATATGGAAGTGCAAAAAACAAAACTGAGCAATGAACAGCATTCACTTAAACTTAAAGAAGTATTATTAATGTAAACAAGTATTATTCATATGAAGCAAAGCCATGCAACATCCACCAACATGAATACAAGAGAAATACCAAGGGCTTCTTCACACATTATATACCAACAAATCTAACCTGTGTTTTAGCAGACACAGATTGTCTGAAAGATTATATCCATGCTCCCCCATTTGAGCCCACCTGGGTGTTAAGCTCTTTGGAAGACTTGGCAATATCCGATGTGCATCTGGCAAGAACTCAAGCGGGTCTTGCTATTTGACATCAATTAATGGGAAAAAATGAATGATCATAAGGGAGAGAGAAAAATCAGGGAAATGCTCATGGATGGGATGTGGGTTTTTCTTGCAGGTATTTTACTTCGAAGGTGGGTGTTCTTTATTTTATTTTTCAAATAGGGATGGAAAGATCTGTCAATTTCAGTTCTCTCCAGTTTCTCATTTTTCAATTCTTAAATTTAGTTATCCACATTTCAGCAACAATGTGCAATATTTTTTTTAAATCCTCATGAAAATTCTCCAGTGTTTTAGTGCATATTTCTCCTAATGAGCACATTTGGTCATCTGATGTACACATTTTTGCAAGCATTTTCTCCTAATATAATGCATTTTGTCTATTTTCACTTATTTAGTCATTTTCATGCACACTTTCCCTTCATATATGTATTTTTGTAAACATTGGTTGGAGAACTGCATCACAAAGTTCAGATAACTGTGAATTTTGAAGTATGGCTGTGTTTCTGTTCTCATGTTGTTTCAGCAAGTGCAACTTTGATAGATTTGGCATTAAATGCTAACTGAATTGAATTTCTCCCCTACCCCTATCTGCTAATTATTTCTCCATTGATTTGCATTCTGTAGCCTTCCTGGGTGTCTGCATTTCCTGAAGGTCCCACAACATTCCCAGCTGAGCTTTCTTATAAGATGTTGCTGATTGTACACTTGACAGCTATTCTTTTTTTATGATTATTATTTTAAATGAAGTCTTTTTACTTTTAAAGAAATCAGTGCAGAAAGATTTTTTTTTAAGGGAAAAGGAAAGACTTAGGCACTCAGTAGCCACCTTCTTTGGCTTCCTTCAGTTAAAGCTGAGAATACGATGTCACACGGTAAATCCTCCCATGAGGTTTTTTCAGGTCAAGAAGTGTGAGCAGCCAAACAGCCTGCTAAGTAGTAGAGAAATGTTTAGTGAAAAGAATACAGCACCCTTGACCATCTTACCGTGATAAAGTAAGCTGAACCACTCATCGACCAAAATTATAAAGAAATTCTAAAGCAGCATAAGAATGACATAGTTTGGAGGACAGATTCAGCACACCCCTAGTCTTCTCCAAAAGCCTGGAACTCCTTGTCCACAGAGATCCATCTAGCCTCTTATCTGATGACCTTCCACTACCTGGCAAACACATTTGTATTTAGATAGGCCTTTCATCTCATTAGCTAGCTTATTATGGTCTTGGAGTGGTTTAACAGTCAACCCCTCTTCCCAGGAAACACTGAGAATTGTAGCTCTGTGAGAGGAGCAGGGGTCTCCTAACAATGCTCAGCACCCTTGATGAACTACAATTCCCAGGATTCTTTGATTCATGACGGTTTAAGGTGGTATGATACTGCTTTAAATATATAGTGCAGATGGGGCCCATGGCTGCAACTGATAAGAAGACACTATCTTAAGGTTGTTCTGTTCATGCTGCTTAGGCCAATCACCATATGAAACAACTGATAAATCTCCAAGCCAGCCTTCCCCTCTGCATTTCTTATTGGTCAAAGCCACTCTCAGGAATTATTCCATAGGACAGGGAGGGAAACTCACATTTTGTATTTCTCAGGGAGACACACAATAATGCAAAGGTAGAAAAAATTGAGCGGGGGGATTATATTAGTTGAACATAAGAAGAACCTGCTGGATCAGGCTGATGGCCCATCTAGTCCAGCATCCTGTTCTCACAGTGGCCAACCAGATGCCCTTGGGAAACCCACAAACAGGACCTAAGTGCAAGAGCACTCTCCACTACTGTGGTTTTCAGCAATTGGTATTTAGAAGCATACTGCCTCTGCCTATGGAGGTATAGAGCATAGCCATCATGGCTAATACTGTAACCTTTTTCCTCCATGACTTTGTGTAATCCTCTTATAAAAGCCATCCAAGTTGGTGTGGAGAAACAATACATACGTGTGCGATTTAAAAAATATTATATGACCTCTGTGACTGCCATGAGGCCTTGTTTTTGGTACACTGTTGCAAGCCTGCTTGGCAGTGGTTGCTTGGTGACAGGTTCTGAGAGGAAAGAGACATAATCACTTTAAGATTATAGTAAATGAGATCTGATCAGGCTTTGTTTTTTTTCTGGTAGGCTGGAGGGACCAGGCAGTAGGGAGTTAACTGTCAATCAGGGGTAGCAATTGCAGAACAATTAGAAAGGACAGTTGGGGTTGGTGACAGTGAGGGTGAGGAGTTGGTTGGTGAGAACAACTTAGAGAAGGACTGAGGCCTATGTATCATTACCCAGTGTTTCATTAATAGTAGACTGGTGAATATCAGAATGGGACAGTGACTGAGTGAGTCTGAGGTGCTGCCCTGAGGAAAGGTCTTGCCAGAGGGAAGTGACACAAGTAGGGATATAACACTGGCTAAACTGTGCCACAGGCAAGAGCACAACCAGAGGATATTTGGGGCACACAGCCAGAGTGGCCGCAGCAGCTGGACTGGGTTGTGGAAGCAATTGGCTGGGAGAGGTTTAGGGAAATTGACCTGTGGGGAGAGCCACTTGGAAACTGGTGTCAGCAATGGTGTCTCTGGAGACTTTAGTACCTGTTAGCAAGCACCTAAAGTCCCAAAATAAGTTGCGGCCCAGGGGTGAAATAAGACACAGACACAATATATATTTGGGTTAAATAACGGGCCACTTTATTAACCAAATTCACATTGCATAACGAACCTACAGAGGTGAACATAAGTGCGGGATTCTCCTGGTGAGTCAGGCAAAGCCTGCTTGCAGCTATTGGGGCGATTCAACCCCTGCCAGGCAAGGGGCTGCCAATCTGCCAACCCCTTGCCCTGACCACACCCATAGGGTGTGTAGAAAGGCCAACCTGCGTCACCGCCTGCCCCCGGTGCCCTGAAACTCCAAGTGGATGAGACATGTTGGCCCCAAAGGCAACCCGTATCCTGCCTTCGGGCCGTATAACCCGGAGCTGCAGGCCTCCGGAACCGCCAATCACCTCCAAAGATGCCTAAAGGTGTCACCTAGCTGCCCTTCACCTTTACACTTTCCCACACTTCCTTGCCACCAAAGAGGGGACAAACCTCTGTTTAGTCCCCACTTGCCCCACCTCCAAACAACAACTCATGCAGACCCCCTCTGTAGGTCCCCTAGAAGGATGTCATTACCCATATCTGTCATACGGACTCCATCTGACCTATATAGCTCTATCCTACTGCGTCTTATCTCTGGATGGTGAATAACCGACCCACCAGAGCCCAAAAGAGCCAGCCTGAGTTGCCTATTGACTTTCTTGCGGGTCCTATTTATGCCCCTAGGGTCACCCTCGCAATTCCAATGCCTACAAGGTAAAACATCAGACCACACCAAGTGCACTCCCGGCCAGCGTCCTTCAATGGCCCGGAAGTCAGCACATGCCTGCTCGATAAGAGCCCTGTCTTTCAGCATACCCAGGTCATTACCGCCCAGGTGAATAACCAAAAACTGTGGCACATGACGAACCACTGCCGACTGGGAAAGCGTAGGAAGGAGCCCGTCCCAGCGCATCCCTCGGCAGCCCAACCACTGTACTGTGGCCCACTGGCTAAGCCCCAGCTGTGTGCCAGCACGTGGGAGTATGTCTGACCAAAGCAGACGTACCCAAGGCCGACGTCACCTTATTAACTGCAAGCCATGCATGCCTGCCAAACTGAGGGCCATGCCCTTTCATTGTAACTGAGGGCCATGCCCTTAAGTAATCGAGACCATCGTTGCCTCCTGAACTGCATGTCTGCACATGCCTGCCAAACTGAGGCCATGGCCTTCCGTTGCCTCGCCAACTGCATGTCCGCACATGCCTGCCAAACTGAGGCCCATGGCCTTCCGTTGCCTCGCCAACTGCATGTCCGCACATGCCTGCCAAACTGAGGGCCATGCCCTTTCGTTGCAACTGAGGGCCATGCCCTTTAGTAACCGAGGCCATCGTTGTCTCCTGAACTGCATGTCCGCACATGCCTGCCAAACTGAGGGCCATGCCCTTCTGTTGCCTCGCAAACTGCATGTCCGCACATGCCTGCCAAACTGAGGGCCATGCCCTTCCGGTGCCTTGCCAACTGCATGTCCGCACATGCCTGTCAAACTGAGGGCTATGCCCTTCCGTTACCTCACCAACTGCATGTCCGCACATGCCTGCCAAACTGAGGGCCATGCCCTTCCGTTCCCTCGCCAACTGCATGTCCACACATGCCTGCCAAACTGAGGGCCATGCCCTTCTTGTGCCTTGCCAAGTGCATGTCCACACATGCCTGCAACTGAGGGCCATGCCCTTAGGTAACCAAGGCCATCGTTGCGTCCCGAACTGCATGTCTGCACATGCCCGTCACCTGAGGGCCTTGACTCAAATACTGAGGTCATTCCCAACTCGGGGAATGACCACCACATGCAGAGATGTCCGCACTGAACCAAGCTGGAACAAAGTGGGTAGGAGCCCGTCCCAAAGTATTCCTCGCCAGTCAAGCCACCACACTGCAGCCCATTGACTGAGGGCTAACTGTAAGCCCAGGATAAGGTACGCAGCTGCTCCATCCCTGTCCAGCAACATTGCCAGTCCATCAATGTTATACAGGTACAACTCCCTTCCATGGAGACATCTGATTGCTGGAGGGCCCATCGAGACAAATCTCCCTTGGATCCGGCCACCACCTCACCTATCCTAAAAGCTCCAAAAACCAGCATAAGGGCTGCCGCCTGGAATAGTCTGGCTTCATAGCTTAAGGAGCATACTGTTTTTCACTGGCCCACCATACTCAATAAAATATCCCGTGAGAAAGGGCAATGGGGATCGAGGGTGGCAGGGTGTTCTCTAGCCCACCCAGCTAACATACGGTGGACTCTAAAGTCCCTGGAATAAGTGGGAAAATCATCAGCCTTTACCTGGAAGTGCTTGGACTGAGAGGCCCAGTCTCCAGCCATTCACTAGGCAATCCCAGCAGGTGACTCACCGAATAGGCCACTCTGGCACATAGCCCTTGCCGGCCCAGAAGTCCTGGGGGAACCCCCTCCTGCATTCTGATAGCTGTTGAGCATGCTGGGGCGACAGACCGGCTTATGGCCATCTTTGACTCTGCTCCCCAATCTCCCAATGTGCGGTTGCACAGCACAGCTGAACCGCTCCACCTGAGTCTATGACAGCACCTCAATAAAACAGTGTCAATACTCTACCTTACCATGCCCCAAAAGAAAACATTAAAATCTGGGCACTAGAGAACAAAGGAACAGACAAGGGCCATAACCCTACCGTTCCGAAATAGAAGGAAGTCACAGACCTGTCCCATGACCATGTTATCCCACTAAAATGGATGGGAGAGTTCCCAAGCCTCACTGCCTATAAGTCCAAGCCTGCAGCCAGCACAAAAACCCCGATGCATCCATGGACTTCCAGTTCTACCTCCCAGCCCTACCTAGAGATGCTATGGACCTTCAGCTTGCAGTTCAGATGCTCTAGCCCTGAGCTATGTCATGTAATTCTACAGCAAGTTAGTTAGTTCTTCCCCAGGAGTGTGGGAAAACTAGACCAAATGATTTGGGCCAGAATAGAAAATGTTGCCTGCAGTTTGGCTCTAATTTCTTGATCAATATTTGATCACAACAAGCATTAAATTATTATACAGCCATAACCCTGAACCTGTAGTAAGGCTGCGAAAGCCCTGCTATGACCTCATAAACCACCGGAAAAGACCTCTAATACCTGGAGGGCAGACAAGAAACACTTTCTTGGCCTAACTGGCATGAAGCCCTTACTGACTGACCACATGAGTATGATTGGTGGTGAATTAGGTGGTATGCCCAGGAAGGTTAACACCGGGCAGGATGGCCCATTGACACAGCCATTAAGATGAACCAGTTACATAGCCATTCCATAATCTGTGACATCAGGTGTTAACATGCACCCAAATTTTTTACCCTCTCGTCCCGACAGCCCCTTCAAGGAAGGAGCTGAAGCGCTCCGTGCAAGAATAGAGTAGCCCATATGTAATGCTCTACCTCATAGAATTGACTGAAAAGGCAAAAAACCCAGCAGCTATAAATCCCCTTGTAACCCCACTGGTAGGAAGCCATTACTGATTGGCATTGCGTCTATGCCCAAGACAAATTTAAGAGTGCAGGCCCTTAACGCAAGCCCTGAGACTACAATATGGGATCCAGAAACTGAAAGAAAACCCCATAACAAAACAAACCTCCCCAGGAACTGGGCAGTCTGCAAGCAAGGTCCCAGTACCTCGAGCTTAACAGGGGTGGAACGCTTTCCTTGAGCAGCTACTGCTGGGTGCTTCTCCTCACTGCTGTGAGGGCCACTGGCCTCATATTTCCCTGTTTCACATAAAGAAAGGAAATAATTTATGAGTAAGCACACTTTCCCAGCCACCATTTTAGTGCAGCTAACCCAGTTCCCCAAAGCACAGATACTGGGGATATGGCGCTGCCACCCATATTTGGCCCACTGCAGCGGCCTCCCCCTTGTAGGCTTCCAAACACCTATCATAATAGATGTCCAAAATGCAAAATTAACATCCTGTATCCCTTTCTAGTAAATATCATAAATCCAAGAGCAGCAGATGCTGAGGATGTGTTGCTGTCACCAATATGTGGCTGCACAATAGCAGGTTTTCCAACACGTATCAAAACAGATGAGTCAATGCAACCGTTGCACACTATATGTAATTCCAGGTAATGATATCAGAAGACCTAACTAAAATGTAATTTCAGGTAATGATGTTTCGTTGTTGGTGCCACAATCCTCAGTAAAGGGGGGAAGAGTCTGCCTGGACCTTAAATCGGGCTTTCCTCTTTATTCCTATTCCCCAATCAATATGATTACCATCTGCTAAACTTTCCATTCCTAACTAAATTCAGGTAAATGCTTCTTCTGTCTCAGAGTGAACAAATAGCCTGAAATTAACACTTGGAATGCAAAAGGATCGCTCACTTAAGATTAGGGTTGCCAGGTCGGAACCATCCAAAAACCTGAGAAAATGGGGGCGGGCCCTAGTGACGTCATGGGGCGGGCCCTAGTGACGTCATGGGGCGGGCCCTAGTGACGTCATGGGGCGGGCCCTAGTGACGTCATGGGGCAGGCCCTAGTGACGTCACGGGGCGGGCCCTAGTGACGTCACAGGGAGGGCCCTAGTGACATCATGGGGCAGGCCCTAGTGACATCATGAAGCATGATACATTGTATCAACCACGCTTGCGTGCAGCATACCATTCAAAAAAAAATTTCTGATTGGAAATTAAAATAGAAATCTTACCTAAAAGAGGTCCAGCTGAAGTGACAAGGTCATTCCTTCTCACCATCTTAGGGAGTATGGATGGAAAATGGAAATGGAATGCCTTCAAGTCGATCCCAACTTTTGGTGACCCTATGAATAGGGTTTTCATGGTAACAGGTATTCAGAGGTGGTTTACCATTGCCTTCCTCTGACTTTGGACACATATACTTTGGACACATAATGAGAAGACATGATTCATTAGAAAAGACAATAATACTGGGGAAAACAGAAGGGAATAGAAAAAGAGGAAGACCAAACAAGAGATGGATTGATTCCATAAAGGAAGCCACAGACCTGAACTTGCAAGATCTGAACAGGGTGGTTTATGACAGATGCTATTGGGGTCGCTGATTCATAGGGTCACCATAAGTTGAAATTGACTTGAAGGCACATTAACAACAACAACTGAATTAAAGATACAAAAAAGGAAAGTGGAAGGTGTTTTATTTTATTTTTTACAGCCTGGAGAAGTGGTAAGAGGTAAAGTCAGGAATGAATGCATTTTTTTAATGAACAAGATAGCATGTTGAACTATCTTGTAAAAATGAACTAAGAGTGCTTGCAGCAGCTATGCTAATGCAGAGTGAGCCAGTTGTTATCTGCATGGTGCTATGAAGTCAGTTGTATGTTAACTGTATGCTCATGCAACAGATGGTATAGCACAGTGGGGAGGAGAGCCTGGCTGGGAGTCCAGAGTCTATGAGTTCAAATCCCCACTCGTGTCTCCTGGATGTCAAGGGCCAGCTAAAGATCACCCCCACAGTGAGTGGCTCAGGGATTATGTGCCCTGCCACCTGTGGGCAAGGTGCATAGTTGCAAGGAGCCGTTTCCCCCAGCTGGCAGTTGCGGACAAGGAAGGGACTGGCTTGTGCAGCTGTGGCAAGCTGAGCAGGCCCTAGCCAGGTGGGGAGTACTAGCCTTAGATGGTAAACCGCCTCTGAATACCGCTTACCATGAAATCCCTATTCATAGGGTAGCCATAAGTCGGAATCGACTTGAAGGCAGTCCATTTCCATTTCCATGCATATAATTAAACAGATGCAGTCAAGTTTTTGGACTTTATTGTGATTGCTGGCCAAGCAGGATAGGGCTCATGGGAGTTTTAGTACAATATCTGGAGGATGCTACTTTGGCTGCCTTTGGGATAATAGATGGCAGCCTTAAGTCTGAAATGGTGTTTGGAATTCTGTAGAGACCAGCCAGTACACATTATGTCATAAGGCCAATTCTTAACCATTTTCAGTTACCTGAAATTGCTCTTTCGTGGGCTCTCACAAACACCACCAAGCTTTTCTTTTAAAACAGACCAGCTTGTTTAAGTACATACAAAGAATAAAAAAGGAAGTCAACTGACAAGAACAAGACACTTTTTTTCTAAGCAAAATTGATCAAAGAAAAAAAGTATGCTTGTGAGTGTGCCTGTGCGTTTGTGTGTAACACACACACACACACACACACACTTACATGTAGCATAGAATCACAGAGCTAGAAGGGGCCTTTTAGTCCTTCTAGTCTAAGCCCCTGCTGGAAGTCCAAAACCCAGAACAAGATCAGGTCTGTTCGCTTAAATTGCCACATTAGAGACTTAATGAGACAACACGAGTCAGTTTATTGGGAACTTTCCTACAACAGGGTGACCATATGCTTAGATCTGATAGACCTGAAGCAGCTGACAATTTAGGGCAGACTTCCCCAGCTTGGTGCCCTCCAGATGTTAGCTGGTGGCAGCTGTATGCCCAAAGATATGTGGAAGGCACCAGGTTGGGGAAGGCTGCTTTGGGGAGATGGGAAATGTGCAGAAAAATGGAACAATGGCACACATTCCTATTTGTTGTCATTTCAATCTCACTCCCACATCCTGTCAAGAAAAGACAATTACATGATGATTCTGTCCATTTCCAGCAGTGCAATTATCCAGAGGAAATAGTAAGAAACTAAGGATTAGGGCCAAACTCTCTCTTTCTCTCTCCAGCATCTCTCTCTTTCTCTCTCTCCAGCATCTCTCTCTTTCTCCAGCATCGCTCTCTTTCTCTCTCTCTCTCTCCAGCATCTCTCTCTCTCTCTCAGCATCTCTCTCTTTCTCCAGCATCTCTCTCTTTCTCCAGCATCTCTCTCTTTCTCTCTCTCTCTCTCTCTCTCTCTCTCTCTCCAGCATCTCTCTCTTTCTCTCTCTCTCTCAGCATCTCTCTCTTTCTCCAGCATCTCTCTCTTTCTCCAGCATCGCTCTCTTTCTCTCTCTCTCTCTCTCCAGCATCTCTCTCTTTCTCTCTCTCTCTCTCAGCATCTCTCTCTTTCTCCAGCATCTTTCTCTCTCTCCAGCATCGCTCTCTTTCTCCAGCATCTCTCTCTTTCTCCAGCATCTCTCTCTTTCTCTCTCTCCAGCATCTCTCTCTTTCTCCAGCCTCTCTCTCTTTCTCTCTCTCCAGCATCTCTCTCTTTCTCCAGCATCTCTCTCTCTCTCCAGCATCTCTCTCTTTCTCCAGCCTCTCTCTCTTTATCTCTCTTTCTCCAGCATCTCTCTCTTTCTCCAGCCTCTCTCTCTTTCTCTCTCTCTCTCCAGCCTGCTACCCACAGCAGCAGTGGACGCCGGACGGGGCCAGCTCCTTCTTAGCCCCGAGGACGCCTGGCCGCTTCACCCCTCGTGCTGTGGGCGCCGCTGGGCGGCAGCGGCTGCGATGCGCTCCCCAGCCAGAGACGCTGCAGCTGCCGCTGCCGCCGCCGCCACTGCCGAGCTCCATCGTGGCCACTCCCGCCCAGCGGCGCCCACAGCAGGAGGGAGAATGACAGCGCCGCGCTCGCCCGACTGGCCTTTTAAGCAGCGCCTGCCTCGCGCGCCAAGGGCCAGCCCCTCATTGCCACTCCCGCCCGCCCCTGTCCAAGACAGGCTGCTGCCTGGGAAGACAGAGCCCGGCCCCGGCGGCACCAGCTCTCCCTGCCTCAATGACAAAGGGCGGGAAGGCGGCCAATGAAAAGCCGGAGATCATCCAGTTTAAGCAAAGTATTGCCGGAGGCCGGAGACGGCCCCTTTTTCCCTGAAACTCCGGCCAAAAACCGGAGACCTGGCAACCCTACTTAAGATACAGCGATTTAGACATTTTCTAGCAAACTGTTATCTCCGCCCTTATTATCATATAACTATGAAAGACCCAAGGGCTAAAAAGGCTCACTAGGCCCCACCAATATACTAGTATGTAGTATAATAATCATATAATTAAGTACTTCAAACCTCCTACATGCCCGGGCCTAGCAAGAAGTTGTACCTATGTCTGGGCCTAGCAAGAAGTCATAAGCCTCACGAAAGGGCTCTGCCATCACATCATGCATCCACCCTGTAATAATATAATAAAGAACCAACCTGTGTATATCATCGGGGGGGCTAAGCTGAACCTGTTGGGGGGGGAGTGCTCAGAGGGAACTTAAACTAGAAGGATTAGATACAATTTCATATGTTCGTCCCTTTTATTCTGATTTATTTTTAATTTCCCTTTATGTGCATGAGTCTGTCTTTAACCAGTGTATTAGCATGACTATATTTAATTTTGTTTGTATATCCAGTATAGTCTCATTTATTTTTAAACTTCCTTTTAGTATGCTGTGTGTCTTTTTCTTTTAACCACCAGCAGCACTAACGTCGCGCTACTTAATAAAAAGCCTCAATCAACCCCTCCACAACTGCTAGGTGGGGGGGTATTGGACGTGCCGCTGCTAGGCCCCACTACAAGGCCCGCTGGTCAGGCCCCTTTACGAGGCCTGCCCCAGTCACAGCCACGCCGCAGTGCTACCACCCACAGCTGTTGGGGCTCCCAAAACCCCCTTTGGGGGTAACCAATTAGGCCTAATAGGCCCAACCAATGCCAACTGTCCTGCAGCTCTCTCTGCTATGTCCCTCGTCGTCCTCTCGTCGCTCGCCAAAGAAGAAGAGGAGGGTGAGGGGCCGGCGCGAGCTTAAATAGGCTCGGCCACTCGTCACCTGCGGCGCGCCTTGATGACGTCATGGCAGTCCTGGCGCGCCTGCCCTTCCTCTAAATGGCAGCTAGGGCTTCACCCCAGGCCGCAAATCTCGCCCCGCAGCCGGTAAGTACCGTGCGGAGTGGGGAGTAACTCTATTCCCTTTTGTGAATAATATCCCTTCAATACCTACAACATAGTTTGAGATTTATACTCTCAGTGGTGGTGTCCTCTCATGCCTAAAGCCTTCCATACATACTATCAGGAGGGTTTAAAGAGATATTCTGTGGGAATTGGTGGCAGTGAAAGAGTTGAGGAAGGCTGTTTTACAAAAAATGAGGCTGAGGAACCAGGGGTATCCCTGACAGTGGCCGTCACTGCCTCTCGTAGAAGTGAATTCCATAGTATAACTCTGTGCTATATGAAGAAGTACTTTCTTTTATGTGTCCTGAGTCTTTTAACATTCAGCTTCATTGGATGTCCACAAGTACTAGTATTATGAGAGAGGGAGAAAAGCCTTTCTCTATCCACTTTCTCTGTGCCATACATGATTTTATACACTTCTATCATGTCACCTCTGACTTGCCTTTTCTCTAAACTAAAAAGGCCCAAATGCTGTAACTTTTCCTTATAAGGGAGTTTGGGGGCAACCAAAGTGGGCAATCTGGACTGGTATTGTCTGAAAGGGCTGAAAGGTCTACTGTGTAACAAAATTCTGGAAAGCTTCTGTGCAACTTAGTTTTAAAAAAATACCTTCATAAAACTTTCACAATTTTCTTCTGTGGTGGAGCATTTGTCAATTTAAACTTTCCTTGCTTCTGAAATAGTTTTACCTCACACACAAGCACACATATCCCTTATCTTACATTAGTGTGTAAATATATTCCTCCTCCACTACGACCTCGGTGATGGATTTCAAATATCGTAATGGCTAAAAGCCTACAATTGTCACTTATGTTAATACTGATACAGAATCCCTCTGGAAATGAAAAGAAATAGTAAAGCTGATACCGCTCATGGTCTACAAAGCTAAATGCAGCCCACTAGCCATGGACTGGGTTGTGTTCAGTCTGAAGGGGGAAGGGGTTGTCAAAAGCTGTGTAAGTCTGGAGTAAACATTCCACTCTCAAACTCCTCCTGTCATTTAGAATCACTTGTGGAGAAAATGTATAATTACTTGTAGAGATACATAACTGTTTACAGGACACATCAGACAATACGCTCCAGTTGGGCCCAACACCTGAAGGGAAGCATGAGTATCCTTCACACCCAGTTTGTCAGCATTGATTTTAATTATTTTATAAAAGTATATACTGCCCTCTCACAAAACATCATACCTAAACAGTACATGTGAGGGCAACACGTCTGAATATGTATGGCTCAAAATTATTTGTATGATGCCCCAGAGGTTGTGTAGATTTTTGTCTACATGCAGCATAATTTCTGCATGTAGGCCATATTTGGATATGTCATTTTGGAAGGACAGCTTGGATCTGTATTCAGATGGACCTTTCTTGGAATGGATGGCTGGGGATGGCAGCAGTGAGACAGGGGTGCTAGACAGGCAAGGAAGGAGAACTGCTCCACCTTGCTTTCCAAGCAGGGAAGGTATCTCTCAAGATAGCTGGAGCCATGATATTTAGTGAGGAGCTGCCTCACACAGCTGATGCACCAGCTCTAAGCACCCAGGGACTTAATGATTCTTACAGAAAACATGATGGCCCTGCCTCTTCCTGGAACCACTCAGGAACAGGATCCAGAGGACTGGTGGGTTGTGCCTCCTCTTCCCAGGCCAGATGGATGGAAGGCCTCGGAGTTCTAAAGGAATAGCTTCAGATGTCCTGGGAGATAACAAAAGGGGATCAAGGACCATGACAAAAGTCCAAACAAGGGGTATACCCCGGAGCTGAGAGTGATGAAACAAGAGAGGAGGAGGCTGGAGTGCAGATGGAGGCGAACTCCCAACGAATGTAACCATACTTTGGTAAGTGCCACCAATAAGTTGTATATGAAAGCGGTAAGGACAGCGAAAAAACTTTATTTCGCTGCCTCTATTAGGTCATCCTTATGCCGCCCAGTGGAGCTTTTTAAAGTTGTGCAGGGGCTTTTACACTCTGGCCCTCACGATATTATAGAAACATCTGAAGCCCGCTGCAACGAAATTGCTGGACACTTTCAAAATAAGATTGCTTGCATCCGTAGGGACTTAGACTCCGACGTTGTGACAGATGAATCCAGTGAAGTGTCCGGAGCACAGCCTTGTCCTTTATTATTGGATGAGTTTCAGTTGGTGCAGCTCGAGGAAGTGGACAAGGTGCTTGGAATGGTCCGGGCAACCACGTCTGTTCTGGATCCTTGCCCATCTTGGCTAGTGAAAGCTAGCAGGGCTGGAACCACCGGCTGGACCAAGGAAGTGGTTAATGCCTCCTTGAGAGAGGGAGTAGTCCCTAGTAGCCTCAAGGAGGCAATAGTGAGACCTCTTTTAAAGAAACCTTCCCTGGACCCAGATAATTTGAACAACTACAGACCGGTGGCGAATGTCCCCTTTTTGGGCAAGGTTTTGGAGCGGGTGGTTGCTAACCAGCTCCAGGTGCTCTTGGATGAAACCGATTATCTGGATCCATTTCAATCCGGTTTTAGGCCCAGTTTCGGCACTGAAACAGCCTTGGTCGCCCTGTATGATGACCTTTGTTGGGAGAGGGACAGGGGGAGTGTGACTTTGTTGATTCTCCTTGATCTCTCAGCGGCGTTTGATACCATCGACCATGGTATCCTTCTGGGGAGACTCGCGGAGTTGGGAGTTGGGGGTACTGCTTGGCAGTGGTTCCGCTCCTACTTCGCGGATCATCGCCAGAAGGTAGTGCTTGGGGAACATTACTCGACACCCTGGACTCTCCATTGTGGAGTCCCTCAGGGGTCGGTTTTGTCCCCCATGCTTTTTAACATCTACATGAAGCCTCTGGGTGCGGTCATCAGGAGTTTTGGAGTGCGTTGTCATCAGTATGCTGATGACACGCAACTCTATTTCTCCTTTTCATCTTCTTCAGGTGAGTCTGTTGATGTGCTGAACCGTTGCCTGACCGCGATAATGGACTGGATGAGAACTAATAAACTGAGACTCAATCCAGACAAGACTGAGACACTGTTGGTGAACGCCTTCCCCGCTCAGATGGTGAATGTGCATCCTGTTCTGGATGGGGTTACACTCCCCCTGAAAGAACAGGTACGTAGTTTGGGGGTCCTTTTTGACCCTTCCTTGTCTGTTGAGGCTCAAGTGGCCTCGGTGGCACGGAACGCGTTTTACCATCTCCGTTTGGTAGCCCAACTACGCCCCTATCTGGATGGCGACGACCTCGCCTCAGTTGTTCATGCTCTGGTAACTTCGAGATTGGATTACTGTAATGCGCTCTACATAGGGCTGCCCTTGAAGACAGTTCAGAAGCTTCAGCTAGTGCAGAATGCGGCAGCTAGACTATTGACGAGGACCAGTCAGTCTTCGCACATAACTCCTGTTCTGGCTCGCCTGCACTGGCTACCTATTTGCTTCCGGGCGAGATTCAAGGTGCTGGTTATGACCTATAAAGCCTTACATGGCGTGGGACCGCAATACCTGGTGGAACGCCTCTCCCGCTATGAACCTACCGGCTCACTTCGTTCAGCATCTAAGGCCCTCCTCCGGGTACCAACCCATCGTGAAGCCCGGAGGGTGGTTACTAGATCTAGGGCCTTTTCTGTGGTGGCCCCCAAGTTGTGGAATAGCCTCCCCGAAGAGGTACGCCTGGCGCCTACATTATTATCTTTCCAGCGCCAGGTAAAGACCTTCTTATGCTCCCAGGCATTTTAATCATTTTAATCTTTTTATCTTTTTAATCTTGTAATACTAATCCTTTTATCATCTTATATTTTGTTTAATTGTATTTTGTTTTCATTGTGTCTTATATGTTTTGTGATTTTATTATTATGATGTATGTATTTTATCCTATTCTGTTTACCGCCCTGAGAGCTACTTGCTATGGGCGGTATATAAATGCAACAAAATAAATAAAAATAAATAAATAAGATATCATTGGGGAAGCAGCCTCTGACTGGACCTCGGGAGGTATGGAGTCTTAAGGGTCTTCTGTCCCTTCTTTTCGGAAGTCTCATCAGGTCTGATTCACATGCTCCTCTGTACCAGTTTAAACTGGTACTAAGAACAGTTTTATAAACAGTTTGTGAAAAACAGTTCTAAACTCAACCACTGGATACATTAAATGGACACATTTGTGTCAGTGAAATGCTACAGTGGGACCATGACCACAAAAGTATGGGGCTCATTCCCTCAGCACAAGAAAGGGGAATTATACCCCCCAATGCCATTCAAAGTAGTGGTCACTGGTGCCCACTGGGACTGGTGGGGCAGAAGGCAGGGAGCCCAAAAAATAGGTGGAGCCAGAGCAAATGACAGGAATAGCCAACAAATTCTAATTTTGTCCCCACTTCCTCTGTGCTAAGTTCTACAAGGGCAACACTGAGACTAAGGAGAAGGAAATTGATAGCCCATATCACCTGCTAGACTAGATGTAAGTAAGAAGACAGACAGTTGGGGGGTGGCTGAGGGCAGATTGAGGCTGGTGGGGTGGTGCCCCATTCACCCTAGTACACCTAGATGGCTTTATTTGTGCTATCAGAATTTTGCATGCCCCTCAGTCCAGCTACAGAATGAGCTACAGTGCTCCGCAACAGACCACATGGCTAGTAACCATTCATTCAAAATGGCAAAATCCTTTGTATGTTAGAAAGCCACTGTAAAAATCTAGGCTAAGGAAGTAACGCTATCAAGTCTAATACATTTCTGGTTCTTCATCAGGGAAAATTCTACCAAAAAGCCAGTAACATCAAAGTCAACATCTTTTCAGCACCCACACACAAGGGTTACAGATTCATATACTGAAATTATCTTATATATGTATCAGTTTGGCCACAGTCTTTTACATTTAACCTTAAGTAAAAGAAGGACAATAATGACGAACTTGGAGGTCCTGTGTGTACCTCAGGGAGACAGCTACTTTCACAAGCACTAGGACATGCAGGACATATTACATCAAACAGAACATCACCTGCAGGTCCTGCAATGTAATTTATGTCATCAAATGCAAAAGACCAGGATGTCATATCCAATACGTAGGGAAAAACACAACTGACCTCCGCACACGCTTCAGAAACCACAAATCAGCAATCTTAACAAAAAAAAGTGGAGCAACCAGTTGCAAAACATTTCAACACTGAGGGTCACAGCCTGTTGGACTTTTCTATAACAGCTATAGAGATGCCAGCAGATCCAGCAGCATTGACCAAAAGGGAGAACTTTTGGATATACTCTCTGGACACATTGGCGCCACATGGCCTGAACCTGAAGGACAGTACAAACCTTACTTAGCTTCTGCAAATGAAGCCCCTCTGAGCATTCCATCCTCAAAGCTTTATAACTGCCACCTTGGTAGCAGCATTTGTATGTTACTAGCTGATGAAGGCGGAAGCTGAAACGTTTTGGTATTACAATAAAAGCCTCTGTTTTGTTAATCACAATTACGTGCATATATTTTAGGTGATTAACGGAATCCTTATAGGGATCCAGAGCAAGCTTGGGTGAAGTTCTGTTTGTTGCTTTCAAATCTCTCTCTCTCTCTCTCTCTCTCTCTCTCTCTCTCTCTCTCTCTCTGTAGTTGTAAATAACAAATAGAGGTTTTTATTTTGTTAGCAAAATGTTTCAGCTTCCGCCTTCATCAGCTGCTGACATACAAATGCTGTTATTAAGGTGGCAGTTATAGAGCTTTGATGATGGAATGCTCGGAGGGGCTTCATTTGCAGAAGCTAAGTAATGTTTGTACTGTCCTTTAGGTTAAGCCCATGTGGTGCCAATGTATATATAGGATTGTGGGCAACTAAGTCCTACTTAGAGTAGACCCATTAAAATTAATGACCTTAAGTTAGTCATGTCTATTAACGTCAATGTGTCTACTCTGAGTAGGATTGACATTAAATACCACCCATAAGCAGCAAAATATCAGGTTAAATACCCTAGAACACTGGCAAAGAGGCAGTTTAATACACTAGTATCCATTTGCTTGGATCCTTACACAGTGTTATTGCATAGAATGGTTTTCTGAAAAAATGAATTGCAGAGTGTGATGTTTATGCTCCGTATGCATGGTTATGTATAGTTATATTTATGGTTATGATGGTTTTATTTATTTTTATTTTTATTGTTGTTTTGAGTGTTCTGATTGCTTCTAATGGAAAATCATTTTTTAAAAGTCTCAGGACTAATTATAAAAAATGCACACTACATTTTAGATACTATCATATTAAGTTAAGAAAATGTATTTACAGTGTTAAAGTTTTTAATAACATTTTTCACAACACAAATGACTGAACATTTTCCTATACCTTATCATTCAACAAACATACTCCATCTTCTGATAGCATCTGTTGGTGCTCCTTCTCTAACTCTGACATGTACACTGCACTCCAAACCCTTAATAATCACTCAGCCATAGATGGTGAATCTGTTACACACACACACATCATTTTTCAAAAGATGCATCACTTTCTCTAGATTCTCTAGTGTGACCTTGATTTTTAAACTGAAAAAAAAAAACAGTAACGGGTCTAAAGGTAGTTCATAACCTTTCATACCTTTTATATAGGTTGGGAATGACTTCCCAAAAGGTACAGATGTGGGACATTCCCAATAAATACAGAGCAATTTCCTCCAATATAGACACATATTTAGCATAAAGCTCTAGTCAGCTGTTCTCCCTGCATGAGATCACTGTTGTAAGAGAAGTGCCAAGTTCACTGGGCCCACCTCCCACATGTTGGAGGAAGGGATAAAGTCTGAAAAGGGGAGCCTGCTTTACACATGTAGCCTCTCCACACAACTTAAAATCATGTGCAGTCAGGCATAGAGCAAGCTCCCTACTTCAGACTTTCTCTTCCAATGCTTTCAAGAGGCAGGCTGATGGGGTGGAGGAGGAGGGACCAGAGAATATGTTCCCACTAATTGCCTCACACAATGGTAATCAAGTAAGGGGGGAGATGAGGAAAAAAGCATCTAATCATAATCTTTTTATACCTTTCCTTTAGGCTCATGCAAAATGTCATTTGGAAAATGTTTCAAGCATTGAAACAGTTATAATCATAAAACATGTTGGGATCTAAATATTTGTTGGAGTGCCTCTCTCCATATTAACCAAGCCAAGCCCTGGGATCGGCGGTGGGGATCCTGCTCATGGTCCCACCAATGGGGGTTGGCCTTTTGTGTGGAACCTGGAGTAGGGTCTCCTTTGTGGTGGCATCCCAGTTGTCGAACTCCCTCCCATTGGAGGTGCAGATGGCTACAACATTACATGGGCTCCACATCACATGATGAGGCCTCACCTGTTTTCCAAAGCTTGTTTAGATTAATTCAACCTCTAGCCTGCTTTGCATTTTATATTTATTGCTATTATTTTATAGTTGGTTTTAACAGTATTTTACAAATGCTTGTAAATGTTATTGTTATGTTTGTTTTATGTAAACGAAAAGAGGCATGTAGGAACTCCAAACCAATAATAATGATCCACAGAATCAGACAATTTCTGATAAGATTTTACCACACCATTCCAGTATCATCTTCCCTAGCTCAACCAAATAATTCTCCTCCAAGTCTTGCATAGTTCATCATTATTGTCCTTCTTTTAAAGGTAAAGGTGTCCCCACACTTGCAGGGCGTGTCGTTTCCGACTCTTAGGGTGATGTCTTGCGACGTTTACTAGGCAGACCGTATATATGGCGTGGGATTGCCAGTTCCTTCCCCGACCTTTCTTTACCCCCCAGCATATGCCGGGTACTCATTCTACCAACCACGGATGGATGGAAGGCTGAGTGGACCTCGACCCCTTTTACCGGAGATTCGACTTCCTCCTTCCGTTGGAATCGAACTCCAGCCGTGAGCAGAGCTTCGGCTGCATTACCGCTGCTTACCACTCTGCACCACAGAGGATCTTTTTGTCCTTCTTTTACTTAAGGTTAAATGTAAAAGGCTGTGGCCAAACTGATTCTTAAACTTACTCCAAATGGGATATTATGGGCGTTATTCAATACTTGTCCTACTCAGAACAGACCAATTGAAGTTAATAGACCTGACTAACTTATGTTTATTAACTTCAATGGGTCTACTCTGAGTAGGACATAGTTGACTACAACCCAATATGCTCATACATAGGTTGGATTTAATAACAACTAATTTATGACAAAACTTAGTGTATTATTCAAACAGAGGAATGCTAGGAGTTTATATCAGGTTGAAACTAACTGTTTTAAGATGGCTGAATTGTAACATCCTTCCGAAAAGCAGAATTTCTTGCCTTATAGAAAACATTAGCAGCTTCCTAGGGGTGCTTTCACATCCCAGAAAAAAACCCTGTTATTAGTTTCTGTCATTTTGCTAATAATTGAGCTGACACCTGCATTTATCACTTCTGGAATTTCATCATTTTCTGAATTTGACAATTGGTGATAGATCAAACATAAACAACAACAACAAAGGCTCAGTCTAATATTCCTAATACTGGATATCCAACCTTTGCTTCTCCTTGCCACAAGCCTCTTCTCTTTTGCATCTCCACCTTGCAACATATCCCACTATATTTTCAAAAGTAATTCTAAGATCACTATTTGTTCTAGAGTATCTGAATGTTGTTAATGCAGCACAGAACAAGAAAATGGGGGACTTTGTATCACATGTGCATTCTAGTCAATGTAGGGTTGTCAGGTTGTTTTCATGTGAATTCCAAATGTCAGAAATGGGGAAAAAACTCTCGAGCCTTAGGTGTGAAAATAGTTTATTTCCTTGATCTGATGAGTGACAAAAATGCAAGTTTATGGGAGTTAGGACCAAATTGTATGTAACAAGGAACACTACCCAAGAAAATGGCAGAACTGTACTGCATTCAACCCTTTCCCTCCATAACACCTTCCCCATGTCCCATTGCCAATATTCATTCATGTATTTATTTGCAGAAACGGCTTACCGGGTGGAGTGTAGCTGCTATGCTAGCTTCTCAGCAGGTGGATCACCGAGAGGTAGAGGGGTAAGGCAGCAGGGAGGTTGGCACAGTGCAAGCACACCAGTGGAGCCCATCTGGCACATTTGCACCATGCTGACCTCCAGAGCTTGGAAAAGTTACTTTTTTGAATGACAACTCCCATCAGCCCCAGCCAGCATGGCCACTGGATTGGGCTGATGGGAGTTATAGTTCAAAAAAGTAACTTTTCTAAGCTCTGCTGACCTCCCTACTGCCCAAGGATGAGCAACAATTTAAATTCAGTTCTGACTTCAAGATAAATCTATCAAATTTGAAGTTTACAAAACAATATGAGAACTGAAACACAGCCACCCTGCAAAATTCTCACTTGTTCTAATTTTGCGATGCAGTTCGCCAACCAATGTTTGCAAAAATGCATATATTAAGAGAAAGTATGTATAGAAATGAATATATGAGTGAAACCAGCATGCAGAAATGCATTAAGAGATGAGAAAGTACTTGGAAAAATGTGTACATTAGTCAAAACTACCTACAAAAAGGTGTGTATTAGGAGAAATTCGCACTAAAATGCTTTTTTCATGAGGATTTTTTTAAAAAAAAAATCTGTAAATTGCTGTAGAAATGTGGAGAACAGAATTTAAGATTGGAAAAATGAGAAACGGAGGGAACTCAAATTAAGAGATCTTTCTATCCCTACCACTTCCTCACCATTCCCCCTGTCCCTCCCAGTAAGCAACAGCAATCCAACTGTTGGGAAGTTAACATAGCAACTCCTCCCCACCCAATGAACCATTTATGTTTATCTGTATGCTGCTTTTCCACAAGATGGTGGCCAAAGTGGCCCACAATATCAAATGAACTAGACTTATATAGATTTATAGATGTAAAAATTCCAAAATAATAGAAACAATTGCAATTTTTTTTAAAAAAAAACATAGGATCAATAAATAAAGTCCTCATTTAAATAATAATAATAATAATTCCACATGACATTCTATAAAACAAATACAAATAAACTAACCTAATTTGGCCGCTTAAAATTAAACAGAACAGAGAACACTTTGTAAGTCGTGCTGGGTTTCACTTTTCTGAAAAAGTGACGGTAATAATGATGATGGTGGTGGTGGTAATTCCTAAAGCCATTTTTTTAAAAAAAAACACCTCCATTCCACAAAGGTTCACTATGGCCCCACCTGCACCATACATTTAAAGCACTATTATGCTTCTTTAAATAGTAATGGCTTCCCTGCAAACTGTCCTGGGAAATGTACTTTGTGAAGGGTGCTGAGAGTTGTTAGGAGGACCTATTCCCCTCACAGAACTACAACTCTCAGAGTGGTTTAACAGTCAATCCCTCTTCCCAGGGATCTCTGGGAACTGTAGCATTATGAGGGGGATAAAGGTCTCCTTCCAACTCTCAGCGCCCTTCACAAACTACAGTTCCTAGGATTCTTTGAGGGAAGCCATGACTCTTTATGGTGGTATAACAGTGCTTTAAATGTATGGCACAGATGGAGCCTTACACACATTGAATGGTAGCCACATCTGTCACTTGTGGCAGCCTTCCTCTATGCATTCACAAGCATCGCTTCTCTCCATTCATTCCTCACCTTTTGTCATGAAGGTAAAGCTTGTTACCTCCTCCAGTCCCTACATACAATACAGTTTTGCTGTTGCTCATTCTCTGTCTCCAGTATTGTTTTCTTTCTGAGGACCCAGAATGGGGGTGGGGTAAGACTCATCTCCAGGCCACTTCATTGGCTGCTACTGATGCTGTTGGGAAATGCAGTGTCATAATATAAGGGATATTGTACTTGACATAACAGAAGGGAACATGGAAACTTCGTATGTGGCTGCCGTTTCAGTGGCAGCTCTGTGTTGCTTGTAATGTGTTGTTCTAGGCTGAGCTGACCTTCATAAAAGGCTCTATTTTCTTACTGCGAAAATCATTTACAATGAGTCCAAAGGCTGCAATATGCTCACATAAACCGTTTGAATAACAAACAACTGAAAATGCTCAGTTGCTTCTCAGACGTTTATGCAAAAAAAAAAAAAGGAAAGAAGAGCTCCATGGACTCATTAGAAATAAATGCCTTAAAAACAGGCAAACACTTTGGTGTAACCAAGCTAATCTTACACAATTAAAATTGACCAAAAACAAATCTATCACTTAAAACAGGGGTGGGGAACTGTATCAGTCCACTGGGCTAGATTCCTTAGTCCCCCATGCCACATGGACCAACTTTGACAGGTGGGCAGGACTTGTAATGATATCAAGTGATTGGCACCTGTCTAAAATGAAAAGGGATTGGCTGTAACCACCAATCGGCTGGTCTTAAAGAGAGAGAAGGTGTATTATTGGAAATTATTATTCTCATTGATGTTATTGGAAATTTGGTTCAGGAGAAGCCACAACTTTAAAAGGAAGGACACAATATTCATACTACTCCAACAACCTGAACTGTCTAATGTTATTTACTGTTTTGGGTTTTTTAAAAAACCTGTTTTTGACCAAACTGATGAAAACCTTTAGAGTTTAATATTGATTAGGGAATGATTGAATATACTCTACTTTAGATATACACTTCAAAATAATAGGTTCAGCACAGCCAAATAAATGTCAGAAAATACCTCACTGATCATTTCCTTAATTTTGATGAGGTCTGATGCCTTAGTCTGATGTCTATGTCCCAGATTTATCTGAGTTGGCTTATGAGTGTCCATCATGATATCACTTTAGCTGGAATATCATGATGTCACTGATAAATATCACATGGGTTTGCATAACCAGTAGGTTTAAACAGCAGTGTGGGCAAATGAAGCCAAGGAAAGTGAGGACAATGGGGGAGGAGGAAAATGACACTGAGAAGATTTCAGTGAGTCTACTTTTATGATTTAGTTGGAATGCAATTTAATGCAAATATCTTGGCAACAAAGACCAAAAAGGGAAGGCACTTTCAACTCTCATGAAAGACACTAATCAGGGTAAGTAGTTTCTCATAAAATATTCCTGCCTTCCCCAACCTGGGGCCCTCCAGAGTTTTGGACTATAGCTCCCATCTACCTCAGCCAGCATGGCCAATAGTCTACGATAATGGGAGCTGTAATCCAAAACATGTGGAGAATATCAGGTTCAGGAAAGCTGTTACGTACAAAGCAATCTCAGTTCTTAGGGTGCTAGAGGATGCTATCGCTGCAGCTTACCTGGATGGGAATGGGGCAAGGAAGGGTGGTGGCAAAATTGGGGCTATGTGGATGCACCAATAGGAGCACTGGGTTGGCTCTGCTGATATGTCCATGTAGCCTCGCTCTCACTGCCGCCCTGCCCCATTCCCATCCATTTGAGCTGCAGTGACACCAGAGTTGGGACAGAGGTTCTGTGGCTCTGCCCCATCACACCAGCCACTTCTGGTAAGCACAAAATTGAGGCTTCATCTCAGCCCTAATATCCAACAATGTATTAATTTCAAATAGATATGCAGAGGTAAGAATGCATTCAATCCCCTAAAACATGTAAAGCTGGAGCTAAACATTATATATAATGTTATATATATATAAAACAAAGCCACTTGAGCCTGCCAAGACTCCCTTCACAACTTTAGAATACTGGCAGAGACAGTTGAATTTCATGTTCTCAGCCATTGCCTTAGCACAGGGGCAACAACTGCCTGAGGAGAGGCTTGTAAACTTTCTTAAGGCCGAGGGATTCAATCCGGTCTCACGACGCTGTGTTGGTGGCACAGCAGGGTTCGTCAGGAAGGCCTATTTTTTCCTCATGATGAGGCGACTTTCCTGGCAGTAACTGCCAGCAACAGACTGTAGGGATGCTGCCAACATTCAAAAGCTCTGATGATGCGAGCCAACCTTAGACTAATAATTTTACATCTCAATATAAAGTGGAAGAAATTACATAAAAATAGACCATTTTAACAGTATGGTATTCTGTTATGAGAGAAGGCTAAATAACACTGGTGCCATATGAACATCTTTCTCCTATCTACAGTACCTAACTTTAGCACAGTCCATATGTCTATTTGTCTGATAGCTGAACTTCACCGAGAGAACATTTAATGGAGAGGGAGCTCTTAACACTTAGTGCCTCAGGAAGGGGAAGGGGAAAAAGAGAGAAGAAACCATTTCAAGGTGAAACACCTATCCATGTTGTGCATCTTTCATTGCAACCTTTAGGGGAACAAATGAAAATCAAATTAGCAGCTGCATTGGAACAGTAATTCCCCCCAAACAAGGATGAAAAACATACATACAAAAGCATTTAAAATCAACTGTGGCTACAGATGAGCACTGATTCGTTCACAGAGTTGAAGGTAAACAGGAAGGAGGAATGCTGCAGTGGTGGGAACATTTGCCCAACTCTCACCTCAGGAAAAAAGCTTTAGTAGGTTTTTCTTTATTGTTTTAAAAACCTGTGCAACCTGTTTGGCCTGAGCAAAAGGTGTGTGTGCATGTATTTACTATGCAGCCTGATGCCACTTGTAAGATATGTCCATGCCACAAATGTGAATTCATGTGTGTAGAAAAGTTGAGACTGAGCACATGCCAGAGTTCAAGCAGATTTCTAAGACAGAAGCCAGACGGAGGCCTGTGTGAGGGGAACATCATAATACCCAGTTATCGCTTCCCATTTTTGGCATAGCCTTCATATCACAGATGCTTGCTGTGATAAGTTTGTGAGGCACTTTGAGGATAAAATTGCATCAAGCCATGATTACCTTGATGCTACTGCAGGAGCAGTTCTTACGGGGCCATCCCAAGCACCGTCTAGTTTGCTTATATGGGATTTGTTTCAGAGAGCAGTGACCTGGGGATATAGACAAGGTGCTTGGGTACACTACCTGAGCACTCAAACCGTTCCCGTCATGGTTAAAAATGCAAAGCCAGAAGGGACTGACTGGATGGGTCCAACAGAAGATTAATGCAACTATGTGATAGGAAAGGTCCCAGCCCCCTTTAGCATGGTAGTTATGTCATAACTATTGTCCAGTCACAAATATCCCTTTTTGGTGTCGGGAGGGCAAGTGCTCAAATAGGTAATGTCTTTCAGGAAGGGCCGTAGCTCAGTGGTAGAGCTTCTGCTTTGCATGCAGAAGGTCCCAGGTTTAATCCCCAGCATCTCCAGGTAGGACTGGGAGAGACTCCTGCTTGAAACAGTGGAGGGCCACTGCCAATCAGTGTATCATAGAATCATAGAACAGTAGAGTTGGAAGGGTCCTATAAGGCCATCGAGTCCAACCCCCTGCTCAATGCAGGAATCCAAATCAAAGGATTCCCGACAGATGGCTGTCCAGCTGCCTCTTGAAGGCCTCCAGTGTTGGAGAGCCCACTACCTCTCTAGGCAATTGGTTCCATTGTCGTATGGCTCTAACAGTTAGGAAGTTTTTCCTGATGTCCAGTTGAAATCTGGCTTCCTGCAACTTGAGCCCATTATTCCGTGTCCTGCACTCTGGGACGATCGAGAAGATATCCTGTAGATAATACTGAGCAAGATGGACCAATGGTCTGACTGAGTATAAGACAGCTTTCTATGTGTCTCTGTTCCTCATTTCAACAATATCAATTATCTAGACTCATTTCAAGGAAATTCTCCTCTATCCCTAGCTCAGAAGCAGCTTGCTGGGTGCAGCAGAGCTGCAATGATAGTTTCCGAGTAGGTGGGTCACTGTTGCTTACCAAAAGAGGGAGGAAGAGCAAGGCAGTGGGGAGGTCAGTATGGTGGGGAGGTTGCTCCCTAAAGAGGGTTCCTTCATCAATCACTACAAGCTTTTAAATGCTAGGCAAAGCATTTTGATTCACCCAGGCATTTTAACTGCACATGTTAGCATTGTTTAAGGATTTTAACTGTTGTTTTATTGTTGTTTATTTGTATTGTGATGCGGATTGGTTGTACACTGCCCTGAAATACAAGTAGGATGAAGGGTAGTATGTAAATGTTTTAAATAAATCTATATACATAAAAAAATGTAAGCATCACCCTGCAGTTTGCAGCACCACAGACAGGTAGCACTGCAAACTGTAGCATGAACACTTCCACCCCCAAAACTGCATACCACTCACACTGCCCACGACCGACCAAGGTCTACATCTTCCCAGTCTGTTCGCTCCACCTGCAGACGTCGCCGGGGAGTCGTTTGGCCAACCCAAGAGGAACGGTGGCACCCACCGCCCTGGAAGAGCTGCAAGACTACGAGGCCTGGGAGCTACCGCTGCAGCGTCAGAGGGCCCACGGGGCAGACCAGTTCGTCGGCCTGCCAGTTGCTGCCGCCCTGCTTCCACTCTACCAGCGGTGTTGTCGTTGTCGTCATGGGCCAGGGCATGCAGACGGTGACCTTCAGCGTTAAGCTGTACTATTCTTGGCCTGAGCTGCAGGTCGTTGCCGTTTCAGACTGCTGTAACGCTCCTTGAAATAGTTTTAAGTTCAGGCAAGACAGAATGCCTTTCCTGGATATTTTTTTCTTGATATAATGTTATTTGCTATTTAATTTAATTTTTTTGTACAATGTATTGCTTTACTGATGTATTGCTTTTTTGATGTATTGCCTTGTTGATGTATTTTTATATTTGCGTTTACTTTTTCTGTAAGCTGTCTTGAGGGCCTTACAGCTGAAAGGCAGGGTATAAATAAACATTAACATAACACTGCCCACCTTGGCAAGCAGGCAAGGTGATGGTAATGGCCACCTTGGTGAGCAAGTGAGTGGGCAGCCAAGGTGCCATAGCTGTGGGCTGATGGGAGGCTGGTATGTGGCCTATGTGTTCTGCATGGCAACAGAGATTGTCCAGGAGAGGCAGTGGCATGGGGCAGCAGTGGCAGCAGCCTGGGCAGAAGGATGGTGTGCAGCCTAGGTGTGCTGCATGGCAGCAGAGTTTGTCCAGGAGGAAGTGGCACATAGAAGTGGCACGGGGCAGCAGTGGTGCTGTGGGGCAGTGGTGGTGGAGGAACAGGTAAGAGAAATAGGAGTGCCTGAGGGGGTGGGGAGAGTGGGATTGATGTACTTGGGGTGGGGGTGGCGAGAGGAGTGAGCAGAAGGGTAGAGCCCCACCCTAGTAAATTTAAATTAAAACCTCAGAGGCATGGTAGGTGGTTACAAGAGAAAGGGCCTACTCAGTGGGAGCATCCTGACTGTCAAATGTTCTCCCTAGGGAAGCTTGTCTGGCATTATACAGCCACGAGAGTGTCTGTACACTATAGCCAGCGTGGGTTTTTCACATTCCGTAGTGTTAAATTGAAAATACCCCCATGCAATTTGGATGCTTCCCATAAGCTCATTTCAAAACAAAACCCTACAAAGCTTATAGTCCAGAACTCAGAAATGCTTGCTTAACAATCGTCTCAATTTTCATGGTGATAAACAAAACAGTCAGAAAGAATCAAGAGTTCAAAATCGAAAGAGAGAGAAAACAAAAACCCAGATCTCTTTTGGACTTTTTTCTGTCTGAGTTCTCATAATCTGTTGAAATTCATTAAAAATCAGTTGTATAAACAGAGTACCTGTAATCCTATTACTGACCTTGCCCCATACTCTGACCTTCATCTTCTGCAGTTTAAAAGTTAAAAAAATGTCTGGCTGATTTTTAATTAATTTAATAAATTTTACATTGAACTGAATGATAATGTCGGGCATGCTCAGTGAGAACCAACTGCCAGTGTTCTAAAAGCCAGACTCACAGCTGCTTGGCTTGCCTAATCAGGTATCCACACCCACACCAGACTTTGATTTCACTTGAGACAGTCATGGCTTCCCTCAGAGAATCCTGGGAAGTGTAGTCCATGAAGGGTGCTGAGAGGAGACTCCTGTTCCCCTAAGAGAGCTCCAGTGGCCAGAGTGGTTTAACAGCCAGCTGCTCTGATTGTAGCTCTGTGAAGGGAACAGGGCATCTCCTAGCCACTCTCAGCACCCTTCACTAACTACACTCCCCAGGATTATTTGAGAGAAGCCATGACTGTCCAAAGTAAAATAAAGGTCTGGTGTGGATGTGGCCAGGGACAGCTTTGATTTAAATTTGGGTGGGAGTCTGTATGTGCCTGCTGTAGAATAAAAAGGTGGGGGAAACCCTGAAAAGCAATGATACTGTTCACAATGTTTTCATTTTGGAAAGGAAATGAGCTTCCCCTCTGCCCAGTGCCCACCCACCCAAACTCCTACCCTCCCCCTCCTCCTACCCTCCTGCCCCTCCCTCAGGTCAGTGTGGGAGACCAGGGTTCGAATCCCCACACAGCCATGAAACTGACTGGGTGACCTTGGGCCAGTCACTGCCTCTCAGCCTCAGAGGAAGGCAATGGTAAAACCACCTCTGAATACCGTTTACCATGAACACCCTATTCATAGGGTCGCCATCAGTCGGGATCAACTTGAAGGCAGTCCCTCTCCCTCCTATCCCCTCCCTCTTGCCCTTTCCCTCCCCTCCCCCTCCTTCCCACTTCCCTTCCTCCTCCCCATGATCAGCATGATTGCATAGGAATAAATCCCATTGAACTCAATAAACATGCAAATGATCAGACCTGGCTTTCCCCTCCTTCCCCTCTCCTCTCCCTTCCTCCTCCTCTCCCCTCTTCCTTCTTCCTCCTTCCCTGCCCACTGCAGCCCTCCCTCCTGGTCAGTTTTAGTAAAAACTCTCATTAGTCTCTCCAGCAAGTATCTCTTTACATATGTAAAGACACCCACCCATCCCTCTCAACATAAGGGAGGGGTGAATCTGTCAATTTCAGATTTTTTTTATTTTTCCAATCTTAAATTCAGTTCTCCATATTTCTACATCAGTTTGCAACTCTTTTTTTAAAAAAAAAAAGTTCTTACAAAACAAAACCAGCTTCTTACTGCATATTTCTACTAATATGAATGTTTTGTATGCAGTTTTGCCTTATATACACAATTTTGTGAGCAAGTTCCACTAATACAATGCATGTTTCATTCAGACATCAAGCTATCACTTGATGCTATGGTTACTGAGGGATGTACATGCAAGTAAAAACAGCCCTTAGTACTCCATTGTACCAGACTATGAAATAATGTAGAAAGTGGCTCTAGGTCAATCACCATGGACTCAATGATGACTACACATCTTTCTTTCTTTTTTCAGTTATGAACAGGTCTGCTTGTGTCATACATTTTTCCAGTTGCAGAAAAAAAATTTGGGACACACATTAACCAGATAAAGTGGTAAATTTCACTAATATGGCACTGGCTGCTAATTAGCTACCAAACTAAGTTCAAGGTGCTGCTTCTGGTTTATAAAGCCCTATACAGCTTGGGACCAAAATATATAAAAGATCACTGCACTCTGCAGGTGAGGGCCTCCTGCAGATACCATTTTATCAGGAGGAATTGGCCTTTATTCAGGAGTGTAGTGGTATATTCAGAAGTGCAGGGTCCCTTCATGTTGATAACAGTCATGCCCCCTCACGGCTTTTTGGGTTTGGGGTTGAGAATGAGATTCTTGTTAATGCCTAGGAACCAGTAAGCATGAAAGAGGAGAGTGTTAGCACTCAGAAGAGTCATCTCAGTGTTTGACTCACCTCCATTCATTCTGATTGGCTTCAATCATAAGGAAAGGACAAGGAACCATGTTAGAAGATTCTTCACAGTGGCTAACACACTCCCCTTTCATGCAGATTGGCTTGTAGGATGCTGGAGACATATGGATCCTGTTGGGACCCTACTCCCAGAAAAGTAAAGGGTCTGAGACCCCCCGAGACCCTGCATGACTACATCTCTGCCTTTACCGTTGTGGCACTTACCCTTCGGAAATCCCTCCTCTCAAATATTATAAAGGTGCCATCTCCGTTGATTTTTCAGCACCTGTTGAAGACCTCTTCCAACATTCCTTTTAAATAGAGATCTTTATCCCAGTCTGCATCTGTATTGGAACTGTTTTTACAGATGTTTTAATTGTTTTATCTTTTGTGTTTGCTGCCCTGGCTCCTTCAGAAGGAGGGTGGGATATAAATGATAATGACAACAATAATAACAACAATAGCAACAACAACAATAATAATATGAATTTTTGTGTGTCATTTTCACTAATATAATCATTTTAATGCACCCCCCCCATGCAAAGCATATTTGTACGTATTATTTGGTTGGAGACTGCATTACAAAATTCAGAGAAGTGCAACTATCAAGGAATAGCTGTATTTCAATTCATATATTGTTTCATGAAATGTAAATTAGGTACATTCACATTAAAATGCAAACCAAGCCAAATTTGGCCCCTTTCACTGCTGTGCACTCATACAAACACATACACGAAACTCTTCAGGCCACAAAGGATGATAACAGTGGTCCAGGACTGCAAGCTCTTCAAAAATGAGTCATCAGCCAAGGTTGATTGATGGGGACCTGGCAGCAAATATATAGCTGAATTGCTCTCTATCTAGAGATGAGGAAAGGGAAAAGGGGTAGGCAGAATCACATACGCCAATTTTGTCTATAGCTGTACCTCTCTAGCGTTACATGTTGAAGAGTTCTTATGAGCTCTGCAAGAGCAAGTATCACTCACACATCTTTATTGCTGGCAAAAGGAGCTGAAATATTGGCTTAAAATTCCTTAACAGATTCCATTCTATCATCCTTTTTAATTAAATGTAAAAAAATTAAAAAAAACACAAAAACTCTGCACCAACCATTATGCTAATGCAACATTAATGTTAAGACTTTTCATTGGATACATGTCAAGAAATTCAAGAGCTATTGTTCCCACAGCAACCATATCTTATCAATCTGTCACCTGCATGTACCAGGCTTGGCTGTGGAGCAGGCACCACCCCGAGAGGATGCTCTGCAATTTGCCAACTTTCTCTGCATCCTTTAAGGATAGGGCAAGGAAGAAGGGACCATTCTACCCCCACCCACAGTTGTACTTTTTGACCAAGTGCAGAGAAGCTTCAGAAGGGGTGGATTGCCTATCTGTATCCTATATACTGGTTCAATATGTACTTGAACCACATGTGTGATGTGAACTTCATGACTGGTGCTCCCAAAAGTAGCTGCAAAGGGCTTCTTCCCATAGATGCTACTGCCCCACACAAAACTGGAGCCCTTGATCACCCGACTCCTAACTAGAGGTCTGATTAGCTCCACTGTATCATTCCTGTAATTTCTCCTGACAGGGTTTATATCAACTGGGGGGACGGGGTATAGTTTAAATCGGGGAAATACCAGTGGTGGCTCCATATCAGTTGGGCTGTGCTGTGAAATATGGATTCCGGATTCCACTGCCCCAGTGATATGAAATCACCAGCTGCCCCTGGAAGATATCATGAGGGAGGATTACATTACTCGATCATCACAGAGTGCACGATATGGAATAATGGCAAGCCTGATTTCAGCTGAACACCAGGAACAACGTCCTAACTGTTAGAGCAATACAACAATGGAATCAGTTACCTAGGGGGTGGGGGGGCTCTCCAACATTGGAGGGAGCTGGATAGCCATAGCCATATAACAACATCACTAAAATCATGTTTCGAAAGTGGTGGTCAAAAATCAAGCTATTACCAGACGGCTCTAACTTCAAAACAGTATCCAAAGAAAGCTGTGGAAGTAAAATGGTCCTTGTTGTCTGCCAAAGTGGGAGTAGGGAAGCCAGGTAGATATTTCTTGGAGGCTGTCTCAGATAATGCCACCAAAAAAACCCACTGTCTTGCACTCACCTGCCATGCATTCAATGGCAGAGGAACTAATGGGTGGGGGGGGTGCTGTATAACACTGGTCCTTAAAGATCTGCACCGGCTGCCTATTTGCTACCAAGCCTAATTCAAGATGCTGGTTTTCATATATAAGACCAAAAAAAATTACTTCTTTCCACAGTGTATTGTTGAACTATGGAATTCACTCCCACAGGAGGCAGTGATGGCCACCAGCTGGGATGGCTTTAAAATTGGATTAGACAAATTCATGGAGGGTAAGGCTATCGACAGCTACTAGCCACGGTGGCTGTGTTCTACCTCCACAGTCGGAGGCAGTATGCTTCTGAATACCAGTTGCTGGAAGCCATAGGAGGGGAGAGTGCTCTTGTGCTCAGGTCCTGCTTGTAGGCTTCCCACAGGAATCTGGTTGGCCACTGTGAAAACAGGATGCTGGACTAGGTGGGCCATTGCCCTGATCCAGCAGGCTCTTCTTATGTTCTTATGTTCTTATGACCTAAATGGCCTAGGACTCAGCTATCTCTCTCCCTCTCTCTCTCCCTCCCTCTCTCTTCTGAGAACTGCCATGGTGCCCTTCTGATTATACTATCCCCAAATGTGATTAGGCATAGGGGAGAAATTTGATCCAGTTCACATTTGAAGTTAAATCTGTCTAATTCACACCTTTGAAAACACTCACTTGAAAACTGAAACACAGCAACTTGCTCTTCTACAAATTTTGCAATGCAGTCAACTCCAGCCAAGCAGTATGTACAAAAATGCATATACTAAAGTAAAATGTGCATAAAAATTCATATATTAGTGAAAACAATACACAGAAATACATTATATTAGAGGAAAATATACTTTCCAAAAATGTATATATTAGACACAATTGCATAACAAAATGTGTATATTAAGAGAAATTCACACTAAAGTGCTGATGAATTTTCTTGACTTTTTTTAAAAAAAACAAACTGATGTTGAAATGAACTTAAGTGAACATAAAACTAGAAAAATGAGAAACTGAGAGAGCCAAAATTTACAGATTCCACCCAGCCCTATTTGTGATACGGTCTTCCCATTGGCAACCCCCAGTTATGGAACACCCTCTCCCCAAGTTTAGGTGTGCACTGACATTTCTCTTTCATCAGGCCTTTTAAGAGCATTGGCATGCATTACTGGATTGTGATGGAGCGATTTGTGTACAGCACTGTAGATTATAAATGGTAGATCTTTGTAATACTTTTTTAATGGATATTATGTAGGGTTATGTTGTTGTTTGTTTTGTATGTTGTAACTCGCACTGCCATCATTTCATGATAAAAAGCAGGATATAAAATTTATAAATAAATAAAAATAAAATAATATAACATGACAGATTATACATCAATTTAAGATAATTAAATTCTCATAAAGGACAACCCAAGACTATTTGCTTGTCTGGACCCCTTTCTTTCATTGCACAGATATGGAGTAATGGTCATGTTCTAAGCCAGTGTAAACAGATAGAATGCTACCGCCACACTAGGAGATGAATGGCAGGTTAGCTAGGGACATGTTGCAGCCTGGTTAACGACACATTTTATTTATTTGTTTTATTTAACAAAATTGATTGTAAATATAACCTCTAAGCAGCTTAGAAGACATTTTAAAATTATCATTTAAAAGGTTAAAAACAAGTCATTAAAAACGTTTAAAAGATCATAAAAATTAACAGTAAACTGAAAAGAGAATAAAGCATTTCAGTATGTATAGATAGTGGATCCTACACTAGAAAAGAGAGGTTGGAAGTACTGAGGATTTGAAAGATTACCAGTCTGTACTGTAAATGACATCAGAACAGATGTTTACTTACCTCTTCTCGTGTTCTCCAAACTTTTTCTTTGCATTACATCTTTTCCTGTCTTTGTTCTTGTATATTGTTATGTGCGTGCATGCATGTGTAATGAAAATACATGAAATTCAAGTCATTTTAAGAGCATAAGTAGAAAAGAGGAAATCAGAGCTCTGTGTGTGTGGATATATATAACAAATGTATTTACTGCAGGGATGGGAAGGAAAAATGAGGGGCAATATGCCCTCATTCTCCCATAAAGCAAAGCCCAGTGGGGATCCACTATCTGTATCCACAAAAGGAGTAAAATTTTTGGACTGAGTGTCTCTCTAACTTAATCTTATTCTCACACTCTGGACAGGCCTAGATTCAGCTGTCTCCTTTCCCCACCCCCATTTCCCCCAAAATTGTTTTATCAGTTTTAATTAAAACCTGGAGAGAAGAAATCAAGTTGTATGGGCACTTGCAATATAGCTTTTATCAAACTGCCAAGAGAGGGGTCATCTTTTAGTGCTACTAGGTCTATCTCCAAGCTGTGCTCTGGTCTGAAGCCCAAATGTAAGGCATCCAGGGAGTTGACAGATGTCACATGTTGAGAGAGTTTGGTTGTCACTACTCTCAGTTTTTTTTGGCAAGGAACAGGAGGATGGAGAGGCTCTCTCTGTCAAGTGTTGGCATCCTGTGGATCAGTCAGATTATAACAGCGGCTAGCAGGGGATGCTCATCATCCCCCTTTGAAGTGGAATTTTTTCAACACACAATGGTCACAATTCCTACAGAAAATGTAATGCTGGGAGATCCGGTCCCCTGGAGCACCCATGATTCTTCAGGAGCATCTAGTGCTCCAAGCCAACTGCCCCATTACCACTAACAAGGTATGTGGGAGAAATTGGAGTTGGTTCACATTAAATTGATTAAATTCACACTTCCGAAACAATATGAGAACTGAAACACAGCTGTCCTTCGAAATTCGCATTTATCTGAATTTTGCGATGCAGTTCTCAACCAAATAATGTTTGCAAAAATGCATATATTAAGAGGAAATTGCATAAAAATGAATATGATGGTGAAAATCACATATAAATGCGCATAATATAAGAAGAAATTGCTTACAAAAATGGGTACATCAAAACTGCATGAAAAATGTGTTTATAGTAGAAGAAATTCACACTAAAATGCTGAAAAATCTTAATGAAGATTTTTTTAAAAAAAATGTAAATTGCTGCAGAAATGTGGAGAAGTGAATTCAAGAGAATTTAAGAGAAATTCATGGGGAAATGAGCAACAGAGAATTGAAATTCACAGATCTTTCCATCCTTATCACTAACATTTGCATCACCTATGTTAACATGTAAAACAAAAAGACTACTTTACATAAATGAACCCATACCAGCCAACCATCACCCTCTTCAGGCATTACTGCTTTGAAGGGCAAACACAAGCAGAGTGTAGCTGCCTTTAGTTTCTCCTCATCATTGCACAGCTCTTTCTGGAAGCTCCGGTGTTCAGCTGCTACTTCTGAAGTGAGTAGCTTCCTGGGCTCATGGAGGCTCCCTGCATTTTTTAGGACACTGGTCTTCTAGGGTTCACAAACATGTGAAGATCATCCATAAGCAAAGTAGCCTTCCTGCTTCAGAAGTAGCAATCAAACAGGAAAAAAGCCGGAAGAAGCTACACAATGAAGAGGAGGGTGCTAAATGTGAAGCCCCACAGTGCCATCATGATTCTGCTTCCCCTTCATAAGAAGGGGAAGAAGAACGTAACAGCACGAGAAGAGCCTGCCAGATCATGCCAAAGGCCCATCTTGTCCAGCATCCTGTTCCCACAGTGGCCAACCAGATGCCTGTGGGAAGTCTGAAAACAGGACCTGAGCACAACAGCACTCTCCCCATTGTGATGATCAGCGATGGGCATTTAGAGATGTACTGCCTCTGACAGTGTAGACTGAATATGGACATAGCCTGATGCCTGGCATGACACCCACATCACTTGGCGGGGAGATGCACAGGCAGGGTTGTCTCTCTTTGTACTTGCTGTGGACGGATGAAAACTCTGAAAGGAGCACTGCCCAGACTTGGGACTGGAGCATGTAAATCTGGAGTGTGGACCATAACAGAGTTCGCAGTTATGGACTTACCTGCACCTGGATCTGTTAAACCTGCCCTGACTGAACTCCCAGCAAATCTTCCTACCCAATCTCTTTGGGGAGGTCTAGAATTCTCCCTGCTCTGACCTGACTTCACTCTCACTCAGTCCATCCCTAGCAAAGGGCCCCTGGCCCCTTCCAGACATCAAGGCATGTCTCCACTTGAGGCATCAGTGCTCAGGGCAGTTATTCATCCACCTTGATACATCTTACCTCGTTAGGCACCAGTTTGCAGGGGTCCACAAGCTATGCTGTGACAAATGGGGCTTTCCCAAGAAGGAATTTTTAGTTTTTATTTATTTATTTTTAAATTTATAATCCATCCTTCCTCTCAGAAGAAGCCCCGGGGCATGCATTTGGCATGCATTATTTTAGAATCAGGGCTGCCACCTCCGCAGCAGAATGGGACCTTCTCACAACTCAGATCAAGGCTATGGGGCACTGGAAATCACATGCATTTAGGAGTTAACATTTACCCACAAGCTAAACCTCAAGCTGCCGGTGAGTTCTGATTTGTTTCAGGCTGGAAAAGAGTGTGGATCATCAGGCACAGCATTGTGCATTGGCCCAAACACCATGTGAGCTTCACCCTGTGCCCTCAACAGCTTGGCATGTCATCTTGGGTGCACGTTCACTGGATCTCCAGACATGGCATGAAGTGGGAAGAGCTACACCCCTTGTTAGATCAACAGATCTATTGCTTTGACCCTGCAAACTTGCTTCTCATGCACCTGGGAGAGAATGACCTTAGCATACAGAGAGGCAGTGACCTGGAGCTGGCTGTGAAAGCCAATCTTGCCTGCTTAGCTGAAGAACACCTGGCTATGACATTGGGATGGTTGGCCTGGATCCAGAGGCTCAGGCGGAGAAATGCAAGTGACCCACTGAGAATTGAGGTGACCCACTGCCGTGTCAGCAGCACTATAGCGAAACTGTTCCAAGCAAGGGGTGGCCTTGGTGGTCTGTTACCTGCCAACCCAGTGCGACAGTCCTAACTTTTACCACACTGATGGAGTTCATCTTTCAGTGAAAGCTAATGATGCCTGGCTTGGTGACATCATCAATGGCCGAGTAGTGGTTTCATCATGTGAGTGGGGTTGGCAGCAGGTCAGGGAAAGCTGCTCTTCTACCTTGTGGCAGAAATGGCATTGAGCAGAATCAAACATTAGGAGGATTCCCATAAGGAATATGGGATACTCCTTAGTGGGATACTTAGTGGGATACTCACTGGCTTTGCCCCCTAGCTTGGGAAGGGCATCACCTCATCCAGCTCACAACACCCCCACTTGCTGGACAATGGAACCACAGGCTCCTTGGGCTTGTGCCTCACGTGGGTCTAAAACTGGCCAACTCCCAAGGGTGATTCCCAGCTGCTTGT
The DNA here is from genome assembly GCF_030035675.1 of Rhineura floridana. Lineage (NCBI taxonomy): Eukaryota > Metazoa > Chordata > Lepidosauria > Squamata > Rhineuridae > Rhineura > Rhineura floridana. The sequence continues at coordinate 211,158,249 of NC_084481.1, read as the reverse complement.
TGGATGACTTAGCATGGGCTGCCGGAATGGAAGCAGATCCTTCCCCTGCTGCCATGCCAACCCTGCTTACCTGCTGTAATCAAATTATTTTATTCCAGTTGCTGATGGGGAGGGGGACTTGCACCTCCTCACAAGTAGGGATGAGGGAGAATGTCCACTAAATCGAACTTAGTACCAGATTTTGACTGAAACTAACAGTCTGCTGTCTTTTCAGACTGGCACTGATTTCTTGTGGTGGGCCACGGCCATAATTGGCACATCTTTCTTTCTGAATATTTCCCCCGATTTTACGTAATTATCTTCATAATTACAATCACTATTATCCATTAACTTCCATGGATATACATAAGCATGTATGTTAAAAATTACATAATTTTTTTTGCCACCAAAAAACAAAACAAAACACCAGCTGATCGAATCAGCAAGTGCACAAGCAAGCAGGAACAAAAAAAAATAGGCAGATCAGGATGAAATGAGGGACTATCAGAATACAAGCAGATTAGAACTAGACAGTAAACCCCATCCCTACTCACAAGTCCTTGAATTCCCCACTAAGCCAAACAGGCAGCCAATAATGCTAATGGAGCACAAGAAACATCTCAACTGAACATCTGCCCTGGCTGCCAGTCCCTTTCTGAGCACAGTTCAAAGTGCTGGTTATGCCCTATGAAGCCCTAAATGACTTGCACCCAGGTGACCTGAAAGAAGCTTGCCTTCTCATGGTTCAGGCCTGCCTGAATGCTGAGATCTTCCAGAGAGACCCTTCTGTCTGTCATGCAATGGTTGATGTGCATTTGGCAGGAACTCAGGGAAGGGTCTTCTCAGTGGTTGCACCCAGGCTCTGTAACTCACTACAAAGGGATGTTTGTCTAGTTCTCTTGTCAATGGTCCTCCATCTGTAAGCAAAACCTTTTCTTTTATTTAAACAAGCATTCGGGCAACTGGGTTGATTTGTATTTCTTCTGCTGCTCTGTGTGGTAATCTATATTTTATACTTTATGCTTTTAAATTGCTGCAGTTTTAAAAAAATCTGATTTTTATACAGTGTTACTGTGATATGTAATGTGATATTGTTTGTTTTTTATGTTAGATGACCTGGACACTATGGAGAGAGAGAGAGAGAGAGAGATGGAAATGGCAACCAGAGGGCAACCAAAATGAATCAGGGGACTGGAGCAATTTCCCTATAAGAAAAGATTGCAACATTTGGGGCTTTGGGGAAAGGGGGGACTTGAGTAAGGGAGACATGATAACTTTTTTAGAATTTATTTATTTATGCACAGTATGGAGAAAGAGGATAGAGAGATGTTTTTCTCCCTCTCTCATAATACTAGAACAAGGGGTCATCCAGTGAAGCTGAATGGTGGATGATTCACGACAGACAAAAATGGTGGATGATTCATGATAGACAAAAGGAAGTACTTCTTCACACAGTGAATACTTGGAATTCACTACCAAAAGATGTAGTGATAGCCACCAACATGAATGGCTTTAAAAGGAAGTTAGATTAATCCTCTGCAGTTACAATGTTTTTCAAAAAGTGGCAGGTTGTATATGTGGATCTCTTCCTTTACCCCAAGAGCCAGTCACACTATTTGTCCATCTAATCCAGTATTAGCTACTCTGACTGACAGTAATTCTCAAGGGTCTCAAGCAGAAGTCTTTGCCATCTCCATCCTGCTCGACACCCTGCCCCCTGACAGCCCCAGATCACTCTGAGCCACCCAGCCTAACTTATACGTATTTATACTTAGGTTTTGTTATGTTTTCCTGCTTTGAGGTTAGTTTTATGATCTCTTTCTATTTTTCTTTTGTATGCAAACAAATAATAATTTAAAAATTTAAACCGAAACTAAAATAGTGTCATCTTAGTAATAGAGCCGATATACCATGAATTAATTGAATTTGTGGCTGCTCTCAGTTACATTTATCTACTGAAAAGACCAGAGCAAAGAGGTATGTTTTCAACTGGTACTGAAAAGTAACCGACTTTGGGGCAGGTGGGCTTCAGAGGGGAGGGCATTCGACAGCCAGGGTGCCATCACACAAAAAGGCCCTGTTACATGTTCAAGTTCACACAGTTTACTTCAAGTAACAGTATGACAACAGTCCAATGCTGTTGCCAATAGTGCTGTGCCAAAAAATTATCTTGTGGGAAAGGGCTGTGGCTCAGTGGTAGGGCATCTGCTTTACATGCAGAAGATCCCAGTTTCAATCCCTGGGATCTCCAGGTATGGCTGGAAGAGACCCCTGTCTGTTCCGCTGGCCGGTGCCACTTCAAAAGCATTCTGTCATCCTAACAGGTAGTATCAATTCTAGTTCAATCCATTGCTTTTACCAGTACAATTTTTTATCCTCCTCCCAAAAAATCAGTATTAATATCAATACTTTGAAAGAAACTATCAATATTTTGGAAGAAACTATCAATATTTTGAAAGGAAAGCGGCTTCATGTCTTCCTTTTCCTCTGCTATTATAGGCTATTATAGACTTGGCTTACTTCCCACTTGGAGCTTGGATTATTCAAGTGGAAGGGGTGGTAGAGGGAGAGAGCGACAGCGCACTGTACTACTGTGTTGTGCTATGAGTAAAATCAATAAAGGAACTATATATTCTAAGGAATCTTCGAAGGAAAGAAATCTGGTGTTGAGGGAAAGCTGTTGAAGTTCGGGGCAAACAGGATCGCTCTGCAAAGATGCAAAATACATGGACCATTGAAAAATCCAGTGCTAAATCCGAATTCAGCACAATTATTGCCCATCCCTGAGAGCCAGTGTGGTGTAGTAGTTAGAGTGTTGGACTACGACCTAGAAGACCAGGTTTCAAATCCCCACACAACCATGAAGCTCACTGGATGACCTTGGGCCAGTCAGCCTCAGAGGAAGGCAATGGTAAGCCACCTCTGAATACCACTTACCATGAACACCCTATTCATAGGGTCGCCATAAGTCAGAAACGACTTGAAGGCAGTCCATTTTCCATTGCCCATCCCTATCTGAAACCCTGCAAAGCCACTGCATAGACAATACTGAGCTAGAGGGACCAATGGTCTGACTCATTGGTTCTATTTTTTTCAATAAAATTTGATTAGAAATTTTTGCTATAACAACAAGACCCTGCAAACCTCTTTGACAAAAGGGTAAAAAAAAACCATAAACAGTAAAGGAGTACATTAAATCACATCACACAGAAGACAGCATACAGTACTTATTTCATCTGCCAATACCTTGCCTTAAAGAAAAATACAAATGCATATAAAAAAAACCCTGAGAGCAGACATAATGCATATCTCCCTATGGAGAGATTACTGGAGGTAGTGTAGCATTTGAATAACAATTAATGTAGCTTTAAAAAGGGAACCAGACTGCATCAAAATTGTCCATTTTGGATTGTCCATGCACTACCCAGTTGTGTTGTGCAAGACGCTCTGAAAGTACAATCTCCCAAATCTTGGACATTCAGTTTCGAATTGGAAGATCTACACCCATCTTCCATTCGGCTGAGAGAGAAGAAATCTCCATCAATTAGTGAGAAAAGAAATTATATTCAAAAATTACCAAAAGGGACAGAAAAGTTTGGGGAAATTATCAGGGATGTGGTGCATGTTTGTTTCACAGGTTTCTTATATTGTGGAAGAAAACCTTTGAGAAATTGGGGAACAGATTTTGGCACAGCACTAGTTGTCAACATTGGCAAAGATAATGCATCATCATCAAAGTTCTGTCTCCTTTGAACCCCTGCATCCATTCTAGCACATCCCCAGCTTTAAACAAATACTTTGGCTGTCTTTCTGATATCATTTTTCAAAATAAATAAATCCTATACTTCACCTCAAAACAAGCACCTAAAATGAACAGAGCTGAACAGCAACACACAAATGCCCGAAGCAATGTTGAAAGTTTGCTTTTCAGAGAAGAAGAAGAAAAATACACCTTTATATCTGTGGTAGAGAGCCAGTGTGGTGTAGTGGTTAAGGTGCTGGACTATGACCTGGGAGACCAGGGTTCGAATCCCCACACAGCTATGAAGCTCACTGGGTAACCTTGGGCTAGTCACTGCCTCTCAGCCTCAGAGGAAGGCAATGGTAAACCCTCTCTGAATACTGCTTACCATGAAAACCCTATTCGTAGGGTCGCCATAAGTCAGAATTGACTTGAAGGCAGTCCATATCCATATATATCTGTGGTGTCTTGTTTGGAATGACGAATGAAGTCCTAAGTGCTAACTAAGCTGAAAATAGCAGACACCATGACTACCATCACCACACAGATTTTCTCAGAACTACTAACATGTATCTCTCACAGCTGTTATTTCTCAGATAGATAAAAAACAACACTATTTAGTGAAGGGACTTGAACTACCTGGGCACTTTCAGCAGCTCTCCCTCTTCCAGCAACTTAGATGTATGGATAGCAGCCAGGGTTAACGAGTTCCTGAGCCATTTGATGAGAACTGCTGCATTTTGGTTGGGTGGTTGGCAGTCATGGGTGGTTTGATTTTGCTAAATTGCTTGGGCCAATTGTTACCTTCCACTGCTTTACATCAGGGTTGCCAACCTGGTGCCCACAGTCATCAATGTATGTGCCTGCCACTACCTCCCTTGTCACCTGTGAAAGGTCTCAATAAATATCCTCTCAAGATGCACGATGCTTGAGAGACTGTTTGCTCTTCCTGCTCAGTTCCTGTTTGCACTGGCTCCCATACATACCCTTTCATTGAATCCGATGACTGGGTATGACGAGTTTTCCTCTGTGAGTGAGTACAATCGTAGCTGATGTTTTGTTGTTATGTGCCTTCAAGTTGATTACAACCTATGGTGACCCTATGAATCAGTGACCTCCAATAGCATATGTTATGAACCACCCTGTTCAGATCTTGTAAGTTCCAGTCTGTGGCTTCCTTTATGGAATCAGTCCATCTCTTGTTTGGCCTTCCTCTTTTTCTACTCCCTTCTGTTTTCCCAGCATTATTGTCATTTCTAGTGAATCATGTCTTCTCATTATGTGTCCAAAGTATGATAACCTCAGTTTCATTTTAGCTTCTAGTGATAGCTCTGGTTGAATTTGTTCTAACACCCAATTATTTGTCTTTTTCGCAGTCCATGGTATGCGCAAAGCTCTCCTCCAACACCACATTTCAGATGAGTTGATTCTTCTCTTATCTGCTTTTTTAACTGTCCAACTTTCACATCCATACATAGACATTGGGAATACCATGGTCTGAATTATTGTGACTTTAGTGTTCAGTGATACATTCATTTGAGGACTTTTTCTAGTCCTCTTGTAGCTGCCCTTTTCAGTCCTAGCCTTCTTCTGATTTCTTGACTATTGTCTCCATTTTGGTTAATGACTGTACTGGTGCCTCTTTTACCATTGGTTGCCATGGGAGGGGGTTCTGATTGGAGAACATGCCCGCACCATTTTGTGGGCTGTCTCTTTTTCTGCTCTTTTAGATGTGGCAGCCATTATGTGTTGTCCCATGTGCCCCAGAACCGCAATTATGTGCTATACCACATCCCCTCACAGCAGCTGTTTTGTGACTGGTACCCATGGCACTTTCTCAAAATTCCAAATCTGCCCACAGGCAAACTCTGGTTTACAAGTCACATGGGTAAATCAGTGAAATGAGAGGTTTCATGATGCTCTTTTTTTTCAATCCTATCATGCCCAAGGCCTAGGGCAGTGATTCAGATGCAGAGGGGTCTTCCTGCCCCACCCAGGGATTCCCAATTTCAATATTATTAGGCTTTATTATCTGGCAGATGGATCAGTTATTCAGCTGTGTTGCAGAATGTCACCCTTGACTTTCCCAGCTGAAATTGACCAAGACTTCCAGACAGGGAAAGAGAAAGAAGGAGATTGGACCAGTTGTAAACTTTCTTTGCATTTTACCCAAGACCTGTGTAGGCTGTCAAACTACACCCTCACAGGCACATTTGGTGGGAATGCAGGAGAGGGGCTTCTCAGTTGCTGCCCCCAAGCTTTGGAATTCCCTTCCTAGGGAGGTTAGACTGGCTCCCTCTTTGCTGTCAATCCATCAGCTGGTAAAATCTTTTCTATTCCAGCAGGCTTTGGCGAAATGATTGCAAGGGCTTTAATAGTGTGCTGTTTTCCTGATTTTTAGTTTCTGTGTTTTTAAAAAAATTGATGTGTTTTTAATGGTTTTAATTCTATAGATAGTTTAATTGCATTTTAATAATAACTTTCTGTATGTTTTTCTTATATTTTCTAATCTTCATTTGTTTTAATTTTTCTAAGCTGCCATGAGTCCCAGTTCTGGAGAAAAGGTCAAATATAAATGAATGAAATGACTTCAGCAAAAGAAATAGAAGCTAAGTTATAAAATAGGCATCAACCACCTTCTCTCTCTGTCAAGGGCTACATTCCCTTGGGGGTTTGAAGGGGGCGCATGTTGACGGTAGGTGGGGCCAGTGCCAGCTGCATGTGAGGTTGCTCCCTTCTCACTCACTCTCCACCCAGTGGGCTGCTGGGAAAGGGACAGGTCATTGTTACTATAGGTCTGCACTGATTCCTCGCTGAGGTCTTTTGGAATTATGCTAAGGCAGTAGCAGTTGGAAGGGTGGGGCGGCAGTGTTTATCTGACCTCCCATCACCAGCATTGCTGCAGTTTACTGGGAGGAAGAGGGAAAGGGGTGAAGTGGTGAGGTCAGCACAGTGCAAACACACTGGCAGGAGAGCTGAATTGGCTTTGGTACATTTGCATTGTAATGGCCTCACCACCACCTCATCCCACTCCCTCCCTGTCATCTGCAGTGACACCAGTGAGTCCAGAGCTTGGAAAAGTTACTTTTTTGAACTACAACTCCCATCAGCCCAATCCAGTGGCCATGTTGGCTGGGGCTGATGGGAGTTGTAGTTTAAAAAAGTAACTTTTCCAAGCTGTGCGCGGTGACAAGAACTCAGGTAAGCATCACTCCCTGCCAACAGCTACTTGCTGAAAGTGCAGCTCCAGGCCCACAGGTTACCTACCCCTGTTTTAAAAGCCCTACTTGATCTAGTCACCCAAGTCAATCAGTAACAAAAGGAACATGCTAAAGTGTCCTTGGGTTTTTTTCTGCTTCATCCTTGTAATTGATTTTTTAATTAAAACAGTGTTTTGTCCATATGTGCATTTGCACTCATATTTTACACAAAAGACTGGGTTCCATGCTTTTTTAGAGGACCATGCCAAGATCAATACAAGAAAAGCTAAATTTTCCCCTAGTCTCCATAACTCATATTTGTTTAATGTGCCCAATGAACGTTTAAGGTCCTGCTATTGAGTGGTGGTAAGAGATGGTGCTTGCTAACTGAAAGGACTTGGACTAAATGCATTCAGAAGTTTAAAGACAAAAAGAAGTAGAAAAAAACCCTCCTTATACCAGTCAACACTGCTGAGTCACTGTCAATTTTCCGGCTTGCATATTTCCATTATTTAGAAGATGGTAAAACAGATGGTGCAAGCCCAGATTTTAAAGAAGAGGAAATTGCATAATTATTCAGGGTGATGGAAAGCAGAAATGAGGATTGCATCTAAATGTCTCCCACCCCAACAAGTATGTGCTAAAATACATATCAGAAGGTAACATTAAGGGGAAGGTCCACAGCTCAGTGGCAGAGTATCTGATTTGCATGCAGCAAGTCCCAGGTTCAATCTCCAGCATCTCCAGGTAGGGCTGAGAGAGATTTCTGCCTGAAACCCTAGATAGATGCTGCCAATCAGTGTAGACAATACAGAGCTAGATAGACCAATGGTCTGACCAGTAGAAGGCAACTTTCTATGTTCCAGGAGTTCCTGCCTTACCCAGGGTTTGGTTTCCTTGGAATGAAGGTCAGCGGAAATTGTGGTGTCTTATAGGATATGCGGTTTATTTACACATATTCACAGCCTGAGCCGAGGATGGAGGGGTTTGAAGCATTAGCAGTTCAACAGATCTTGCTTTTCCATCAGGCTTATAGGAAGAAACCTATAGCCATTGGGCAGGGAGCAGGCGTCTCTGTCTATTTCCCCAGTTCCCAACTTCTCCAGGCTAGACTAAAATCACAAGCCTCTCTTCGGCTCTCCGATGTGGGAGGGGGAAGGGCCTCTCTCCTGAAAAGAGTTCCAATGACAACAGGATCTATCTGCCCAAAATCTATTCATCTGTTAATGGACACTTGATAGACCCACTAGCTCACCTTGCCACTCTGTTAGATTAACAAAGGAGACTAGCCTGACCAGTAGAGCAGGTTTCTTGCTTGCATATCCCAACTTCAGATACAAGATTACAGGCTTGAAGGGGATCATCTCTCAATCCCATAACAATATCTAGAACCAGGGTAAAACTGTTCAGACTCCCTAATTGCTGTTGTTGCTGCTGCTGCCAGAGGTGTAATGTTGTTACATAGATCATACTGAAATGTTGGGTTTTAAATGCTATTGAATTTGCTTCATGTTGCTGTTTTATCATTGTTGTTATTGTGAGATTGATCTTGCAGCTGTCGATTTTGTGATGCATTGTTGTTTGCATCCTTGTAAGCTACTTTGACCATAATTTTTTGTGGAAAGGCTGCATGTAAATAAAATGACGATGATGATTATAGTGATTGGAAGAATGTTCTTTCTCTCCAGCAAACGTTCCATCAAGAAAACAAGAGGGATCATGATAGCAGTTCACAGAGTTCCTTGACTTGGTAGGAAAAGACCAGGATTAGAAAGCTGCTTGTGTGACATCATCAACAGAACTACCATGTGCAAGACTCAGGAAACACCAGTATCACCCTAGCCAACACTGAGAAGTCTTTGAGCCCTGTGCTTCTGAGTGGCATAATTCAAGAAGGATGCTGACAAACTGCAAAGAAGTTGAAGGCTTCTCAGACAATTTGAGAATGATGTTGAAAAAGTGGCAAAACAAATCAAAAGGGAAAAGCCAAAGGAGGCGGATGAAAGGGATAGACAACCAAGTTGTAAAAGGAAAGGATAAAAGTCCTGAGCATGTTTGACTTAGAGAAAATAAGAGTGACATATAATAATCCTAACATGCTTGGATGCCTATCTGCATAAGGAAATCCTACACATGAAGAGATGCTCACACGTAGGTTTCCACACAGTCAGAAAGGATTCTTAGCCACAGGAGTACTCTATGCAGACATCTGTGCTTCTGCATGGATGCCCAAGAGCTAGGGCCAGCAGGGGTTCAACCAGCACTACTGCCCCCGTTGATGCCTGAAGAGCCATCGCTCAATGGCAGAACATCAACTTTTCATGCAGAAGGTCCCAGGTTCAATCCCTAGCATCTCCAGGACTGGAACGTCTCCTGTCTGAAACCATGGAGAGGCACTGCCAGTCAGTGTGGACAAACTAGATAGAACAATGGTTTGACTCAGTGTAAGGAAGTCTCCTGTGTTCATAACAGGGCTGAAGTGGAATGGGCATCTGTGGAGGGCATCTACGTTGTAGCTGGGATCTTCTTCTTTTTTGCATTTTTTTATCCTCGCTTTGCTCAAGGGAGCGCAAGATGTTCATGGGGTCCCAAGTGGTTTCCCATCCATACATCAAGCAGCCAGACCAACTTAGCTTCAGCAGGGTTGCTGCACCATGTGCATTCAAACCATACCCTTTTCCAGTCTTATGCTTCACTGGCAATACTTCTAGCTGCACTGACAAAAGAAGGCTCCATTTGTGTGAGTAGGTATTTCATGGGTGTTTTGGGGTGGTGAAAGCCTGAACTGGGCAGGTGTTAGAAAGTAAAACCCTCCAGAAACTGCAGAACTTCTTCTAACCAATTTACCTTGCACAGGAATGCACACTACCCTTTATTTGCCCAATTTCAAGGTTATACTGAGTTGCTCATTGAAAGATAAAAGCTTTAAATAATGTACATTCTCCTCATTGTCCTTTTCACTGAGATCACAGGTGAATGACCTTGTCCCCCCGGTGCCAAAAAGCAGTTGTCATGGAAACTTCTTGGGATGCCAACTTGACAACAAGTGACATTCAAACCAGGAGAGACACCTCTCCATTGCTTCTCTCCTGCCCCAAGAGCGGACTTGACCAAAGGCCAGCATTCAGAAAACTGACTTCACGGCATTTCAAAGACTAGGATGGCACGTGGGACTGGAGTGTATGCATGCAGGGAGGAGGGGGGAAACGATGAGGGCTGAGAAATTGCAGCTGATATCCAGCAGAACAGAGCATGGCTGATAAGAATGTTGCTGCAGCCTAATTTTAGAAGAAGAAATAACAGTGTGAGAGGAAACAGAAGAATGTATTTTTTTCACCAAAGATTAGTGTAGGCGGCCACCAAAGATTCCCTAAATAACACTTAATCTGTATCTGATTTGTAAGAAATGGCTTTACCTATCCCCTTGATTTATTATTTAGATGTTTAATTTGATTCATTCTGAGGGCTTTAGCCAGGAGTCTCGAGCCCTAGGGTTCAGTGTGGCCCTCTAGATGGCTCTGTCTAGGCCTTGGAGTTTTCTCTAGGCCACATCTCCTCCTCAGCCACACCCCTTCTCCCCAGGCCATGCCCCTCCCCAGCAGTGCTCCAAGCCCTTCTCAGGTGCTTTCACCAGGCTGGAATGTGTCTTTGAACTGTGATAATGCCGTTTGCTTGCCCGGGCACAGGTATGGGTATGGATGCAGAAATCTCTGAGCTGGAATGGGGCACACACTGTACAAAGGCATGAGTTACATCTTTTGCTCCACCTGCTTTTGCTTCTGGCCCCACCCACCACTGGCATGAGGCTTACAGATGCTGCCATGCAGGCCGTAGCAGTGGGGTAGGGATGCAGGGTACATCTGTGCAGGGCACAGGTGGTCATTAGAAGACCTTGTAACCAAAAACTTGTTCCTGTGTTTGCTTTATCTCCTCCTTTCTTCCAATCTGTTTTCCTTTCATGTTACAACTTTTTAGCTTGTAAGTGGGCGAAGCAACAACTGTATATTTTATCTTTCTACAACAGGGTAGTTTCTGCACACACTCTCAGGTCCCTCTCCATTCTCCATCCAGGCACTCAGGAGGCATTATCAGAGTTCAAAGACCCTTTCCAACCAGGCAAAAACATTTGGTGTGTGAAGCAGGGTCGCTAAGGAGCATGGCTTGGGGAGAGTTCTCAGGGCCAGCGCTGCATAAGAACATAAGAACATAAGAAGAGCTTGCTGGATCAGGCCAGTGGCCCATCTAGTCCAGCATTCTGTTCTCACAGTGGCCAACCAGGTGCCTGGGGGAAGCCCGCAAGCAGGACCCGAGTGCAAGAACACTCTCCCCTCCTGAGGCTTCCAGCCTCTGCCTCTGACTAGGGTGGCAGAGCACAGCCATCACGGCTAGTAGCCATTGATAGCCCTGTCCTCCATGAATTTGTCTAATCTTCTTTTAAAGCCATCCAAGCTGGTGGCCATTACTGCATCTTGTGGGAGCAAATTCCATAGTTTAACTATGCGCTGAGTAAAGAAGTACTTCCTTTTGTCTGTCCTGAATCTTCCAACATTCAGCTTCTTTGAATGTCCACGAGTTCTAGTATTATGAGAGAGGGAGAAGAACTTTTCTCTATCCACTTTCTCAATGCCATGCATAATTTTATACACTTCTATCATGTCTCCTCTGACCCGCCTTTTCTCTAAACTAAAAAGCCCCAAATGCTGCAACCTTTCCTCGTAAGGGAGTCGCTCCATCCCCTTGATCATTCTGGTTGCCCTCTTCTGAACCTTTTCCAACTCTAGAATATCCTTTTTGAGATGAGGCGACCAGAACTGTACACAGTATTCCAAATGTGGCCGCACCATAGATTTATACAACGGCATTATGATATTGACTGTTTTATTTTCAATACCTTTCCTAATTATCGCTAGCATGGAATTTGCCTTTTTCACAGCTGCCGCACACTGGGTCGACATTTTCATCGTGCTGTCCACTACAACCCCGAGGTCTCTCTCCTGGTCGGTCACCGCCAGTTCAGACCCCATGAGCGTATATGTGAAATTCAGATTTGTTGCTCCAATATGCATATTTTACACTTGTTTATATTGAATTGCATTTGCCATTTTTCCGCCCATTCACTCAGTTTGGAGAGGTCTTTTTGGAGCTCTTCGCAATCCCTTTTTGTTTTAACAACCCTGAACAATTTAGTGTCATCAGCAAACTTGGCCACTTCACTGCTCACTCCTAATTCTAGGTCATTAATGAACAAGTTGAAAAGTACAGGTCCCAATACCGATCCTTGAGGGACTCCACTTTCTACAGCCCTCCATTGGGAGAACTGTCCGTTTATTCCTACTCTCTGCTTTCTGCTTCTTAACCAATTCCTTATCCACAAGAGGACCTCTCCTCTTATTCCATGACTGCTAAGCTTCCTCAGAAGCCTTTGGTGAGGTACCTTGTCAAACGCTTTTTGAAAGTCTAAGTACACTATGTCCACTGGATCACCTCTATCTATATGCTTGTTGACACTCTCAAAGAATTCTAATAGGTTACTGAGTCAGGACTTTCCGTTGCAGAAGCCATGCTGGCTCTGCTTCAGCAAGGCTTGTTCTTCTATGTGCTTAATTAATCTAGCTTTAATAATACTTTCTACCAGTTTTCCAGGGACAGAAGTTAAGCTAACTGGCCTGTAATTTCCGGGATCCCCTCTGGATCCCTTTTTGAAGATTGGCGTTACATTTGCCACTTTCCAGTCCTCAGGCACGGTGGAGGACTCAAGGGACAAGTTACATATTTTAGTTAGCAGATCAGCAATTTCACATTTGAGTTCTTTGAGAACTCTCGGGTGGATGCCATCCGGGCCCGGTGATTTGTCAGTTTTTATATTGTCCATTAAGCTTAGAACTTCCTCTCTCGTTACCACTATTTGTCTCAGTTCCTCAGAATCCCTTCCTGCAAATGTTAGTTCAGGTTCAGGGATCTGCCCTATATCTTCCACTGTGAAGACAGATGCAAAGAATTCATTTAGCTTCTCTGCAATCTCCTTATCATTCTTTAGTACACCTTTGACTCCCTTATCATCCAAGGGTCCAATTGTCTCCCTAGATGGTCTCCTGCTTTGAATGTATTTATAGAATTTTTTGTTGTTGGTTTTTATGTTCTTAGCAATGTGCTCCTCAAATTCTTTTTTAGCATCCCTTATTGTCTTCTTGCATTTCTTTTGCCAGAGTTTGTGTTCTTTTTTATTTTCTTCATTCGGACAAGACTTCCATTTTCTGAAGGAAAACTTTTTGCCTCTAAGAGCTTCCTTGACTTTGCTCGTTAACCATGCTGGCATCTTCTTGGCCCTGGCGGTACCTTTTCTGATCTGCGGTATGCACTCCAGTTGAGCTTCTAATACAGTGTTTTTAAACAACTTCCAAGCATTTTCGAGTGATGTGACCCTCTGGACTTTGTCTTTCAGCTTTCTTTTTACCAATCCCCTCATTTTTGTGAAGTTTCCTCTTTTGAAGTCAAATGTGACCATGTTGGATTTTCTTGGCAATTGGCCAGTTACATGTATGTTTAATTTAATAGCACTGTGGTCACTGCTCCCAATCGGTTCAACAACACTTACATCTCGCACCAGGTCCCAGTCCCCACTGAGGATTAAGTCCAGGGTTGCCGTCCCTCTGGTCGGTTCCATGACCAACTGGTCTAGGGAATAGTCATTTAGAATATCTAGAAGCTTTGCTTCTTTGTCATGACTGGAACACAGATGCAGCCAGTCTATGTCCGGGTAGTTGAAGTCACCCATTACTACCACATTTCCTAGTTTGGATGCTTCCTCAATTTCATATCTCATCTCAAGGTCTCCCTGAGCATTTTGATCAGGGGGACGATAGATTGTTCCCAGTATTAAGTCCCTCCTGGGGCATTTGGCCTGAATTTCCCTACCCTTGGCCTAGAGCATGGTCTGGTGAAGCTAAGCAGGTCTGGGTCTGCTCAGGAGCAGTGGGTGAGGATGGTCTTCTAGGGATTGAGCAAACCCAGGAATCAGTCAGGAAAGGTGGTGCCATACAGCTGGCCTCCTGGCAGCAGAGTCACTGTCAGTCACCAGCAGGGAGAAGAGTGAGGTAATGGGGAGGTCGGCGTTTTGCAGGCATGTTGGTAAAGCCAAATCCATGCTCCTGCCAATGCTCCTGCACAATGCTGACCTTTTCTGTAGGCCACCTTGAGTTCCACTCTGGGAAGAAAAGCAGGATATAAATAGAATAGTGGTACGTTCACAAGGCTTCCCCCTCAGACGTTTGACTAGCCCACAGAAAAGGTCATTATTCAAAACCACAGGAAGTTGTTCTTTTTTCCTTTTTAAAAAAATATGTATCGATAAGAGCCATGGGGGAAGAGGAGAATAAAATATATAGGATGTCATTTGCTTTTGTGTGGCCCTGTGTGTATTTTCTTGCTGGAATGCTGTCTTGTGATCTCTACATAACCTTTCAAACACAAGTGCATATTTCACCCTTCCATATACTAGCGGTACCTTTTTTTTTTTTTTGTCATTCCAATTTCATTTCCAGTGCTATGTGGACTGCGGGCTCAGCAGTCACTGGAGTCTGAAGTGACTCTTGGGACCTCCTCACTGTTCTATATGCAAATGGACCTGCACCTGGGCAGCCGAGCGGGCCTGCCGACAGTTTAGTTATGCAAATCTGATTGATCGAGAGCATATTGCAGAAGAACACACGCCGGCCTGAGACACTGGCAGCTATATTTCACTGGCTAAATTCCCGAAGAAGGGGGAGAGAGAGATAGAGAGAAAGAGAGAGAGAGAGAGAGAAATTAAATGCCAAGTGATTTGATGCATATTCCTTTCAGCCCAGTGCAATAGGGTTTATTTCAGTATGTTTTTTTCAACACTTTGCTTAAATGTTGCTAATGCAGTTTGTTCTGTTTGTTTGCTGAGTTAACGGAAGGGCGGGTTTTGTTCTGTAAGACAGACAGACAGACAGACAGACAGACAAAAATCCCAAACTTGGGAGCCACTGTGATGTCGCAGCACAATAGGTCTGTCAGTTTATTTGAAATAATTCTCCAGGCAAACGGAGTCAATGCAGTGTTAAAATATAATTAGGGTTCAATGGTATAGAGGAGTGCAGGGATAAATTGATGGAATGGCACAAGTTGCTCAGAATTTATTATTTTGTGTAATGAAAAGTAAAAAACAAACTGCATATTGGAAGTGCATTTTTCATAATACCATGCTGAAAATTTCTCCTGCATTTTTTTTACCATTCTACACCAATTTATGAGAAAAGAAATTGCATTCAAAAATTATGAAATGTGAAAAGCAAGAAATTCCAAGACATTCTCATTGGCAGGGTGGAGAGTTTTTATTGGGGTTATCTTACTCCCAGGGTGTTCCAGAGATGCTTATGAGTATCCTTTCTTTCTTTCTACAGATCATCTCTCGAGTGGGCTATACTTCCCTTGAAAACAAAATCTGTGATGGCACCATTCTCAGTCACCTTCCCTGGGTTTCCAGGCTTCAAATAAAGCTCAGGGGGAGATGTCATGAGTAGATGTGGGGGAGAAATTTGATTCAGTTTGCACTAAAATGCAAATCTACCTAATTTGCACTTTCCAAACAATATGCGGACTGAAACACAAGCATCCTTGTAAATTTGCACTTCTGTGAATTTCGTAATACAGTTCTCCTGCCAGATATGGGGTACAAAAATGCATATACTGGGGCAAAGTGTGCATTAAAAGCCATATATATGTGAAGA
This sequence comes from Rhineura floridana, assembly GCF_030035675.1. Lineage (NCBI taxonomy): Eukaryota > Metazoa > Chordata > Lepidosauria > Squamata > Rhineuridae > Rhineura > Rhineura floridana. The sequence goes on along the minus strand of NC_084481.1, from coordinate 211,142,578 downwards.
CAGCATACAAAAACACATGTCAAATAGTTGTGTGAGTGTAAGGATTACAGCTAGCAGAACAGGACTTTTCCCCCTCTCCTTCCCTCTTGTGTGCTCTTGCCATCCCCAGATCTACTCCAGAGGGCTGGGTGAAAACCCAGAACAGGTCTAGGGGGTATAATAGGGGAGGGGGAGAATGTTCCACTGAGCAAGGAGAAATCCTGATGGAACGAACAACTTAGTTCTACAGTGAATACAGCCCTGTATTTGTTTGATTTATATCCCACCCTTCCTCCCAGAATGAGCCCAGGACGGGTAACAAAACACTAACAATACTCTAAAACATCTTAAAAACAGACTTTAAACAATGCATCTTTTAAAATAAAAAAAAGCTCTAAAATCATCTTAAAAAGTAATTCCAACACAGACACAGACTGGGATAAGGTCTCTACTTAAAAGGCTTGTTGAAAGAGGAAAGTCTTCAATAGGCGCAGAAAAGATAACAGAGATGGCACCTGTGTAATATTTAAGGGGAGTGAATTCCAAAGGGAAGGTGCCACTACTAAAGGTCTGCTTCCTATGTTGTGCGAAATGGACCTCCTGATCAGATGGTATCTTAGGGAAAATCGGTTTGCGAAAATGTGTATATGAGGAAATATTAACATAAGATTGTATATTAAGAGAAATTTGCACTAATATGCTGATTAATATTCAGCATATATATATCTCACACAAACTGATATGGAATTGTGGAGAACTGAATTTAAGACTGGAAAAAATAGAAACAGAAAGAATCCAAAATTGACAGATTTGCCCATCCGTAGTCATGAGGTTTCCTTCTCTCGTAGGGGCTTTCCAGCTGAGGAAGTGCAGGCAGCTGGGAAAGCTGCAGAGTGCTGGAGAAATGTTTCATATGCCCAGACACCACATATCACCTCACATGATCAGGCAAGTCCAATCCTGCACCCACCACAATTCTGAATATATTGTAACGTCCCCTGCACATGAGGCAGAAGAAAAATTGAAGTCTCTTTCACTAAAAGAAGAAAAAAACATTCAAGAAAGGGAAGGACAGGTTTTGGCCCAGCATTAATATTTTATATTTATTTATTGTATTTATATACCGTCCCACAGCCGAAGCTCTCTGGGCAGTTTACAATATATATTTTTTAATTTTTTATCCATTCATTTATTTAAAACCGTTTATTATATATACATATATGGTGTACAGGAGGGTAAAACAACAACAAATGTTATAAAAATATACAATAAAACCAAATACAAATACATACATAATGCATGATACAAATTAATAAATACCCAGACAATTCCTTCATACTTCCCCACCCACATCCCTCAACCTCCTGGCTCTCACCCACAGCCCAACAAACACAAATCACCCCCAAAGTCTCACAAGAAGGAAGGCTGAAGATGGCATTGACGACAGGTTTTGTAGGCCTGGGAACAATCTTGAATTGTGGGCCTTTGTCATCCATGAACTTGCTGAGTTCGTTGTTGAACGCTCAAATGGGAGCCTGTTATTGTTGCAGCCAACCAGCAGCTACACTCTGAGTTGGCCTGCTCCATTAGTTACTTATTTAGTTAAAACAAAAACACAACACCCAGCCATTAAAACAGCAGGATAAAAACATGTCAAAACAGGAATGTAAACAGTAAAAACAGTGTCTGATCTTATGAGCTAGGGACAGCCTTGGCAAAAAGATATGTTTTTACAAGCCATATGAAGCAACTGACAGTTGCTGCTTCACATAAGACAGAGGGAAGGTCATTCCATAGTACAGAGGCAATAGCAAAAAAAATACAATTTTTGGGGTCGGTGCCCTCAATATTCTGCAGGTCACAGACAGAGAACCTTTGGCCCTGCAGATGTTGGTGAACTACAACTCCCATCTGCCTCAGCAAGCATATATAATAAAAGCTAAGAATCCGGGCCTCCAGCTGGGCCAGAGGTGGCGGACGAGCATGAAGATGAATGAGAAATTATTCAGAGTTCTACCCACAAATGAAACTAATTCACCTTTAGTTCAACCGGCAATTATGGAACTACTTTCAGGTGTAGTTCAGAGGTTTTTGAACTAGTTCAGTGAACTCCATTCAGCTAGTTCATTCCAAGCACTGGATTAGACCAATTAATGAGGGATAAGGCTATCAATGGCAGCTAGCCAGGATGGCTATGATATGCCACCATAGTTGAAGGCAGCATGCTTCTGAATACCACTTGCTGGAAGCCACAGGAGAGGAGAGTGCCTTTGCACTCAGGTCCTGCTTGCAGGCTTCCTATAAGCATATATTTGGCCATTGTGAGAGCAGGATGCTGAGCTAGATGATCCTGATCCAATGAGCTGGCCTGATCCAATAGGCCTCGTCCTATGTTCTTAAACTGTTTTGCAATCAATTGTGCAAGTTTTCCCAAATGGCAATTCACAAAAGTATAGCATGCAGATTGTGGTGGCTAACCTTTTCCACTGAAGAAACCACATTACCCCAAGCACCCAGCTCCTCCAGAACTCTTATTTGGGCTGGCTGAAGAAGAGCTCTGCAGAATTCACAAGCTTGCTCACTACTTTGTGACATTCCAGTCAATTCTAATGAAGGTATTGCTCTACTGTGGCTCCCCCTCCCAGCACCTACAGGGCCACCTGCAAGCGTGTGAGTGTGTGTGTGTGTTTAAAGAAGCAAAATGTTTAATCTCTGCTATGTCATCTATCCTAGCCTATTCTAGCAAATTGTGGTGTGCAGCTTGCTAAATAAGGAACTCTGTTCCCATGTACTTAAAAAAAATATTGCCCTTTGCCATTGTTATTTGTTTTTCCAAATGTAATTTGCCTTAAAATGCATACAGTACTGAGCAGAAAAGTAATAAAGCAAGCAGACATTTCACAGCTGACAGGAAGCTGATACTGAGGCTTGTCTGTTCCATTTAAAAGCAAAGGGGTATTTTTAAAAAGGAGAAGCTTTTTTAAAAGGGAGAGAAAGAAGAACAGAGAGAGAGAATGAGAGAGCTTTTGTCTTTCCCTAACCTATGCTTCTGCCTTTCTCCCCTTTAAAAAAAATGGACATCTGACAAGCAAAGCCTAGCCAGAGGGTCAAAAATGAAGATCCTGGGAAAGGTCAAGATTAATCTCTACCCGCGATGCCCTCGCACGTCCCTCACAACAGCTGACTAACAAAAGGGGCTCAGCACTGTGACTGACAAAATTCTTAATTGTATCCACTCATTCATGACAATTTGATTAAAATATTACGCCAAAGTCTCACCCCCTGTTTGCTTCGATCCTCCAAATCTAATTTTGAATTTTCAGAAAGGAGATTACCTCCACAAGCATGACTGGGATGCTATTAACTTCTACTTAATCTTTATTACTGATGTGAATTTAACATATGTACGGCTTCGTCTCGCTCCTGTTGTTTTCCTCTCTAAAGTAACGTCTAGGCAATATACAAGTGGCGGACATTAATTTTCACTTTGATATTCTGTCATTCCAAAGCTCATACTTGCACATGAAAACTTAAAAAAATGAAGCACTGCCTTAATGCTGTAGCCCAATTAGAAAAGCCTTGCATACACATGCAAACTGTTGAACAGTCTCCAGGCTTCCCAATGTCAGAACTTTCTCTCACATTGTGTCTGGCTGTGTACTGTTTGCCTCATCATCTTCCTGCGAGAGTCAATAAATGCAGTCAGGAAGATGTTCATACAAGCATCTAAGAAACACCCTCACATGATTCAGATTATTCCCTAACTGATAAAACTGGTGTTTGAGTTTTTGGTCGTCATTATCCGTTATCCAACTCTCTAAGGGGATTGCAATGGACAATATTAATGTTAAATGTCAAAGCTACAAGATCTTTCTGGCTCATCCAAGCATCATGCAAATCATGAGCAACTGCAGTTACTCCATCTGTATGTTACATAGGAATATAGGCCCCATCCGCACTATACATTTTAAAGCAGTGTCATACCACTTCAAACAGGTATGGTTTTCCCCAAAGAATCCTTGGAACTGTAGTTTGTGAAGGGTGCAGAGAGTTATTAGGAGACCCCTATTACCCCCACAGAGCTACAGTTCTCAGAGTGGTTTAACAATCCCTCTTCCCAGGGAAGTCAGGAAACTGTAGCTCTGACTGTGGAGATACAGCTGTTGAAGGGACAAGAATCCTGTTTCCCCTAATGTCAATGCCAAAGCAAAGCCTAGCTGGCCATCCTATACCCACTGAGCTGGAGGTAAGCCCCATTAAACACGAAGAGACTTATTTCTGAAGTAGACGTGTACCATTGTAATGTATGTTTACTATATAGTGAATTCTTAATGAGTGTCTGGACATCAGCTCCAGAACAGCAGGAGACATGCCTAAGCCTCTTTGCAAAGTTTTCACATTTTGCTTTTGTCATTTGCTCTTATTGTGTAGTAGTATTTTCAGAAAAATAATTTAGGGAGCATCTGATCTCAGACAAACCCAACACAGGGAAGATGCATCCTACTTGTTAGGACAAAAGGAGATTCCAAGGGCTACTAAAAAATAAGACAGAAACAGGAAAAGTGGACTAAAGGGTAGGAATGTGAGAGAATTCCAGGGAAAACAGATATGCGAGTGCCTGTGTTTCAGTATTCATCGCATGTCTGGAGTAGAAATCAAACCAACGAATATGACTGATATTCCTGTTGTTTCTTTCAGTCTGCAAATGATACGCAATTGATTTCATTTCCCCCTCTGTTTGCATTGCATTTCCTTTGCAGTGATATGAATGGGGTGTAATAGTGACAATGGCTGGCGCCAGGCATGCCAGGGCCCTTGGACACTGGCCTGCCCCAGGCCCTGGCACCTCCACGCACGCTCCACATGTCTTTCCCTTGAAGTGAATGCTGGTCACACTATGCTTGCATGCCTGCCATCAACCAAGATGGTGACAGGGGCATCAGCCCCTTAGGGAAACATCAGCTGCCATCTTGGTTCAATGCAGCCACCATTTACTTCAAGGGAAAGGTAGGTGGGGCATACAGGCAGCATCAGAGGCCTGTGTGGTAGTAGCGGGTGCCTGAGAGCTCCCTCTCTGCGATCCACAGCAGGGTCGAGAGCTGACCGTACCGTGGATCACATCGCTACCCATCCACCCTAAGGCAGGTGCCTTCAGGGCCCCCACAATCCCAGGGGCTTAAGACCAGGACCCAACCTGGCCGCTCTCTGGCACCAGCCCTGACAATGTAACTTACATAATTTACATAATTAAGCAACTTCTTTTGCAGTTTAAGCTGGGGCTGCAAAGAAAGAAACTCTAAATATACTCTTGAGTCTAACTTTGCAGCCATAGCTTGAATGGCAAAGGAAGATTCTTAATTATGTAAATTATGTAACATCAGATGGCATCAAGTGGCCCACAAAGGGTTGGTCACTTCTGGATCTGGCCCTCTGGCTCAGTCCAGTTCCCTACCCCTGCCTTAACTCCATTCATACAGTACTCACATGTATGGCACTCATATGGTGAAGCAGGAGCCCAACTGTGTTGCGAGCCCCATCCGGGTGTTGCATGTTGAGCGCAAACGAACCTCTAAACATGATCAGCCATTTGCACATAGGTGCTCCATGCAATCAGTATACCCAATGTGATTATGTGGCTGCAGCTAGTGGAGGGACGAGGAACCTAATCAAACTGTTCTCAGCAGAGCTGATGAAGTAGGCCTTGCTTTCTCTCCCTCCATCTCTTCCAGATTGTATTTCTACTGGGAGATGACAGTTTGGGAGGGAAAGAGCCAAATGGAGTTGGATTCTCAGCAGAGCCGATGGAAAGGCCCTGCTTGCCATCTTTTCCTCAGCTGTAGCCTAATATTTATCTTCAGATTTCAGCTTTCCATTTCTACTTTTTTATTGGTTCTATCCCAGCTTTTCCCAACTAGTGGGCCACCAGATGTTGTTGGACCACAATTCCCATCTTTCCTGACCATTGGCAATGCTGGCTGAGGCTGATGGGAGTTGTGGTCCAACAACATCTGGTGGCCCACTAGTTGGGAAAGGCTGTTCTATCATATATATCAAATATATCATATTAGAAGCTAAAATGTTGAAACTGTGGTATCATACTTTGGACACATAATGAGAAGACATGTTTCATTAGAAAAGACAGTAATGCTGGGAAAAACAGAAGGGAGTAGAAAAAGAGGAAGACCAAACAAGAGATGGATTGATTCCATAAAGGAAGCCACAGACTTGAACTTACAAGATCTGAACAGGATGGTTTTATAACAGATGCTACTGGAGGTCACTGATTCATAGGGTCGCCATAAGCCATAACCAACTTCAAGGCATATAACAAAATATTTTTGCATTTTGGATTTTTTAATTGTAAAGCCACCTTGGGGATTCATTTGGGTGGCATATTTAGATAAATACTGAAATAAATAAATATTGAGGGCCGCCCTTTGTGCTCTCCAAGAAGTTCAGGACAACATGCCTTGTCTAAGGCTACCCACTGAGCTTTATGCCCAAACAGTTATTTGAACCCATATTCTTCCAAGTCCAAGTCCAGCCCTCTCTCCATAATGCCACACTTACCACTTAAAAGTTCTCATGGGAACTCTGTTTAATTCAAAGCTGTAAGCTTGCAAGTTCAGCAACCTAATCTGAATGTACTCATTTACCCATCTGGTTTCCTAACTCCTGGGATACCCAAATGTGCAATCAAATGGGCGAGGCAGTTCAAATCCACTTTTCCTCGATTGGCATGCCCCCTACCTGCCAATGACATAACCCTAAATAACAAAAGATTTTTTTTTGCTCTCAGAACCAACGAGATAATTATCTGATATGTTTCAGTGCTACGTACAGAGAAATGAAACTAATTTTTGTCTTAAAAGAAACCTAGCAGCTGTTTAGATATGCAGCCAACGTTTGAATAAAACAACCCCACTTTCTGCTTGATGTATGCCAAATGGCTTGCTGTTATTTTCAGCAGAGAGAGAGAGAATATATATATATATATATATATATATTTGCCAGTTCACAACCACCACCATCTATTGTCAATGCAATGAATAGCCAACAACAATTTAAAGTAGCAGGCTGCTATCAGCATTGTTCTCCTGTTCAGAAGCACTAGGAACAACAGCATGTTTTCTGAATACTGTAAGAAAATGCAATTCTCTGCTTAGGATCCTATAAGCAACTTTCATCCCAACCCTAACCCCACAATGAATGATGGCTTGAGCTGTCCATTCCGATGCTGTGATTGTTGTATCTATAGGTCAAGGCTGCAAACTCAGATTTCACGCCCCAAAGACTTCCTACATTTTTAATCCCTTCCATTTACATACATAAAACATGAAAATGGCTGGCTTAGACAAGTTTACAGTCTTCCTGGGGTCTGGGGTTTATTTGGTTTTTTTAAGAAAAACAATTTTGGCGCAATTTCTAGACAGGGTAGGAGTTTCTTTCAAATGATGTCATAGACCTCCGTTTTTGCTTTGCAGCCTTTTCCTGGGAACTGAAGCCAAATCTAACAATGAATGTGTAGCCTTTCAGGTCTGATTCGCGCTGCTTGCATGGCAGTTTTGTGTTGCTATATTCGAGCTGATCCTTGATCAGCGATTGCTGCAGGAAATGCAGAAAGCATGAAGTGAAGTTGTACTTCCTGAAATACACAGTGGATATGCACCAGGGTATTACAACCAATTGCAGCTTCCCAACGAGAGTCTCTTTAAATGTTTGGAGAGGCATGTCTCCCATTCACCCTTTAGCAAAATGCTCAGGGCAGCTTACCAGGTGCTAGAGACACACCCGTGAGGGTTGCTGCATTATCAGCTTCCCAGAAGCATTTGGCAGGCCACCATTGAAAATCAAATACTGAATTAGCTGGATTAGCCTTTGGTTTAATCCAGCAGGGATCTCCTTATTCTCTGACATTAAACTCCAGTGTACCGTGATTAAAAAGTACTACTATGTCTAAATCTAATGCAAAAAATATTGGACCATAGGATTTTTAGAACTGGAGGTCATCTAGTCCAGACCCCTGCTCAGAACAGGTTCTACATTACAGGATGCAAATACAGTATCCCTAAGAGATCGCCATCAAGCCTTGGCTTACTGAAGGAAAGGGCAGCCTGTTCCATTGTCCAACAACTCTTACCATTGGGAAGTTTCTCCTAATGTTTAGCCAAAATCTTCCATTTCTACACATTAGTTCAAGTCCTGCCTTCTCAAGCATCAAAGAAGTTTGTTCCATCTTCTGCATTGCAGCCCTTCAGATATTTGTGTCTCCTCTTGATCTCCTTTCCAAGGTAAACATGCCCAGCTTGAGTGCATTTATTTCTTAATGTTGTGCTGGATTTGTGATCCAAACATCTTTGCAAGTTCTCTTCAATGTACCTGAAATCTCCACACACTTGCAGTATGTAATGGTCAATTGGTGTCCAACTAGCTCGTTCCTTCAGTATAAGGATTTCCACGGAACTCCTCTCCCCACATACCCCCCACCCTCTCCAAATCTGCTCCAGAGGGTTGGAGGGGAACCCAGAACAGATTTTGTGGATGCACATTCATCGACATTGATTCCAGTTTGGTTTATAATAGTTAAACATGCAAAATGGCCTAAAAAGTAACATCTGTAGGAAAGCAGCAGTGGCAAGTAAAAGACCCAGCAACAATCTGGAAAATCCCTGAGCAGAATAAAAACATTTTTGCTAGAGTTTGTCTAATTTTGTCCTGAGAAAATTTGCCTGTTTTTTCTTATTTTGTCCAACCCTTAGAAAAACAGGATCATTCTGCAGACTTTTCTCAGAATATTCTCCACCATTTGGATGTGGGACACCATTTCCACCCACCAACCCACCCATAAGACCCTTGAAATGATGCTCACTTGGGGTATTGCAGAGGATGAAAACAGTGGCCAAGTTTTCAGTGCAGATGCAGAAGCAACAGCTATAACAACAACAACAACCCTTAGGGGTGGGGGAGAAAGAAGCTGTTTTACAGCCACTGTAATAGTGAGCTTCATTAGAAGAAATAATTGGAGAATTTCTCCTTCCCCTGAGTAATATCAATGAAATGGTGCCCCAAATTTCTCTGCCCACAAATAGGTGGATTTTAAGAGGCCATTTGCTCTACACCTGGTGCCTGAAAGATCTGGTGCCAGGGGTGGCTTCTTGTGGAGGGTGTTATGGAGCTGGGGTGCCTCAGCCACAAAGCCCTTTTCTCTGGTTGACCTTCCTCTCAATATAACTAGAACATCATGTCTTCCACCAGCTTTCTTTAAAAAAGCAACAGCAACCAACAAGCTTTGTAGACTTCCTTAAGAAGTTGGTTCCACTGCATAAGGGGGCAACCATTAGAAAGGCCTAATATTTTATCATACACTTTAATGGCACCGAATTATGACATTAGGATATAGACCCCTGTGACTTTGACCTGCATTGTTCCTCAGATCATAATGCAAAGTCTTCAGGGTCATTCCCCTGTCCTTGAATTCCAGGGCTTCTTCTTGAAGACCTGCTCTCTTTAGCCCTCTTCGGGTATTACATTCTTAGTTAAAGTAAAGACATGAAGTGGGGGACAGTTACTTTTCCAATCAACTTCCAACTCGTGCAAGATGAAGATCTGAAATGGAGAGCCTTTTGCGTTCATGGAGGATCCATACACATTTCTGAACCCTGGAAATTATATAAGTTGATGGGGTGTGAATGGGGTGGCACTGCTCATCTGGCTCCCCAAAGTGGACATTGCTGCTACTTACTGAGCAGGGAGGAGGGAGACAGCAGAGAGAATGGTATGGGTGCAGTGCTGGGGGCAGTACATTGGCTCCATCACTGTACCTGAACCATGCTGAGGTCCCCACATCTCACCCCTGTCCCTCTATGTAACTGGCAGTGACACTCAGCTTTGGGAAACCAACTGAGCTCACCACTGTGCCCCATCAGGCACTACTGCTTGGAAAGGCACCAGGGTTCCAGGTTCATTAGGCTCCACACTCCACAAGTTGGAAGGTGCCAAGGACAGTGATGGGGGGCACAGCTAGGGTGCTTGTCTCTCTGATTCCCCCCCCCACTGTTGCCAGGTTGAAATCTTCCCACTTGTTCAGAGACGACAGAAATACTTCCTGTTGGAAAATAAACTTCATCAGAATGTCAGAAAAGAACTGGGCATGTTTAGCCTTGAGAAGAGAAGACTGGGGGAAAATATGATAGCACTCTTCAAGTACTTGAAAGGTTGTCACACAGAGCAGGACCAGGATCTCTTCTCGATCATCCCAAAGTGCCAGACGCAGAATAACTACACTCCAAGGGGCCACCGCAGCTTGGATTAAATTCTGCTGTATGTAAAAAAAGTAGGGTACAAGGTGATGGTGATGATGATGATTGTGAACAGAAGCAAGGCTCCTATGAAGAACTGAACATTGAGCTTAAACGTCTCTCAAAGACTGACTATGAAGATGCGGAGGATGACCAATACGGGGGTCCTGACCAAAGCTGCCCCTGTCACCAGAACTGGACTTTAATTGCATTGTTGCAATGACATTATACTGGAAGACCTTACTTACATGCAGAACGGAGAGTTGTTGTTATATGCCTTCAAGTCGATTACGACTTATGACGACCCTATGAATCAGCAACCTCCAATAGCATCTGTTATAAACTGCCCTGTTCAGATCTTGTAAGTTCAGGTCTGTGGCTTCCTTTATGGCAGCCTTTCCCAGCCAGTGTGCCTCCAGATGTTGTTGGACCACAATTCCCATCTTTCCTGACCATTGGCAATGCTGGCTGAGGCTGATGGGAGTTGTGGTCCAATGACATCTGGAGGCACACTGGTTGGAAAAGGCTGCTTTATGGAATCAATCCATCACGTGTTTGCCCTTCCACTTTTTCTACTCCCTTCTGTTTTTCCCAGCATTATTGTCTTTTCTAGTCAATCATGTCTTCTCGTTCTGTGTCCAAAGTATGATCAGTTTCATCATTTTAGCTTCTAATGATAGTTCTGGTTTAATTTGTTCTAACACTCAATTATTTGTCTTTTTCACAGTCAATGGTATGCGCAAAGCTCTCCTCCAACACCACATTTCAAATGAGTTGATCTTTCTCTTATCCCATTTTTTCATTGTCTAACTTTCACATCCATACATAGAGATCAGGAATACTATGGTCTGAATGATCCTGACTGCTCCTGGTCTTGTTTCTGCAGAAAGTATGGAACTTCTCCATCTTCTGCTACCAATTATATAATCAATTTGATTTCTATATTGACCATTTGGTGATGTCCACATGTACAGTCATATTTTCGGTTGCTCAAAAAATATGTTTGCAAGAAACAAATTCTTGGCTTCACAGAATTTAATAAGTCTTCCTCCTGCTTCATTTCTATCTCCTAAGCCCCATTTCCCCACAATTCCTAGTTCTTCTCTGTTCCCTGCTTTTGCATTCCAGTCCCCCATGATTATCAGCACATCTTGTTTTGGTGTGTGATCAATTTCTTCCAGTACTTCTGTGTAAAATACCTCCTATTCCTCTTCTTCTGTGTTTGCCATTGGAGCATAGACTTGGTTGATGGTTATGTTAATAGGTTTCCCGTTTAATCTTATTGATATAACTCACTCAGACCTTACATTATAGATCCTAATTGCTTTTGCTACATCACTTCTCACTATTAAAGCAGCCCCATTTTTTCTTAATTTCTCATTTCCTGCATAAAATATTTTGTAGTTGCCTGATTGAAAATATCCCATTCCCGTCCATTTTAGTTCGCTCAACCCAAGTATTGTAATGTTGATGTGTTCCATTTCTTGTTTGACAATTTCTAACTTTCCCTGGTTCATGCTTCTGACATTCCGTGTTCCTATTGTGTGCGTCGTACAACTCTGGACTCTCCTTTCGCATCTATGCACATCAGCCTCTGGGCTTCCTTTTGGCTTTGACCCACCTGCATCATTAGTCACAGCGCTACTCGTTCTTCTCTGTTGTTCTTCCCCAGTAGCTCGGTGAGTGCCTTGTGACCTGGGGGTCTCATCTTCCAGCACTATCTCATGTTGCATTTTGGATACTCTATTCATAGGGTTTTCGTGGTGAGAGGTATTCAGAGGTGGTTTACCATTGCCTTCCTCTGAGTTTGGATGCATCTTAGTCTGATGTCTCAGCTTTGACCATTCTGCCTTGGGTGTCCTGCTAGGAGTCTAGCCTCTTGGTCTAGACTCCTGATGGCTTTGCTCTCAGCTTCTTCGACATTATTAGACCCCCTCACCATGTTAAGGTGTGCATCCTAGAGGAGATGCAGAACAGAGAGGCCAGGGAGTAAACCCCTACTAACTCTTGTGGATTCAGGAGATGAAAACACATTAGTCAAAGAAAATCCAGGGAGTGTGTTATTTGACCTTTGACAGGATCCACAGACAAACAAAAATTGAGCTCAGTAGCTATGGTGATGATGATTTTGCAAACAAGAAGAACACAATGACTCAGTTTTGATCTGGCCATGATTTATGTTCCCGACTGTCCATTTTATAAAACTTTATTTTTCTTTTTGCTATAAGTCTTCCTTCATTCCAGACTCCCCAGTATTAAGATACATTTCATACCATCCTTTCCTCCGTCTCCTCTCTCTTCTCTCCCAAACGTTCAGAGAGGAATATTTGATTGTATATGCATTTCCCCCCTCCGTATAAACTAGGGCTATTGTGTAGCTTCTTCACAGGCAAACAGCAATGCAACAATAGCCATATTGAAGGGCGATTAACTTCAGGGACAGCAGGCCCTGGCGCAAACAATGAAAGATCTCAAGCTCTGAAAACAGCATTGATTCAAAGAACGAAACAAAAGTTTGACACCATTGGAGAGAGAGAGGGAAAAAAGGTAAGGAGCAACAAGGTTGTGACACCTCCGGCATACAAACAATTTACATGCCATTAATGTACGTGGGTTGCATGCTACAATTAGGCCAGCATTTAAATAAGTGTTAGCCTTGGCAGTCTCTGTATTATCACGCTGAATTTATGTTGCCTCCAAGGTAAAGAGCATCTTCGCATTGTAATACACACAGCTAGGATAATGTGTCAAGTGCATTTTCAGCAGCACATTCAGAGGGGGAAATAATGTTTTGCACCAAACATGATTTGCTTTGTTCCAATGCCCCTCTGCACCCACCCTATCTGCACCCATTCTTCTTAGGATCCGAAGATGGTAGTCTTCAGTGTTGGAATGTATCAGGTTCAACTCCAGCTTGGTGGGTTGAGGCTGCATGGGGTTAATAAGGGTAGCTAGAGAGCTAGACCTCTTGCTGGTTGAGGCTATACCTATCCCTTTGATCCTGCCGTCTCTTCCCTTTCCTGCTAGACTGATAAGCAACAGGATGTTTGATCCCAGTTCCTTCCCGCCTTCTCAGTGTTCTCTTTCTCTCGAGAGGGGAGCAGACATCTTCTCTTTGTGTCTCCTCTCAACCAGGATGAGGGCCAGCAGTGGGACCAGTGCCGGCTGCTCCAGCAAAGCCAGTTAGCTAGATATAGAACTCTTCCCTATCAAGCATGTACTTCCAGAATAAAGTAGTTGTTTCTTATTTTAAAGCTTAAAGTCTCTGTCTGACTAATTTGCAGGGAAGGTAGAATCTTAGCAAAGATTCAAACACACACATACTAAGCTTGCTCAATACTCTCCGTTCTGCAGTGCTTCGCAACTCTGCTATGCATCGCAATAGAGAAATTCCGACATTCAGTTTATCTCATTTTAAATTATTTCACATTTCCTCTTGCATGCTCTTCTTTGATTTATAAACATCAAGAGTTTCTTTCAAAGCAAAATAAAATTCACTAATAGGCAAAAAAACCCTTGTGGCTTAAGAACGTAGCTATAGCCAACAGATATTTCTATCAAACTTTAAAAAGCAGGAAAATTGGGCAGCCATAGTGAATGCACCAGGGGAGCAGGAGACCTAACCTCCTCTCTAAGATATTGTACTGCCCTAAAAATTTGTCAAAATGCAAACACAATTTGGGTTGGTCTTTCACAGTCCAATCCACTTCCTGTGTAGCTTGGAAGAATTTGATAACATGTGTCTCTGAGCAATGGGTCCAGGGTGGGCTTTTTCAGGAGTGGTCAGATCACCACTTCTTTCAGGGTGGCTGGAACCACTCCCTCCCACAATGATGTATTGACCACACCCTGGATCCACTCGGTCAAACGCCCTCACAAGCTTTAATAAGCCCAGAAGGTCAAGGGTTGAGAGGACAAGTTGCTGGATGCATCATCACAAGCACCTTGTCCACATCATCAGGCCTCATCAACTGAAACCGATCCCAAGAAGTTGCAGCAGACATTGCACTGGACACCTCACTTGGAACTACAGTAGATGTGGATGGGGCATCAAGATAGCTAAGGAAGTGAGCAACTTTACCCTCAAAATGCCTTGCAAACAATTCACAGTGGGCCTCCAAAGGGTCTAAAGCTCAATTTCTTGGAGCTGATGTGAACAGACCCCTGACAATACAGAAAAGCTACACTGGACGGCTACTTGAGGATGCAATGGTGGCAGAGAAGTGGGCCTTCTTCACTGCCCTCACTGCCACATCATAACCATGCCTGTTTTACTCATGCCCGATCAGCTTCACAGCACGTCTTTTGCCACTTGCACTCTAGCCATTGTCCAGCCTGTTTCATTGCCCTTAGTTCACTAGTGTACCAAGCTGCAAATCGGGCTCCACAATGCTGGAGAGGGGCAACTGTGTCAAGAACCTGATGCGCCTCACTGTTCTACAGCATGACAAGGGCTTCCACAGGGTCACCTGCTCTATCTACTGTGAACTCCCCCAGGGCATTCAGGAATCCTGTGAATTCCATTTGTTTCCGAGGGTAGACCATCTTAATCTGTCCACCACCCCTGCAGGGGAGCATCAAAGTCCTAAGTCTAAACTTCACCAGGAAGTGGTCTGACTGTGACAATGGGGTGACATCCACCCCCCACATCTCCAGACCACCCCTTTCTCCATCTGGAGCAAAAACCAAGTCGAGGGTGTGCCCTGCTCTATGTGTTGGGCCAGTGATAACTTGAGATAGCCCCATGGTCATCATGGAGACCATGAGGTCCCGAGCAGGAACACCAGAGGCAGCCTCAGCGTGGACATTGAAATCACCCAAGACTATCGTTCTGGAGCTCCTCCAATACCACAGCTGAGATGGCCTCTGCCAGCTCGGTCAGAGAAGCTACCAGGCAGCAGGGTGGATGGTACACCAGCAGCAATCCTAGTTTACTGCCTTCTTGGCCGGACACCAGGTGCAGCCAGCTCCAAGACAGAGTGGTTTCCTGGTGACAGAGATGGAAATTCTGTACACCACAACAACTCCTCCCCTGTGTCCCTGCAGCCTGTGTTGGTGTTGCACTGAGTATTCAGGTGGGCAAAGCTAGGTCAGATCAACTCCTCCCAGCTCACCCACCCAGGTCTCGGTAATGCACACCAAATCGGCACCTTCATCCATGATCAGACCATTTAAACTGGACCATCCAGACATCATCCCACTTTATTAGTAGTTCTGTGATGCTTCCCCAATGTTACCACATTATTTCTACCTGGAGGTCATTCTTGATTTACAGCGCAACAAAAGGGGGAGCAGAATATTTGTGGTATGAAAAATTACATGATTTCAGCAGGAAGCTATGGGACATGCACCGATTGGAAATGAAGCAGTGTATCTATCCAATACTCTTGAAGCCACAAATAGTACTGAAAGCAAGGTTGCTTATAACCATCCCAATACCATAATGAGTACAAATAATCATGAATGCACAATTAAAAGAATGTCTGGAGCAGCGGCGGCTAGTGGCTCCATGTCAGTAGGGCAGTGGAATCTGTTCAGGTTTCAGCCTGAACTTTCAAGGAGTTGTCCAAGGTGACTCCATGTCCACTGTCTGAAGGGGCCCTTTATGTTTTGCTGCTCCACTGTAACATGAATCATCTACTAGGATTTCTCACAGGCCTATTGCCAGTTGCTTTTGCTTTCTTTTAGTGGTTGAGGATTCTGACTTTGAATGGCCCTTCTGGTATGCCACCAATGTCTATGTCATCTCCTCCTGATCTTTGCTTTCTACATAGTCCCACCCTAGAGAACTTTCAGGCTGGCAAGTAATATCAGTCACCAGAGGGCCCTTCAGCAGCTGGCTATTTTGTAACAATGACACTGAATCAACACTGGATACATGACCTTTATGGATGCTTGCTGTTGCCAGGAGTGTGTGATGCATTCACAATGAAAGGCAAGGCCACTTTTTATTCAGTCTGGACCTCAGACAATTAGCATGAAAGCAAAACATCTACTTAGTAAAATATTTACATCTGTTGTGCAGGAAATGTAGGAAAAGAGAAAACTCTTAAAAGTGGGTTGGGTTTTGTGTTTTTATTTTGGTGGAAAGGTAATGACCTATGCTGGCTGTCTTGTGCATCTTATGGGAGAACTTCAAATCTTCTTTGATTTAATTGGTTTATATTTCAATGATTCATGATTTAAAAGACAAAATAATATATTTCTTATTTGCAGTTAAAATGCCAACTACTTTCTCTAGGAAATAAAGGATTATTAATATGTGGAACAAATTCACAGAATTGACCATAAACATTGCAGGCAGCTTATTTCTGATGCTCTCCTCTGACAAGCAAGTGAATTTTCAACACAGAAAGTCCACACTGACTGTAATTCAGTCTGATTGAAAATATCCCTTGGAGGAAGGTTTTAATGATGGTTAAAAAGACTTTACAGCCTCACCTCATACTAGGTCCATGTTACAAAAGCCACAAAGCAACAGCCTTGTTTTGATTTATTTTATTTTGTTAATGAAGGGTATAAAACTCAACTGGACAATGCCAAGGACAACTGCAAATGTCATCTGCAGTATGTGTTTCAATGATGGGGCAAACCTCGAGAGAACTCTCATAATTGTCTTATTATTCATTGGTGATCACTCATGGCTGAGTAAGATTGTATTTATTATTATTATTATTATTATTATTATTATTATTATTATTATTATTATTATTATTATTATTATTATTATTATTATTATTACCCAGAGGTCCCAGGTCAGGTTACAACAATTTTAAAACACAGAATGAAAACAGTTAAAAACAACCTACACAACATCACAGAAAATAGGATGGGTCCTAAAACTATACATCTCAGGTGTCAAAGGCCAGGGTAAAGAGGTGCATCTTCAGCATTCGCCGAAAGTTGTATACAACAAAGGGTTGTATTAAACTACATCCTACCTATGGTACACCTGTTGAAATGAATGAACTTAAGTTAGTCATATCAGTTAACTTTAATGGTTCTACTCTGAGTAGGACTTAGTTGATTACAACCCAAAGGCCCAGATCCAACTCTTGTGATGTGCAACAAATAATGGTTCTAGATGGGATGCACCTCTACATTTAGGCTGCTTCCTGATGACCCGTTGATTGAGCATTCATCCTGATGTGTTTGCAAGGAGGTTAGATGACACTGCATCAAGCAAATGTTATCTCACACTTTCCCATGCATTTTCCCATCACTTTCCTTATTGCAAAAAGTCTTATTTGGGGGGGTGGCAGATTTGTTTATTTATTTATTTATTATTTGATTGATATCCCACCCTTCCTCCCAGCAGGAGCCCTTTGTTGTGCAATGGCTCCAAATCAATCTTAATTGTTCAACCTGAATCTACCGGCATGTGATGGAATCACACCCAAAATTACCACCAGTCTGGAAGAACCCTGAGATGCGTCTCCACCTACTGCACATACTCGAGAACTTGCTTACACATATGGATCTCCTTTGGTTAACTGAGATGAGTGTATAGGAAGAACCTTGCCAGAAAAGGCACTAAAAATGGAAGAGCATTCCCTCATATGATCCTCAACTTCTGTTCCAGATGTCATCATTTGCCCTCACACTGTAGACCTGGGAGTGCCCATCTTTGACACTTTTACACCTGAAGTGGAACAACAACAACAACAACATGACATTCTCCCCTGGTTATTTCTTTTGTATGACAAAGGGGAGGCTGAAGGCAGCAAAATGGTGCCCCTTCTAGAAACCATTGCTTTACAGCAGCCTTCCCCAACCAGGTGCCCTTCAGACATTTTTGACTGACCATTTCCAATGCTATGTGAGGCTGGTGGGAATTGTAGTCCAACATCTGAAGGGGAACACTTCAACTGGCTGGTGCTAGACATTGGAAGATATCCAGAGATCCATGCCCTAGTTTCCTTACTTTTACTGTGAAACATTCTGTGTGCTCATTTCTCCTTGAGAACTCCCTTTCATCATCTAGAATGCCCATCATGTGCCCAAATTGTGCCATCTACAACACAGTTAAAATAATACCGTCCTCAATATTTCAGTGGAGCTGCTGAAAAACAGGGGATAAGTGTATTTGGAAGTGGCCACACAAACATCTCCATTTATGGTGGGATACTATTGAACATCAGTAGTATTGATTCTGTAGGGATCCTGAAGACAGAAGACAGGTCTGTATCCAATGTTGCACTCTCCAGCGAGTTGGAGGAATCTTGTGCATGATTTCAGACAAAGAATCCATGGTGGCAGAGATGAGGGTTTCATGCACCCTAGTTCAATAAAGACTTATTTGTTGAAATCATTCACAGGAGAGACAGAAGGTGCAGTAGATAAATCATACCAGGAGAAACTGAAGGGACTGGATATATTTTACCATGGGGGGGGGAAGGAATCAAGAAGGTGTTAACAGTTTTTGTGGAAGTTGTTTGTTAGTTCAGAGACAGCAACTAGTGATGCCAAAGGGTTGACAAGTACAGGTCTGGGAGAGTTTGTTGTATTTTGGAATAGCAATCTTTTCACTTGATTTGATTTTCTTAAAAATCCCACATATTGAAGGGTGTATCAGGTCCTGACTGACCTGCCTTAAACCTCAGGGAGTGTTTGTTTTTTTGGGGGGAGGAGGTTGCTTAGTCAGATGTCCCTGGCATGCTCACATAAAACATACATATTTGGAAATGCTTCCCTTCTCTAAATAGTTGGACAATCGAATACACTGTGCAAGTGTGCTAAGGATGAGAAAGCAACCTTATTATTCATGTTACTCAACTGTTCACTGGTTTAAACAGTTAGATATGAGGGCAAGTTGCAACTTTCTTGCTGTAGGAAAGACAGTGTTTTGTCTAAGGCACACACAAATAGTCTTTGGCAGCCTGTAATTTTGAAACAAGGGCAGTGAGTTCATTCACAACCAAACACAAAATATTTATGAGTCACTGAAGTTAAATGGCAGGAAAAGAATGGATGCTTATCCACAGAACAAGCATCTTCTCATTGTCTTCCCAGTGTTTAAATCAAGAAGGAACATGGTGTGTTCTTAATGTCAGTGAAGAGCTTTCAGTCAGTCAACGACTTTAAACACAAAGTGGGATCTCAACAGCTTCTTCTTCTTGCAGTTAAAGAGATTAGGGCATACTCTTATAAACATATTTATGAAGTAAGAGCAAGAGACTTCATCTTGGCAGCTTGGAATCTAACACTATTCTGTATCTATATTATTTTTCAGGATTAGAAGCCATTAATTCCTCAAATTGTGCTCTGGAGCATAAGTGGCAACAGCTGTATCTCTTTGCTCAGAGTCTTTCCACATGGGTTACTTTTTGCTCAAGATATGCATTGGGTGAGAAGGGAGGGAGGACCCAAACTGGGTGCTATTCTTCTGATAGGGTTTGGCAAAGAAGACAAAATCAAATTATCAAAAGGGAAACGAAAAGGCTGAAGTACACTGTCCATAAAATGAACAACCTGGGTGTTAATAAAAGTGGCATCTCATTGCATGTGGTTACACACTTCCTGTTTCTGTAATCCATTCTTCTTGCATGCACAAACTAATAAAATGCCTCTTCTTATTATGTCACTACTGTACATGAAACATTTCATGCATAAAATATAAATCCATCATGCTGGTCTTTTGAGGGACTGATTGCGCTGGCTTAAAAAAAGAAAGTGGGGGGAAGATGGAAGGATGGTTTCTGAGCCAAGGATTGCCAGCGCTACACCCAAGATCTTCAGCAGCTTTCAAAGAAAAGGAAGACATGGTCTGAAAAGGATGCTCTAAATACATATGGTAGTGGTGGCTGGTGGCTCCATGTTAGTGGGGCAGTGGAATGCACTCTGGGTTTTCCCAGGAGCTGTCCAAGATGCTGAAACCTATTGTTTCAGCACCTTGGACAGCTCCTGGAAAAACCCCAGGGTGGGATCCACTGTCCATCTCACTTGGAGCTGCCAGCTACACAAGGTTAATGCAGATGATCTTCCAAGGTCATCCCATTAGTATGATCCTAGGAATGCTTTTTCAAGGCTTCTTCCCATACCCTTTAGCAATCCCACTCCTTACCTGGTTCACAACTATCGTCTAGAAGGGCAACTATGTACCAAATCATGTCAGGCATCTACTGCTTGCTGGCAGCTATTGTGGGGTTGTCAAGCACCTAATATGGGGTTGTCAGGACCAGGTATATAAGCGGCAAACAGCTGAAATGAGCCTACCGTGTGTAGCAGCAGCCTCTGCTTAAAAGCACCCCCCTTTAAACATATGGAATATTTATTTATTTATCTGTCAAAATTTGTACCCTACCCTGCCACCAAGGAACTCAGGGCAGAATGCATGAGAGCTACCCCAGTCATATTTGATCCTCATCACAGTCCTGAGAGGTAAGTTAGGCTGAGAGAGAGAGAGAAGTCATCCCAGTTCTACTGTTAGAGTGAGAGAGGTGGTTGATCCCTTGGATGACAAGAAAGACAAAGGTGTGCTAAAGTAGGATAAGGAGATTGCAGAGAAGCTAAATGAATTCATTGCATCTGCCTTTACAGTGGAGGATATAGGGCAGATTCCTGTGCCTGAACTAACTTTTGCAGAAAGGGAGTCTGAGGAACTGAGGCAAGCAGTGGTGATGAGATATGGTCTAAGCTTAACAGACAAAATAAAAACTGACAAATCGCCAGATCTGGATGATACCCACCCAAGAGTTCTCAAAGAACTCAAATGTGAAATTGCTGATCTTCTAATAAAAATACGTAACTTGTCCCTCAGAACTGCCTCCATACCTGAGGACCGGAAAGTGGGCAATGCAACATCACTCATTAAAAAGGGATCCAGGGCAGATCCTGAAAATTACAGGGCAGTTATCTTAACATCTCTCCTGGGAAAACTGGTAGAAAGTATTGCTAAAGATAAAATAGCTGTAGAAGAGCAAACCGTGCTGAAGCAGAACCAGCATGTCTTCTGAAAGGATAAGTCCTATCTCACTAACCTATCAGAGTTCTTTGAGAGTGTCAATAAGCATATAGATAGAGGTGATCTGGTTGACATAGCATGAAAAGGTACCTCACCAAGACTCCTGAGTAAGCTTAGCAATCATGGAATAAGAGGAGAGGTCCTCTTGTGGACCAGGTATTGGTTAAGTAGCAGGAAGCAGAGAGAAGGAATAAATTGACCATTCTCCCAATGGAGAGATGTAAAAAGTGAAATCCCTCAAGGATCGGTACTGGGACCTGTGCTTTTTAACTTGTTCATAAATGATCTAGAGTTAGGGGTGAGCAGTGAGGTGGCCAAGTTTGCTGATGATACTAAATTGTTCAGGGTTGTTAAAACAAGAAAGGATTGTGAGGAGCTCCTAATAGACCTCTCGAAACTGAGTGAAAGGGTGGTAAAATGACAAATGCAATTCAATGTAAACAAGTGTAAAGCTATGCATATTGGAGCAAAAAATCTTAATTTCACATATACGCTCATGGAGTCTGAACTGGAGGTGACTGACCAGGAATGAAACCTTGGGATTGTTGTGGATAGCTCAGTAAAGATGTTGAGCAATGTGTGGTGACTGTGAAAAAGTCAGATTCCATGCTAGGGATCATTAGGAAAGATATTGAAAATAAAACTGCTGATATCATGATGCCATTATATAAATCTATGTTGCAGCCACATTTGGAATACTGTGTACAGTTCTGGTTGCCTCACCACAAAAAGGATATTATAGAGTTCAAAAAGGTTCAGAAAAGGGTGACCAAAATGATCAGGGAGATGGAGCAACTCCCCTATGATGAAAGGTTGCTGCATTTGGGGCTTTTTGGTTTAGAGAAAAGGTGAGTCAGAGGTGATATGATAGAAATGTATAAAATAATGCATGGCATGGAGAAAGTGGATAGAGAAAAGTTTTTTGCCTCTTATAACACTCGAACTCATGGACATCCAATGAAGCTGAATGTTGGAAAATGTAGGACAGACAAAAGAAAGTACTTCTTCACACAGTGCATAGTTAAACTATGGAATTTGTTCCCACAAGAGGCAGTGATGGCCACCAACTTGGATACATTTAAAAGAAGATTAGACAGATTCATGGAGGAAAAGGCTGTCAATAGCTACTAGCCATGATGGCTATGCTCTGCCTCTATAGGTGGAGGCAGTAATAATAATAATAATAATAATATTTAATTTGTGTGTCGCCTATCTGGCAGATAGCCACTCTAGGCGACATACATTAAAATGGGATAAAATACAATAGTATCAAATGCAGTCACATTAATCTCAATAAATAAAATACTGGACAGTCATCGGTATGCTTCCAAATACCAGTTGCTGGAAACCACAGGAAGGGAGAGTGCTCTTTGAACTTAGGTCCTGCTTGTGGGCTTCCCGTGGGCAAATGGTTGGCCACTGTGAGAACAGAATGCTAGACTAGATGGGCCATTGGCCTGATCCAGCAGGCTCTTCTTATGTTCTTATGAGGCAGCTACTTCCAGTGTCAGATGCAAAGGGGTATGGCAGTGGATGGACACTTCTGTAGACCATGCACCAATCACCAGTACTGAAATAAGATCCAACTGCCAATATGGTCAGCTTCTGTATGGAAGGAGGGGGCACTATCTTGTCCTTCATCACAAGCAGCAAAATGATTTTGGCTGGCCCTGCTACTTGGCTCAAAATCACTCCATTAGCTTAGCTAAGCCGTAATCCAACCCATCTCCTCTCATTCTAAGGGCAATCAGCAGCCCCATAACCTGTCTCTGACTATGACCATGTATCTATTGCTTCCTGGACTATACCACTTCAGAATGAAGATCAAGGAACATATGTTAGAATGTTCTCCCATGTTTAATGTCAAAGGAAAGAGTTGTTGAGTAGCTTTTTCCATGTAGTTTTACATGTGCAGAGAGATTTTGCTTTGTGTATGCATGATTTTTTAAAACATGAGAGGGTATATTCAGTCATCCACCTGTAATCTAAACTGGTACAGGCCAGATTGTGCTAGTTTTCTATCTAGTTCTATACTCTGCACCCATCTGAGTCTTTAATAGGACTATGACAGGAGGAGTGTGCATTTTGTTGTTGTTGTCATGTGCCCTCAAGTCGATCACAACTTACCCGCCATCTAACATCTCCACAAACCAATCAGAATGAATGCTCATTAAATAGCCAACCTCTGAGGACAGATCTGTCAAGTATAAAAAGAGCCCAGCTGGATCAGAACAAATATCCCTCTAGTCCAGCATCCTGTTTCCCACATAGGCCAACCAGCTGCTTCAGAGAAGCCCCCAACTAGGGCTTGACGGCAGCAGCCCTCGCCTGCTGTTGCTCCTCAGCCAATAGTATTCAGTGGCATCCTCTCCCAGAATCTAGAAGTTCCATATAGCCATCATCATGACTCATAGCCATATGGAGAGTTCTCCTCTGTGAATTTGTCTACTCCCTTTCAAACATAACTGAACCGGTGGTCATCGCTACATCCTCTGCCTGGCCAAAGTCTGCCGAGCCAGCCTGTGTGGGAGTCAAATCAAGATTCATTGTTCAGTTCAGCAGAAGTATTTTATTTTTGTTGTTGTTATGTGCCTTCCAGTCAATCATGACTTATGGCGACATTATGAATCAGTGACCTCCAATAGCATCTGTCGTGAACCACCCTGTTCAGATCTTGTGACTTCAGGTCTGTGGCTTCCTTTATGGAATCAATCCATCTCTTGTTTGCCTTCCTCTTTTTCTACTCCCTTCTGTTTTTCCAAGCATTATTGTCTTTTCTAGTGAATCATGTCTTCACATTATGTGTCCAAATTAGGATAACCTCAGTTTCATCATTTTAGCTTCTAGTGATAGCTCTGGTTTAATTTGTTCTAACACCCAATTATTTATCTTTTTCGCAGTCCATGGTATGCACAAAGCTCTTCTCCAATACCACATTTCAAATGAGTGGATTTTTCTCTTCTCTGCTTTTTTCACTGTCCAACTTTCACATCCATACATAGAGATCAGAAATGATCCTGACTTTAGTGTTCAGTGATACATCTTTGCATTTGAGGACCTTTTCTAGTTCTCTCATAGCTGCCCTCCCCAGTCTTAGACTTCTGATTTCTTGTCTATTGTCTCCATTTTGGTTAATGACTGTGCCGAGGTATTGATAATCCTTGACAAGTTCAATGTCCTCATCGTCAGCTTCAAAGTTACATAAATCTTCTGTTGTCATTACTTTAGTCTTCTTGATGTTCAGCTGTAGTCCTGCTTTTGTGCTTTCCTATTTAACTTTCATCAGCATTCGTTTCAAATCATTACTGGTTTATGCTAGTAGTATGGTATCGTCTGCATATCTTAAATTATTGAAATTTCTCTCTCCAATTTTCACACCTCCTTCATCTTGGTCCAATCCTGCTTTCCATATGATATGTTCTGTGTATAGATTAAACAAATAGAGTAATAATATACACCCCTGTCTCACACCCTTTCCGATTGGGAACCAATTGGTTTCTCCATATTCTGTCCTTACAGTAGCCTCTTGTCCAGAGTATAGATTGCGCATCAGGACAATCAGATGCTGTGGCACCCCCCATTTCTTTTAAAGCATTCCATAGTTTTTCATGATCTACACAGTCAAAGGCTTTGCTGTAATCTATAAAGCACAAGGTGATTTCCTTCTGAAATTCCTTGGTCCATTCCATTATCCAACGCATGTTTGTGATATGATCTCTGGTGCCTCTTCCCTTTCTAAATCCAGCTTAGACATCTGGAAATTCTCGCTTCCTATATAGAGCCTTTGTTGTAGGATCTTGAGCATTACTTTACTTGCAAGGGATATTAAGGCAATAGTTTGATAATCACTGCATTCCCTGGGATCTTTCTTTGGAATTGGGATGTATATGGAACGCTTCCAGTCTGTGGGCCATTGTTTAGTTTTCCATATTTCTAGACAAATTTTTGTCAAAATTTGGACAGATTCAGTCTCACTAGCTTGTAGCAACTCTTTTGGTATGCCATCTGTTCCTGGTGATTGGTCTCTTCCAAGTATTTTGAGAGCAGCTTTCACCTCACATTCTAATATTTCTGGTTATTCATCATACGGGTCTTCTTTGAATGAATTTGTCATCCTTGCATCTCTTTTATAGAGTTCTTCAGGGTATTGCTTCCATTTTCCTTTTATTTCATCTTGGTCAGTCAGTGAGTTTCCCTGTTGATTATGCAACATCCCTACTCGTGGTTTAAATTTCCCTTTCATTTCTCTAATCCAGCCTTTCCCAACCAGTGTGCCTCCAGATGTTGTTGGACCACAACTCCCATCTTTCCTGACCATTGGCAATGGTCCAACAATTGGCAATGGTCCAACAACCATTGTGGTCCAACAACATCTGGAGGCACACTGGTTGGGAAAGGCTGCTAATCTTTTGGAATAGGACTCTTGTTCTTCCCTTTTTGTTGTCTTCTTCTATTTCTATACAATAACTATTGTAATAGTTCCCTTTGTCCCTACATACTAGTCGCTGCATTGTTGCATTTAGGGTTCTGACCTTGTTTCTATCTCCTTTTGCTTTTGCTTTCCTTCTCTCTTTAACCATTTTAAGAGTTTCTTCAGTACTCCAAAGTAACCCTCATGAAATTCAGTTGACTTTCTCCCACCTAAGTGTGTTTAGGATTGTAGTCTTTTGGAATAGGGCTCTTGTTCTACCCTTTTGGCTGTTCTATTGTAATAGTTCTCTATTGTAATAGTTCTGTAATAGGACTATGACAGGAGCAGTGTGCTTTTAGACACTGATAAAAATGGTCATGAGCATGGCTTAGCCCTTGTGTTCATTACAGTGTCCCCTGTGCTAGTTATCTCAGTTAGGGGAAGCTGCTGAGCATACTATTGTTCTTTAGAGGCAATATATGTGATTCCATAGTGCTGGAATATCAAATATATAACAGTATGGTACAGTATTCTTAAATACTGAATCTGCTAGTATTCATCTCCCATTTATCAATTTAAAACAGAATTTGGCAAATTCATGGAGGATAAAACTAATGATGGCTATTAGCCATAATGGCTATGCTATGCCTCCATAGTTGAAGGCAGTATACTTCTGAATACCAGTTGCTGAAAACAGCAGGAAGGAAAAGTGCTCTTGCACTCAGGTCTGGCTTGCCGGCTTCCTGTGGGCAACTGGTTGGCCACTGTGATAACAGGACACTGGACTGGATGGGCCATTGGCCTGATCCAGCAGGCTTTTCTTATGATCTTATTTAACTGGTTTTCAGGGGTGGGGTGGGGGGGAAATGAGTGTCCTAAGTATTGGTTTTGGCTTCATTATATGAGGTCTGCATGACGACTTTGGCAATTGGTGCTTGCCAAACCTATGCTGAAAGTGAGTTCACATCAGAAAAAGCATCCCTAGCTATGCCTGCATTAAAAAAAACCACTTACACATGAGATTTCTTCTGCATTTGGGTAAGAACAATGTCCAATTATGGGCTTTTCTTTGGAAATAAATTAGAACTTCAATGGGGTATCAACTAATTATCTCCTAAAGAAAAACAGCCCTTTAATTTTATGTTAATAGAGCTAAAGGAATATTTAGCTGTGTCATTTATGTATAAAATGACAGTATAAGCCTCACAACATCGAAGATCTAACAGGGTTTAAATCAGGAGCTAGAGCTCTACACAGTGACCTTGCCACCTTTTCCCAGGTGGCAAGCTGTATTGGAAATTGGCAGCACCATACCATATGATTAATTAAGCATCATCATGAAATTCTAAAGCCATAGTAACTAGCTAAGTTAGGCAAGTGCAGTTCTCTTAAAATATTTAATCAGGTTTTGGGCAAAAAACCCTCTATATTAGTAAATTTGGCATTCATCTGAGAAAAAGATCAATGATGTTATTCTGTCAAAAGCTTTTAAAAAAAATTCTGAAGAAAATAGAGTGTTGGGGGAGGAGACCCTTACAAAAAGTTTAGCAGTACTATGAAACTAGTGAATCTGTGTTGATTTAGGATTAGAACAGAGGGGTTCTTTAAAAAAAAAGAACACCCTATGGCAAAATATTTATTCATACAAATGTAATTTTGCTGGCTAGGAAATGTGAGGTTAGCTTATAGTATGTGTGGGGGACAGGGGGATTTGCAGATATTAAAATCTGTAAATGTCATCCCTTAAGACTGCCATGTAATTCTCAGCAAACAGAAGCAGGAGTGTGTCCTTTGCTAAATATTTATTGATGCACGTGTCTGCCATTGCACCTCACTTCTTTAAGAACACATGTCCAGTACCTATGACAAAAGTAACAAACATTCTGATTCTGTTACTGTATTGACGGTAACTAGAAAATAGAAGATGGAGGGGGGAAATCATGTGAAAAATAATGGAAATCTGAATGCATTCCAGTGCCAATATTTTTTTTAAAAAAATGCAAGGATAAAATATATAGAACCTGCTCCCTTTGCTAACAAAATGAACTAGAACATGGACAGTGCCAAATATTTGGTGGTTTCCAGACCCAGGCATTTGTGCAATGCAACTCGCCTCTTTCAAATCAAAGGGGCACAACTATTTGATGACATCAGTATCTTCTAAAGGAAGAATTGCTTCATTTAAGGGAGATTAAATTCTTGCAATGGATTTTGCTGGCAGTTTGAGGGAAACACTCTGGGCTTCTTTTGCAACTAACACTCTGGGCTTCTTTTGCAACTGAAATATGATTGAACCAGTCATCACATTGTACCTTTGACACAATCCCTTAGTCCCAAACTGTATTGCCACTAAGGCTTCATTATTGTGCACACTTACCTGAGAGTAAGACTAGGGTAAGAACCATAGTAGGATTCATGTCTGAGAAAAAATGCATAGGATTGTGCTCCCCATCCAAATACATCTAGCTCATAAATGCACATTCTTCCACCTCTATCTTCCTCAGTGAATGAAAGGAGCCCTTCCATCCACAGAGGGAGGTATCTGAATCTGACATCATCTTCATCCTAAAGCTATACATAATAATACACAAGAGAGTCACACTGGCCAGCTGACTGTTCTAACACTGGAGATGCATTCTGCCATTTTCCAAATCTGGGTCTTATGTTAAGAAATAAGAACATTCCTGCTGGATCAGGCCAATGGCCCATTTCATCCAGCATCCTGTTCTCACAGTGGCCAACCAGATGCCTGTGGGAAACCCATAAGCAGGACCTGAGTGCAAGAGCATGTTCTCCTCCTGCAGTTTCAAGCAACTGGTACTCAGAAGCATATGGCCTCCAACCATGGAGGCAAAACACAACCACCATGGCTAGTATGTTCTAATGGTTATAGCTCTTATAGTGCAACTCAGTGCAAGACCCAATGAAAACGCTGCTGTGGAAACATGCATAGGCTCAGCCTGTACACCTGGTAGTCTCAAGATCATGGCAAATCCACAACATTTTGGAGCCCTGTAGTTGGAGGAGATGGGGCACCCCCCCAAGCTATGCTTCCCCCCAGGGGGTTGGGAGGAGATTGTCTTCTTTTTAATTTGTGGCATGCCAGAAAATGGAAACCTCCATTTAAAGAATAATAGCTTGTTTTAAGAGCAATAGCAATTTAAGAATAGAACCCCATGAAAAATTCAGTGAATAAGGGTGAGTGCACAATTAAAGCCTCATCTGGAAGAGCCCCCAAAAATCCACTCACTCAAGACTTTCCCTGACTGTGTGTGGATTTTTCATTATCACAATCACCCTGGTTGGCCACCTAGGCTGTAACTCAGGCCTACTTTCTGATTTTCCCAATATGTGCAGCTCAGCATGAGGGCTTTCCAGGGTTTCTGGACAGAAAAATCAATCCAGCAACCATTAAGAAAAAGCCCAATTGCTTTCTAAAGTTAGTTTCCAATTGTTTAGTCAGTTTTTTATATAACAACCAATTAAGAAGTTTTCCTTTGATTGTCCAAAAGGAATGAAAATCTAAAGGTCAGGAACAAGACTAGAAGGAGGCACCCTCAAGGAGGAGTTAACAAACGCACCTAAAGTATTAATATTCTCTCTGCTCTTTCCTAAACTTGTAGTATGGTCAACTTTGGTTTTTGGGTGGAATCTAAAACTGAGATATCAAAGCCAAGCTCAGGAGCTCACAGTCATTATCAAAGTAGTTCAGTTCATGAAGAATCAGACCACAGGGACAGACAGATGAAAGAGGATTGTAGGTATAGGCAAAGTCAAGCTTTTGCATCTGGAATTCCTGGGCTTTTCTCCAAAAAGAGTGAGACAATTCAACAGATTAAACTTCATTCATGTAAGGTAACACACTCTCTGCAGGGAGGAGGAGTGAGGGGGAAGGTCACTGCCTTTCCCTTCCCCTGGCCTGGCTCTCATGTCCTCTCTACCAGTAAAGGAAGGGAGATTAGCTGGTGCTATGCACCTCTCCCTCCAAATGCTCCACCTGTAAATGTGTCTGCCTCCCACCTATAAATGTGGTTGCCCCACCTAACAAGGCTGGCTGGCTGGCTACAGGGCTATTTGGAGCCAGATTTCTCCATCCGTAGAAGGCAGATGTCTCCATCTTTTTGTTTTTGTTTTAATCTGGACCATTTGACACCAAGGGCACAACACCACACAGAGCCCTCAAGCCATTGTGCCAAAAGGCCCCTATCCCTTTGGAGATGGTATGCATTTCAGTGAGATAGGATTCCCCATTGTTTACCCTACTCTTTATGATGTAAATGTGCCCTGATTTTTATTTGTGCGATTCTGTCTCAGAGGTCCCTTTTCATTTGGCAATAGGGTTTCATTTAATAAATGTCCTATTAATCCCAGTGCTCTATCAAGAGAATTTAAGCTTGTTTCAATTCTTTGATTGCTTTTTAGGGATTATAGGAGACTTCATTGTCCTCCACTGCACTGTGAATAAGTAAATGTAAATGATAGGTAGGCACCCAAAAGAAATCTATCGATAGCTCTTAGATATATATGCAGAGTATATATGTATTCATATAGCTTACGAGAGAGAGAGAGAGACAGAGACAGAGTTCTCCCTCTATGCCATACAAGAAAAAAAATATCAAATCAAGGCACGAAGAGACTGAAAAATACTACATGTATCATTCACCTGATTTCAATTGTGGCTCCCTTTTGAACCTCGGCCAAATCATTTTGTACATTAAAAATTGGTCAGGGATGATAAGATTCCATTTTCATGGTTGGTAATGCAGAACTGGTGAAAGAATACAATTACAGACCCCTGAGTAAACTCTGCGAATGTCAACTTGATGTAAATGATCAAGTGTCGACAAAGGGGCTGGCTGGTGGAAGGGGAGGGGGTGGCAGACTGAAGCTGGGGGAGTCAGGGAGAGACGAGGGAGGAATCTGATTCCTCCTCACAGGCCTCCAACATACCCTGAGTGTGTACTTAAATATGAGTTCTGGACCGGTGACTTTTGGGACCTGCCGCCAGCAGTATCCCATTACTAAACTCTGTAGTGAAATTCTGCCCAACGGTAGGAGTTATATACACATTCTGTGGATGCTTCCATTCCATCTTCCCTATGCCGATCTGGATAGTAAGGGTTGCTAAATGCATTTGAGTGGCACATATTCTATAAGAATGTCTATGGGTGAGATTAAATGGTCTAATTACTATTGCTATTGCTATTACTGCAACAACATGCTGTGGTGTGGAATCTTGCTGCTCAGTGTTCCAGCCATACCTTTTTCTAGGATACTCCATTCCACTTCCACTTTTCATTTTTTGTCCTCAATAGTGAGCGTTCTGGCCCCACCAAGCATGCCTAATCCTCATTTGGCTGTTTGGGGGTCCCTCCCTCTTCAGCCTCCCCCATCCCAAATATATTTTGTACTATGAAAACCCTGGAGTTTCTGTGAGTCTCCTGATATCTATCTCCTTCCTATATGTGGTTGGTGCTGTTTTGGCTATTTATTATTATCATCACCACCACCATCATTGTTACATTTATCAGTTGCTTTATGCAAAGAAAGTGTCTCAAAGCAACTTGACAAAAATAAAACATAAACATTGACACCACCCTGCTCAAAACTGGAATTAACATATATGAGGAGGAGGGGATGAGGAGGAGGATAGGTCAATTTTGTACCAGAACACCAGATTTAGAAGGTAGCAAATAACTAGTGTGGTGCCCTCCAGATGTTATTGGACTATAGCTCCCATCATCCCTGACCATTGGCCATGCTGGTTGGGGCTGATGGGTATTGGAGTCCAACAACATTTGGAGGGCACCAAACTGGCTATCCCTCCTATAGGCTATACTTACAACAGCCAATGAAAAGCCATGGACAATGGGTTGAGTAATATGTCAAACAGCATGAGTGTGGCACTCCAGTTAGTGACCCTTAGTATCAGAAGAGAGTATTATAGGTATATAAGTTCACCTATAAAGCATTGGAGGAGTGTGCAGAATGGGAACATCAACACAAAATAAATAATTAGCATTTGATCCACTATTGGCATTGCAAGGCTTCTGAGTGCACAGGCTTTCTGGACTGAACCCATGACAATTCCTTATATGGGATTTGATCTAGAGGAAATTGAAATTAATAGGACACATTAGTCATAGCTAACTTTAGTCCCATTGTGGATTTCAATGGGATTAAAACATGACTAACTTCTTCTGGATCCAACTAATACCCTTTCCTTATGAGGAAAGGGTAATACATTTGAAGGTTTTCACTTTTTGTTTGTTTATTTATTTAATACACCACTTGTTTTGCATACCGCTTTTCAAGCAAATTTCACAAAGCATTTTTTAAAATAAAAACATTATTAGAAATTACACAATGCAGGGATGTGTCCCCCCAGACGCTGTTGGACTTCAATGACCATCATCACTACCACTGGCCATGCTAGCTAGGGTTGATGGGAGTTGAAAGCCAACAATATTGGGAGAGCCACAGTTTCCCCATTCCTACAGGACATAATGAATGTTATAGAAAGGAAATCCAGAGGGCAAAGAGGCCGTTGACTAGCCATGTTTTTAGTTTTAAACAAAGTTGACTAAAGCAAGAGGGGGCGCTTATTAGAGGTTTATAAAATGATGCATGGTGTGGAGAAAGTGGGCAGGAAAAATCCCCCACCTCTCTGCCATATGAGCAGAACTAGGGATGGGGAGAAACTTGGGTCGTTTGCATTGAAAGGCGAACCTACCCTCCAGGGGAAAAAAGTCAACCAAAACACAGTCATCTTTCAAAATTTGCACTTCTCTGAATTTTGCAGTGCAGTTCTCCAGCCAAGCAATGTGTACAAAAATGCATATACTAAGATAAAGTACACATAAAAGTGCACAAATTCATGAAAATAAATGTACCAAAATGCATTATATTAGGGGAAATTGCTTTGCAAAAAAGTGTATATAAGGAGAAATTTGCACTAAAATACTAATGAATTTTCTTGAGGACTTTCACATAAAATTCACAAACTGGTGTGGAACAAGGAGAACTGAACTTAAGATAAAAAAAATGAGAGAAGTAGAAACTGAAAGATATTTTTATTCCTAAGTAGAAAGGGTCACACAACAAAATCACTGGGCAGCAGACAAACCAAGTACTTTTTATCACAGTACACTATTCATTCAATTGAATTTCCTGTCACATTTTATAGTGTGGCTTAGATGGTTTAAAGCAGCCTTCCCCAGTCTGGTGCCATCAGGATGTTGCGGCACTCCAGCTCCCATCAGCTCCAGCCAGTATGGCCAATGGTCAGGGAAGATGAGAGTTCTAGTCCAACAACATCTGGGGGATACCAGTTTAGGGAAGGCAGGGTTAAAGGGACAAATTCAATCCCCATGTCAGGCTTGCTTTGTCCTTTGCTTTTCACACTCAAAGGCCAGTGGTGGGCAGAACTCAACCTTTGTCCTCACTCATGGGTTCTTGTCACAATCATTGAGAGGGACTACCCTCACCTTCTTTTGCATTTATTCTGTCTGAGAAGCAGATGGGTTTGTAGTTGGAGGTAATGATGGCACTCACAGAAGTGATGGTGTAGTTGGTGATAGGAGCAGTATTTGAAGGAATGCCTGGTGAGTCATTGCCATGAGACAAAGACCATTCTTTGCAAATCAGAAAGCAGTGCAGGGCTTTTGGAGTAGCAGCTGTGGCAGGCATGGGAGGCAACACTTATAGGACGGGTGGTGCCAGACTGCTTTCAATAATACCAATGTTTTACTCTTTCTGAGGCTCAACTGCATCTCCATCTAATGAATACAGTGGAGTCACGCCTTACGTTGGGTTTAGGTTCTAAAGTCAGCACGTGAGTCGAAAATTGCATATAGTCAAAACTACCCTTGAAAACCCCTTAAATCACCCATAAAGTACAGTACAAAAAATATGTACCTTTAAACACTAGAATCACACTCAGTGCAGCGAGATGCTCACACTATGAGAAGCACAGAGAAACTGAGACTGCCTGAGGAAACAGCAGGTTCACATCTCCCATCTCATGCTCACTCTGGGACGTAAGCTCATTGAGTGGAATGGTGGGCAGAAGAGCCCGCACTATTTATTTTTTTTCCCCCGAGGGCATATAGTTGAATTCAAGTAAGTAAAATGTGCATATGATACAACTCCACTGCACCATCGTCAGTAAGCTCGATAGCTACAGTGACAACACACACTCCAGTTGACCACAGGGAACATAGGAACATAAGATGCTGCCTTATGTATTGCATTGTCTTCACCGATAATAATTTCCAGGGTTTCAGACTGGGGACATTCCCAGTCCTTGCTGGAGATGCTGGAGATAGAACCTGGGATCTTATGCATGCAAAACAGATGCTCTCCCTCTGAACAGGCAAACAACAACTTATTTGCATCTTTCTGCCTGAACCTTTGGCATCCCATCACCCCTATGTCATCTAGCAGAGGTGTGGGGAACATTTTTTCAGCCTGAGAGCAACCTTCCTGAGGCCACATGCTGGTGGTGGGCAGGCCAGAGGCAAAAGTAGGCAGAGCAATGAAAATCAATTTTAGCTTTGTACAGCAGGCTAGATGGACCAATAAGAACATAGGAAGTTGCTTCATACTGAATCAGACCATTGGTCCACCAAGCTCAGTATTGTCTCCGCTGACTGGCAATGGCTCTCCAGGGTTTCCGGCAGGGTACTCTCCAGACAAAGCCAGATATGCCATGGATTGAACCTGAGACCTTCTGCGTACAAAGCTGATGATCTGTCACTGAGAGATGGGGGAGAAACTCAATTCAGGTCACATTTAAAGCTGAATCGATGAAATCTTCACTTTCCCAAACAATATGAGAACCAAAGCACAGACATCCTGAAAAATTTGCAATTATCTGAATTTGGCAATGCAGTTCTCCAAAAAAGTTCACCAAAATGCATCTATTAGCAGACAGTGTGCAGAAAAATTAATACATTAGTGAAAACAGCATACAAAAATGCATTACGTTAGGAGAAATTGCTTGCAAAAATGTGTACATTAGTCAAAACTACAGAAAAATGGTGCACATTAGGAGACATTTGCACTAAAATGCTGTATTTTCATGTTCTTTCTTTTTAAAAAAATTCAAATTGCTGCAGAAACGTGGAGAACTGAATTTCAGATTAGGAAACAGAAAACCAAAACTGATGGATTTTTCCATCCCTTGTCTGAGGCGAGCTGGAATTGGTTCGAGAGAGGTTGCTTTCTTGATTCACTGTCATCTCCGATTAATCAGGTTTGGCAGGTTTTTAAACACTACAAAAGACTGTGAGACTTCTTTGCCAAAAATGAAAGTTGGAGGAAAAGCCAGAACAGCCATCTCTCTTTCAAACCACCTTCAGCTCTGGGTGGGGAAAAAAACCCACAAACCTATTGTCTGCTTCCATCGTGAAACAATATGTGGCTGCTTCCTTTCACCATTTTTAATTTCTGGAAAACACTGCCTCCGAGTGGCTACCTTCAAAATAGAAGCATTTGGATACCTATTCCCTTCCTCCCCTTTATCTTTTCTGCCGTTCTGAAAAATCCCCAGCTACATTGACCTGAGGGATATTTATTAATCTTCCAGGGTCAAAAAATTGAAGCAAACTTCAAGAGAACTGAGTCATATCAGGGAGCTCACAGCGGGAATGAATTTCCCTGTTTAGTTAAAGAATTATCCACCCAGCTGATTAAATCAATGATCAATGGTAATTGTTCTTTGCATGTCATCTTCATTTTCACATACCCCAACAAGGTTCCTAGGAACATAGGAAGCTGCCTTCTACTGAGTCAGACCATTGGTCCATCTAGCTCAGTATTATCTACACTGACTCTCCAGGAGTTCAGGCAGGAGTCCCTCCCAGCCCTACTTGCAGATGCCGGGGACTGAACCTGGGACCTTCTGCATGCAAAGCAAATGCTCTGCCACTAAACTATGGTCCTTCCCCTTTCATGCAGGCATGCCGTATCAATTATTGAAATGTGATTGTGTTGATCTGCCTCCCTGTGGCATACAGAGTTTGTTTTCCTACATGCACCCCGTTCCCCTGAAAGCAAGACCTTTCCCTTCATCAGGGTTGTTCATCTTGGAATTCTCTCCCACCAGGTTTTTGGGTTTGGGGTTTTTTTTAGGTTGGGAAAACCAGAATTGTTAACAGTTGATTTTGATTGATTGATTGATTGCATAGTAACAAAAAAGCTGATAAAGACAAGATGCCAAATTACATGGTTACTCCAAAAGACAGTGCTGAAGGCTTTCTAAAACCCTTCTTTGCATAGACTGGGTGGCAACCTAAGACAATAGATAACTATAATTAGTCAGGATGCTTTGGTCTAGGCCAAGGGTAGCCAATGTGGTGCTCTCCAGAAGTTTTGGACTCCAACTCCCATCAGCCAAAACCAACCTGGCCAATGGTCAGGGATGATGGGAGTTACAGTTGAACAACATCTGGAGGGTACCACATTGGTCTATGCCCTGATTGTTCCTATCCCCATTCAGTCCTAACAGGAATACATAACTATCCTGCTATATAGCTTCCCTCTGAATTGGCTGTTGAGAATCTACTACTATGATGGGGATGGGGGGGGGAGGAACAAAGCCCATGGCACTAATATATCTTGGGATCATTTATATCTTACATAAATACCATAACTGGACTGTTTGATTCTTGTTTAGTGTTCTGTTCTTTCCATCCACAAATATGTTGTAAAGTAGCTGATCCCTGATGTAGGGCACCGGCGAGGAATCACACACTTAAAAAACTTATTTTATATGCCATCTTTCCAGGGACGTAGTCTATGCAGGGGAAGATGAGGCTGCAATTCTCATAAGACTGTCTGGGGGTGCTGAGACCCCACCCCTAGGGATGAACAGACAAAAGAAAACTGCTGTTGTAGTCAAGGCTGATTGATGTTTCACAAATGTTCTGCAAAAAACAACAACAAATTAATATAAGAACATAGGAAACTGCCTTATACTGAGTCATAGCACTGGTCCATATAGCTCAGTATTATCTACATGAGCTGCCAGCAGCTGTCCAGGATTTCAGGTAGGGAACATTCCCATTCCTTCCTGCAGATGCTGGAGATTGAACCTGGGACCTTCTGCATGCAAAGCTGATGATCTACCACTGAGCTATGGCCAGTCCCACTGGTTACTAGTTTGTGTTCTACCTGTACCCAGACTTGACTCTCTGGAACTCAAGACAGTATACATAGCATGGGTAGAAGATGTGGTCCTCCAGATGTTGTTGAACTTCAGATGTTGTTGAACTACCAGGCTAAGTTCAAGGTGCTTATTTGGGTGTATAAAGCCCTATATAACTTGGGAACAGGATGACTGTTAGATCATCTCACCTCTTGTATATCCAGTCAATCACTGTGTTCATAAGTGAGGACCTTATCAGGAAGTCCTTACGCACAGTATAGGAATCACACCTTTGTGGCTCCTATTCTTTGGAATTCTCTCCCTTAAATACTAGACAGTTGTCTCTGTTGTCTTTTCGACACCTACTGAAGATCATCTTTTAGTAGAGACCTGTATCCCAGTCTGCATCTGTGTTGGAATTGTTTTTAGTATGTTTTTATTGTTTTATTGCTTGTTGTTTGCCATCCTGGGCTCCTCTGGGAGGAAGGGTAGGATATAAATTTAATTAATTAATTCATGACAACTCCTGTCTGTCCTGACCACTGATCATCTTGCCAGTGCTGATGTGAGCTGGAGTCCAGGAACTTCAAGATACATGGGCTTTCTGGTCAGTTTCCCATCCAGGCATTGACCAGACCCAGTACTACTTAGCTTCAGCAGTGTATAGCTTGCCACTTCATCCAAGCCATTTGAGAGAGTTTATGATAGCTCTGAAAAACCTTTAAGAGAAAATGCTATTGTTTTGAGCCAGTGTTATCCTCTTATGAATGGAAGGGTGGGCTCCTTGGATCCCCAAGATCTGAACAACTTTTGCCCAGTCTCAAGTCTGCCATTCCTGGGCAAGGCGGTTGAGCGGGTGGTGGCAAAGCAGTTGCAAGTGCATTTGGAGGAAGCAGATTATCTGGATCCATTTCAATCAGGCTTCAGGCCTGGACATGGGACTGAAACAGCCTTGGTCGCCTTGGTGGATGATATGAGGAGGGCGTTGAATAAGGGCAAATGCACCTTCCTTGCCCTCCTGGATCTCTCAGCGGCTTTTGATACCGTTCACCACGGTATCCTTCTGGACCACTTGAAGAGGCTAGGCATAGGGGGCACTGTATTGCAGTGGTTCCGTTCCTTCCTGTCTGGTAGGTACCAGAGAGTGGCATTGGGGGATGAGGTTTCGGATCCTTGGCCTCTCACTTGTGGGGTGCCACAGGGCTCCATCCTCTCCCAGATGCTGTTCAACATCTATATAAAGCCGCTGGGGGCTATCATCAGAAGATTTGGGCTGCAGTGTCACCAGTATGCGGATGACACGCAGCTCTATCTCTCATTCAAATCTTCACCAAGGTTAGCTGTAGAAACCCTATCCAAGTGCCTGGAGTCGGTGAGTGGCTAGATGGGAAGGAATAAGCTGAAGGTGAACCCTGACAAAACCGAGGTACTGTTTGTGGGAGACAAGGGAAGGTTGGAGGATGTTGACCTGGTGCTCAATGGGGTACAATTGCCCCTGAAAGACCAGGTCCGCAGCCTGGGGGTCATTCTTGACTCCCAGCTGTCCATGGAGGCTCAGGTCTTGGCTGTGAGCCGGGCAGCGCTATATCAGCTCCATCTGATATGGAGGCTGTGCCCCTACCTTTCCAACCATCTGCTCCCATCGCTGGTACATGCCCTGGTCTCCTCTCACCTAGATTACTGTAATGCACTCTACGTGGGGTTACCCTTGAAAACGGTCCAGAAGCTGCAACCGGTACAGAATGCGGCGGCTCACCTGATTAGAAATGGAGGGGGTGGATGTCACCCCATTGTCATGGTCAGATCACTTCCTGGTGAAGTTTAGATTTATGGCTCCAATCCTTCCCTGCAGGGGTGGTGGACAGATTAAGATGGTCCGCCCCTCCAGCCTAATGGAATCCACAGGATTCCTGAGTGCTCTGGGGGAGTTCCCAGTAGATAGAGCAGGTTACCCTGTTGAAGCCCTTGTCACGCTGTGGAACGGTGAGGCACATCAGGCTCTTGACACAGTTGCCCCCGAGCATCTTCTCCGGCATTGTGGAGCCCAGCTTGCATCTTGGTACACCAGTGAGCTAAGGGCGATGAAACAGGCTGGACGATGGCTAGAGCACAAGTGGTGAAAGACATGCTGTGAGGCTGATCAGGCATGAGTAAAACATCATAACCATGCCTACTGTGTGGTGGTGAGGGTGGCGAAGAAGGCCCAATTCTCTGCCTCCATAGCATCCTCAAGTAGCCATCCGGTGTAGCTTTTCTGTATTGTCAGGGACTGTTGACATCAACTCCAGCAAATGGAGTCTTAGACCCTTTGTAGGCTGAATGTGAATTGTTTGCAAGGCACTTTCAGGGTAAAGTTGCTTGCCTCCATAGCAGTCTTGATGCCCCATCCACATCTACTGTAGTCCCCAATGAGGTGTCCAGTGCAACATCTGCTGCAACTTCTTGGAATCGGTTTCAGTTGATGCGGCCTGATGATGTGGACAAGGTGCTTGTGATGATGTGGCCAGCAACGTGTTCTCTCGACCCTTCCCCTTCTTGGCTTATTAAAGCTTGCCGAGGGGGTCTGACCAAGTGGATCCAGGATGTGGTCAATGCATCATTGTGGGAGGAAGTGGTTCCAGCTGCCTTGAAAGAGATGGTGATCCGACCACTCCTGAAAAAGCCCACCCTGGAACCATTGGTTTGTGACAACTACCGACAGGTTGCAAATACCCCCTTTTTAGGGAAGGTCATTGAGAGGGTTGTGGCACAGCAATTGCAAGTACTCTTGGATGAAACAGATTATCTTGACCCATCCCAGTCTGGGTTCAGGCCTGTTTATGGGACTGAATCGGCCTTGGTTGCCCTGATGGATGACCTTTATCAGGAGAAGGACAGGAGGAGTGTGACCTTGTTATTCTTACTGGATCTCTCAGTGGCTTTTGATGCCACTGACCATGGTATCCTTCTGGGCCAGCTTGGTGAGATGAGTATTGGAGGCTCTGTTTTACAGTGGTTCCAATCCTATATCTAGGGTCACTGTCAGAGAATAGCATTGGTGACTGTCTTTCGGCCCTTTGGCAGTTGTGCTCTGGGGTGCCACAGGGTACCATCTTGTCCCCCATGCTGTTTAACATCTATATGAAGCCCTTGGGAGCAGTCATCAGGAGCTTTGGGGCGAGGTGTCAGCAGTATGCTGATGATACCCAGCTCTATTTCTCTGTAACATCTAAATCAGGAGAGGCCGTGCAAGCCCTGGACCGCTACCTGGACTCGGTGGTGGGCTGGATGAGGGCCAATAAACTGAGTCTGAATCCTAGCAAGATGGAGGTTTGTGGTTCCCAGATTTGGATAATTGGTCAGTTGCTTGCTTTGGATGGGGTCGTACTCCCTCTGAAAGAGCAGGGAGTGCTCCTGGATCCATCTTTGTTGCTAGAGAACCAGTGACCTCCATGGCTAGGAGTGCCTTTTACCAGCTTCAGCTGGTAAGACAGTTGCGGCCATTTCTAGACCAAGATAGCCTGACCACTGTTGTCCACACACTGGTAACCTCCAGGCTGGATTACTGTAATGTGCTCTGTGTGGGGCTTCCCTTGAGGTTGGTCCGGAAGCTGCAGCTGGTGCAAGATGTGGCGGTGAGACTGCTCACTGGGGCAGGGTATCACCAACATGTCACCCCGCTGCTGAAAGAATTGCACTGGCTGCCCATTTGCTACTGGGCCCAGTTCAAGGTTCTAGTTTTGGTGTACAAAGCCCTATACAGCTCGGGGCCAGGATACCTGAAAGACCGTCTTACCCCTTATATACCCAGTCAATCACAGCACTCTGCAGGTGAGGGCCTCCTGCAGATACCATCTTATCAGAAGGTTTGTTCTGCACAATATAGGAAACGGACCTTTAGTGTGGCAGCACCTACCCTGTGGAATTCCCTCCCCTTAAATATTAGGCAGGCGCCATCTCTGCTATCTTTTTGGCGCCTTTTGAAGACTTTCCTCTTTCAACAAGCCTTTTAACTTGAAACCTATCCCAGTCTGCTTCTGTGTTAGAATTGCTTGTTAATATGCTTTTTATAATGTTTTTAACCCTTTTTTTGAAGATGTTTTTAAAGCTTTTTGTTTAAAATGTTTTTAACATTGTTTTGTTTAAATGTATTTTAAGGTCTGTTTTTATGATGTTTTAAAGTGTTTTTAGCGCTTCTGTTGGCCGCCGTGGGCTCCCGCTGGGAAGAAGGGTGGGATATAAATCAAATAATAAATAAATAAATAAAAATTCCTTTGTGGGCACGACAGAAGAAGATCCTTTGCATTGCCAGCTTCAGTTCAAGATGGCAATGCAAATGAATATTTACTAGGGTTGCCAGGCCTCTGGTTTACACCCAGAAACTCTGGTTTTTGGGGTCTTCTCCGGGTCTGCAGGTGAGTGACTCCTATCTCCAGACTCTTAGCTTTCATTTTTTTAAAAAAAATTCTAGGTGGTCTGGTTCAAGAGAAATACATCAAAATGTCAGTCCTCCCCACAGCAACTTCTGTTAGTACCAGCTGTTCTAATCCCTGCCCTTTCAGATTTTTAGCTAATAAGAGAAGTCAGGGTTGTGATTGGCAAGGAATTTGTTGATCTCCAGCCAATAGCTAAAGCCCATTTCAAATTCTGAAAACAGTTTCTTTTTCCTGCTTATCTGCACATCAGGAATTTAGTAAATTTGTATCTTTCAGCAACGTCAAGAGTACTTTCTCTGTGCAGGAGATGTGAATACACTGGGACTTACGTCTGAGTAAACATGCATAGGATTGCACTAGAACAGAAGATCACAGCAGGGTCTTGATAAGCATGCAAAGTAAGTAATTTCAGTTATGATTATAATAAAAGTGTACATGCAGGTTTTTTAATAACGTCAAAAAATAGCATATTAAACACTTTATCTTTCAAATAAATTTTGAACAGAAATTTTTAAAAGTGTACATGCTGCAGCTTAGGATGACATTACAATGTGTTATACTTTTCTAATTATAAGTAGTCAAACAAGTTTAATTTTTTCCTGGGCTCTTGAAGAGGCAGTTTATTTGTCTTATTCATAGCCTGTTTTGAAAACCTTCTCAATATGAAGCTTTAATCCTATTCTTGCTTTTCTGGGAGTAAAGCTGCAACCCTAATCCCACATACCTGGGAATAAACCCTATTGAATTCAGTAGGACTTACTTTTGAGTAGACATGGTTAGGATTGTGCTGTAAATCAATGGGACTTTTAAGTGAACATAGCAAAAGATTGTGTTGTAAATCTTTCTCTCCCCCTCCAATCCTTTTTTTAAGCAATTAGGCAGGGCTTACTTAGGTGTCATTGTTTTATTTGGTAGGAAACTAATACTGTGTTTTTTAAAAAAATGTTTTACAATGACCAACTGGCTTTGACAATAAACTATTATATGGGGTGTATGTATTTTTACATCACCGGTGTGTGTGTACAGGGCCGGTTTTAAAGGGCGGCCAGGTGGGGCACTGGCCCGAGGGACCCTGGAGCTACAGGAGGCCTTCTGCTCTCCTTCCATGATCAGCAGAAGCATCCGCGGACCGCCATCCCCCTGCTATCCCCCTGCTTTACCTACCTTTCCTTGTTTTTTGTGGCACACAGATTTGCCATCAATCAAGATGGCGGCCGAGGTTTCCTTAAGGGGCTGAAGCCTCTGCCGCCATCTTGGTTGATGGCATGCATGCGTGCTACACGAGCGAGTTGCTGCCATCAACAAAGATGGCGGCAGAGGCTTCAGCCCCTTAGGGAAACCTCGGCCGCCATCTTGATTGATGGCAAACCTGCACGCACTGCAAAAAACAATGGAAAGGTAGGTGAAGCGGGGGGATAGCGGGGGGATGGTGGGCAGCATGGAAGCTCCTGTCTTGTGGTCCATGGATGCTTAAGTTCCATGGATCACGGAGGGAGAGTGGAGGGGCCCTGAGCAAGCTGGTACCCAAGGTCCCTGGCATGCCTGGGCCAGGCCCTGTGTGTGTATATGGAATCTTCCCAGCAACCTTGTGAAGTAGGTTTGGAAACCAAGGCACTCACAACAAGGCTGCCAGATTTATTTATTTATTAGTTTGGTTTTTTGGTTAGGAACTCTGACTGGTTGTGGAATGCTGAGGTTTCTGCCTTACTCATAGGAATCTTGTTGTGGTTAGTATGTTATTACATTTAGGAAATCATCACTGTCTTTTTCCTTTTCTTTTTCTATTTGTATTTCATTTATTCCTGACCTCACTCCCTTACATCAATAGAAGCAACAACAGTGGTTCCATGTGCTCAACTCAACCCCCTTAAACCCATGGAGGATGCACCTTATTGTTTGCATGATGGTTTGTTTCTTGCCAAATAGTGATAAAAGAGAATTCATATACTGGGAAGTGTGGCTTCAATTGCTGTTGTTCCCAAGCTACTGTCTGTGAAGGTAGACCAAACCATGTGTGTTTTCTCTCTGTCAAGTATTACTTACTGGAATTGGGTTGGCTGTCAAAGTGAGTTTATAGCAGCCCACATAGTAGGCAAGAAAGGGTAGAGAATCTTCTTAATTCTTACTCATTTCTCAACCCTCTCTCTGCAGTGAAGGGTCAAATCTGTAAAGAAGTTTGAAGCAGTCACGTTAAAAGGCAGGGGCAGGGCATTCCAGGCAGGGAGTTGCCAACCCTGCTTGAATATGAATATCTTTGCAGAGAATCCCTAAACAAGCCTTATCAACAGCACAATCCTAACCATATCTATTCAGAAGTACATCCTGTTGAGTTCTATGAGCTTAGTCCCTTAGTAAGTGTGTTTAGAATTGCAGCTTTCAGGGGCATCCATCTTTGCTCCTGAGTGCTCACATCTAACAGCTCCACAACACTAGGCTCCCTTCTTCCTATAATGACCTGGCCTGAGAGCATTCAAACCCTTCTTGCCAGAAGCAAGTAGGCTAGATTAAATGTTCCCTACCCATGATCCCTAAGCAGATGAGAAGCAATGATCCTGTCATTTCAGCTGGACCTGGGAACACCCTCATTTAGCTAAGGTTTCTATCTTAATTTCCAATCAGAGAAGTTTTTTGTTTGAGTGGTATGCTCCAATGTATCATGCTTAATGACATCACTAGGGCCCACCCCTGAAATCTCAGCGTTTGGGATGCTTCTGACCTGGCAATCCTAAATTATTGCATTTACAGCAAGTCCCACTTTAGGCCTTGCTCTAAGCGCCAATCCCAGCAGCCTTGTTATTAGCGCCAATCAGTTGATTGTAGCTTACAGCAAGCCCACTTAGGGTAGGCATTGGCTGTGCTATGAAGTTCCCAGTGGGGAACTCCATAGTGCAGCTGATCCCAGCAAAAGTGCTATCACCACCAATCAGCTAATCAGCATGGACAACAAACTGGTACCCTTGTCATGCCTAATTTGGCCCAATGAACTGGATGTTGCCCATCTCTGCTGTAGTGAGATATGCCTTGTCCAGAAAGGATTGCAGCTGGCAAATTAGCCCAAACTGATAAAAGGCACTCCTTGCCACTGCTACTGCCTGTGCTTCTAGAGATAACATCTAGTCCAAGAGGACACCCAGACTGCTAGCTAGGTCATTTACAGGAAGTACAACATCATCCAAAACTAGTTGAGCTCCTCCATTTGGAAGAGGTGACTTTCCCACTCATAGCAACACTGTCTTGTCAGGATTAAGTTTCAGTTTGTTCACCCTCATGTGGTACAGTGGGCTAGGATTCCTGCTAACATAAGGGGTCTTCCCTACCTCTCCTCTCCCTCCATGTCCCCACACCCTCCCCAAATCTGCTCCAAAGGGTCAGGCAAACCCTTGAACAGTACATGGGGGGAGGAGAGCGGAGATGTTTCTGTCAGGCAAGCAGAAATATTTGTGCTTACGGAATGATCTCCTTTGCGCTGTGCTGAATACAGCCCAATGTTTATTTTGTAAAGATTTCTGTTAAACTTACGTAAGTAAAGTGAAACTCCAAGATAATAATAACTAGTTAGGTTGGGCACATCCTAACTAGGTAAACCCTCCCAAATGCCAGGATGAGGACATAAGGGGAGCCTTACTGTATCAGACTAAAGGCTTATCTAGTATTCCACCACCACGCCATGGCCAACCAAATGCCTATGGAAAGTCCACAAACAGCACATGAACTCCATAGCACTCTCCCTGCTTGTGCTCCCTGAATATCAAC
Source organism: Rhineura floridana (assembly GCF_030035675.1). Taxonomy (NCBI): domain Eukaryota; kingdom Metazoa; phylum Chordata; class Lepidosauria; order Squamata; family Rhineuridae; genus Rhineura; species Rhineura floridana. Next base: position 211,097,610 of record NC_084481.1, on the reverse strand, counting down.
TGATATTCAGAGGCAAACTGGCCTGAATTGGTTAAAATAGAAAATGCAACAGTGTGCTCTACTGTTGTCAAATGCTGCTGTACCTTGTCTATGCAGATTCTTATCAAAAGTGAAATGCAGTGTTTCTTCAGCACATGTAAGCAAAGAGGGCAGCAAAAACAGAACTGCTCTTAGAGTGACCCATTCAAATATTTCATAATAAAACCCATCACAATCTCTTATGGAACATGTAAAATGACACTTCTTATTAAAGTAAATAGTTGCAGGGGGAGTATTGATCGTTGTAGATTTAAAGATACAAAATGAGCAAACCTCAAAAACCTTTAAAAAGTTATACAAATTTATGGTGCATATCTAAAGCTGAATGTTCCAAACACATTTTCCTTTGACATTTCAGTCACAAAGTTCTCAAATTCTAGGACAGATAGGCTGGGGTTTTTTCCAGAGTGTGAAGGCAGTTTGAAAGAGGGATTGAGTAGGCCTGACCATAGGGTGGCTGGTGGGGGGGGAGATGGACACTCTACCCAAGTCTGGAAATCCAGGCTGCAAGCGCATTAAAAGTGAGGCAAAATTGTAGATAAAGTTTGAGGATGTGGATGCAAACTTATTTCCTCAAATTCAGGAATGGGGAACATGTGGCCCTCCAGATGTTGTTGGAGTGCCAGTCCCAGCCAATATAGCTAATGGTCAGGGGTGATGGGAACTCTGATCCAGCAATATTTGGAGGGCCAGAGATTAGCCATTCCTGCCCTAGAAGGATGGGCAGGAGGTAAATCAGGATCCACTGGTAGGTATCTGGGTGATTTGCAATAGACTGGCAAATCTTTCTGACTTCCAGCTGTTAAACAACAGCAGCAACGAAAACTTCCCCCCCCAAGGCTGCTGTACAGCAATGCTTGGGGGCAACCAGGAAAGGGATTTTTGCCCCACACCCCACAATGTTTTGTTGTGAGACAAAGCATTGGATTAAATGTTGTATTTATTCAAATATAACATCTTGCAAATCTGGAATAAAATATCTCCAATTAACCAAATTAACAAACATGAGCAGGTGAGGAAAATAACTAATTCTGGGAAGGAAGCATCTCTGCAGACCCCTGGGCATATACTCTAGCCAGTCGCTGTGGCTCCCCAGCCAAGAATGTGGAATAACTCTCCCTCCTTATGAGGTGAACCTTGTGTGTGGATCCCTCATGCATACCCTGGCCCTGCTATACTCGCATTCACTCAATGCACATGACAGGCCACAAGGGGTACCCCTCAGTTCCCCCCAGACTTAAAGGCCTTGCAAATCCCTGAATGGTGCCCATACCTAAAAATGCCTCAGGATACCTAAATATTTCCCCCCGGATTCCTCACCTGCCTGGACTCAATGTCTTAACAGGCAAACAGCCTCACCTTTCCCTGAAAGCCAATCAAATTAAACCCATCAGTATGAAGTAGGCAAAAAGGGCAGGGGTCCTAAACCAAGGGGCCCGACCAAAAAATCCCTACTTGTCTATATAGACATAGACACACCGCCCACAATGCTTGTAGGGAGGGAGGGTGCAAACAAAATGCAAGGAAGAGGTTTTGGGGGGCACAGCAGGCTTCTGCACTCTGCTGAAACCCCCTCTCACTGGCTGGGGAACATCACGTGTCCCTCCCCACTCACCCCCCCTTCAGAAGACACCCCCTGAGTCATCCTTGCCAAAGGGAGGGGTAAAGGCAAATCCATCCCCATATAACAGTGGGGACACTATTGTGCAAAAGGATTTGCGACCTTGGTTCTGGTACTGATTACAAAATTCTGGGATGAGCAGGTACTGAGAAGTGCCCTGCTTGTTTTTTTAATTTTATTTATTTATTATTTCCATTAGTCTCTGTGCACAGACCATCCAAATTGGTCCCCCATCCCACTGGTTGCGGCTGCTGCTGAAAGTCCAGAGTTAATCATGCATACTGCATGTGTACTTCAAGGATACCTTAAGGACTCCCTGATTCCTTCTAGCCGTGCCTGATATCCTGAGACATTTGGGGGAGTCTCTGTTAGTGGTCCCCCATGGCTAAGATGCACGGCTCATATACACCAGGAGCCATGCATTCAGTATTATGGGTCCAAATTAATGGAACTCATTTCCAGTTGAGGTCAGACGGACGCCCTCCCTGTTGAGCTTCAGGCACTTGTTAAGACCTTTCTATTTCAGCAGACATTTTAAATAAGTTGTACTATGCCTGTTTGTTGAACTTATAATTTTATCTGTGGCTTTTGTTTGTTCTGAACTCTGTATTATTGTGACTGATGGGGAAAAATTTGTAACCCCCTTTTTAAAATATATTTCAGAATATTACATCCAGCATAAAAATATATGCCATCCACAAAAAAGTTAAAACATCAAGGACCAGATAGAACAAAACAGAAAATATTAACTGTATCATCATCATGAGTTTTCTGTAGAAGCGTTTTTATATATACTGTTGAATTATATATATATGTTCCAAATCAAGAAGATCACAGAGACAAGTCCCAAGAACAGTGAAATAAGAAATCAATGTACAAAGTTTATTATTTATTTATTAGATTTATATCCCACCCTTCCACCTAGTAGGAGCCCAGGACGGCAAAAGCACAAAAACACTCTAAAACATCATAAAAACAGACTTAACTTTACTTGCATGGGATATGAAGGCAATAGTTCAATAATTACTGCATTCCCTGGGATCCCCTTTCTTTGGAATTGGGATATATATTGAATGCTTCCACTCTGTGGGCCATTTTTTAGTTTTCCATATTTCTTGACAAATTTTTGTCAAATTTTGGACAGATTCAGTAACAGTAGCTTGTAGTAACTCTATTGATATGCCATCTGTTCCTGGTGATTTGTTTATTCCAAGTATTTTAAGAGCAGCTTTCACCTCACATTCTAATATTTCTGCTTCTTCTTCATACTGTTCCTCCATAAATGAATCTGCCATCCTGGCATCTGTTTTATAGAGTTCTTCAGTGTATTGCTTCCATATTCCTTTTATTTCATCTTGTCAGTGTGTTCCCCTGTTGAACATCCCTACTCTTGCTTTAATTTCCCTTTCATTTCTCTAATGTTTTGGAATAGGGCTCTTGTTCTTCCTGTTTTGTTGTCCTCTTCTATTTCTAGAGAATAACTATTGTAATAGTTCCCTTTGTCCCTATGTACCAGTCGCTGTATTACTGCGTTTAGGTTTCTCACCATGTTTCTATCTCCTTTTGCTTTTGCTTTCTTTCTCTCTTTAACCATTTTAAGAGTTTCTTCAGTCATCCATTGAGGCCTTTCTCTCTTTTTAACTAGAGGTATTGTCTTTTTGCATTCTTCCCTGATCATGTCTCTGACTTCACTCCATAGTTCTTCTGGTTCTCTGTCAACTAAGTTGAAAGCCTCAAACCTGTTCCTTATTTGAATTTTATATTCTTCTGGGATGTTATTTAAATTGTATTTTGGCAATCTGATTGCTTTGTTGGTCTTCTTTAGCTTTACTCTGATTTTTGACACAACCAGTTCATTATCTGTACCGCAGTCTGCTCCTGGTCTTGTTTTTGCAGAACATATGGAACATCTCCATCTTCTACTACCAATTATAAAATCAATTTGATTCCTATATTGATCATTTGGTGATGTCTTTTCGGTTGCTCAAAAAATGTGTTTGCAAGAAACAAATTATTAGCTTCACAGAATTCAATAAGTCTTTCTCCTGCTTCATTTCTGTCTCCTAAACCCCATTTCCCCACAATTCCTAGTTCTTCTTTTTCCTGCTTTTGCATTCCAGTCCCCCATGATTATCAGCACATCAGCACATCCCTAGTGAAGACCTTTTTATTCCAGCCAGCATCTTAAGTAATTTTTTCTCTCTTGATGGTTAATTTTTATCACTACTTTATCACTACTGTATGTTTTGTACAGTTTTGCAGATCAGAAATGCCACCTTATTGAACATCATAAATGTACCTTATAGTAGGGCGCTAAGTGTTAAATGAAAATAATTAAATAAATGATACCGCTCTCTTGAGAATGACTCCCTGGTTCCTCTGGAAATAGCAGTAACAACCTAAGTGAACTTTGGAAACAACAGACATTATTAGTGTATTTTGCACAGTAAGGGAGGGGGGGAGAAAGAAACTGCCACACTATTAATTATTTTTATTTATTAGATGTATTAGTCACTTGTTACCAATGCCTCAAGCAACTTACATTGAAAAACATAAACACATAATTCCATTAAACATTCTTATTATTATTATCATTATTATTGTTCTTAGTAACAACAAGAACAACAACAAGAACAGTAATAATAATAACATTTCTATCTCACCGTTCCTCCCAAAAGAGCCCAGGGTGGCAAACAACAAGCAACAAAACAACAAAAACATCTTAAAACCAGTTTCAACACAAATGCAGACGGGGACAAGGTCTCTGCTTAACAAGATTGTTGGAAGAGGAAGGTCTTCAGTAGGCATGGCAAAAACAACAGAGACGGCGCCTGTCTAATATGTAATGGGAGGGAATTCCAAAGTGTTGGGGCCACAGCACTCCAGGTCCACTTCCTATATTTGCAGAACAGAACTCCTGATGAGATGGTACTGCAGGAGGCTCTCACCTGCAGAGCACAGTGATTGACTGGGGATATAAGGGGTGAGGTGATCTTTCGAGGATCATATAAAACATTAACATTCTCAAAACACCTACAATTCATATTCATATATATCCCCACACAGGCGGTCTCGCTTTCAATACTGTTTTCACCTGCAAACATTTTGGGGCAGACATACTGCTTCATTTCCAGCTGTTGCATGTGCCGTAGCTTCCTCCTTGAAATCCTGGAAGTTTTCATGTGCCAAATATTCTGGATTTCCCCCCCCCTTGCTATAATGCAAGAGTGCCCCTCCAGATAGCATTGATGTAAAACACTGGGGAAGCATCACAGAACAACTAATGTGTGGACGGCCCAGTGTAAACCCACCACTAATGCACTATTATTGATCAATAACATATTTGACTTGGTATGATTTTGTACAATACATGAACCAGGAAGAACATGTCAGGTTCCTTTGCCAGCATGTAAATGGATATAGTTTCTTTAAGTGGGTCTTTCCCCCTCTCTTTTCTGGTTTATCCCATACCCAAAAAGAAAAAGGAAAGTATAAGCACAAGTAAGATAAACAGTACATTGAAAATTGTAAATGAAAATATCCTGGCTTTAAAAGTTGAATTCCATAAATGCAGTGTAACACCAATCAATATGGGTTTATTTTAAATTATTTTTGAGCATTTAAGTTTGTTAATGTTGTATGATTTATTTATGTTGTTTTGATTATGTTTGATTATGTTTAATAATGGTGTGAAATTAATAAAGAATGATTAAAAAAAAAGCATGCTTCAGAATTCACACACACAAAAGAAACCCCACCAATCTGGAGGCGCCCTAAGATGGTCTTATGCCATAAGGCATTTGAGAGATAATTTTTCTGTTCTACAATTTCTCATTAGTATTTTTTAACAAAAAAAAAACCCTTTTACACTGTGTCTTTTTCTTTACCATATTGTTTTAAATTCTTGTTGTACACTGCTTTGGGAATAGTTGTCAAACAGTGGTCTGTTAATTTTTGCAAATACAAATAAATGCATTAGTCCCTTCAATATTTTCTAATTATTCGTATTTTCCTTTTTAAAAAAATGTGCTTGGCATTTCTGATTTGCAAAGCTATGCAATTCCACAGTTCAAAATAACTATGCACCCTTCAAGTGACCCCATCCTTCTGGGATCATTTTAGAAAGGCAGTATAAAAGTCCCAAAAGAAATGTAGTAAATAAATATATGGTATAGGAAAGCCTGTGCCAGCTCCATCCAAACTATGATTCTGCCAAAAAACAGATGTGACATTATGAAGATACACACCGCAATGCTGACCTTCATGCTAGATGAAGGTCAGGAGTGAGCTATTATTTTTATATAGTGAGAAGAGGCCTGGAATATGTCCTAAGATTAGCATCATCGTGTAGCATCCTCAGGCAGCTGACAGGGGCCCAGCACCCCATCAGGATCTCCAGCTCATGGGAAGGGCCATAGCTCAGTGGTAGAGTATTTGCTCTGCATGCAAAAGGACCCCAGTTCATCTTCAGGTAGGGCTTGGAAAGACCCCTGTATGAAATTCTGGAGAGCCACTGCAAATTAGTGCAGACAGTATTGAGCTAGATGGACCAATGGTCTGACCCATAAGGCAGCTTTCTGTGTCCCTCTGTCTACCCTGGGCCCCCAACAAACAAAGCCCTCCCTCCAATGCTGTGCTCTGATCAGCATTGGGCATCTGGATTTGGGAGCCACCATTTTATTTCTCACAATGCCCTGAAGTGACAGGACAATTCCTAGACTCATATGTCAGTAGGGGAGCAATTCGATACAGTTCACATGTAAAGCCAAATCTATCAAATTTGCACTTTGCAAAACAATATGATACCCGAACGCAGCCATACTTCAAAATATGCATTTATGCAAAGTTTGTGGTGCAGTTCTTCAACCAAGCAATGTTTACAGAAATGTATATATTAGGGGAAACTGTGCATAAAAATAAATGTATCTGTGAAAATAACATATAAAATGCATTTACTACAAGAAAATGTATACATTAGTCAAAATTGCATGCAAAAATGTGTTTATAAGGAAAAATTTGCAATAAAATGCTGATGAATTTTCATGAGGATTTATTTTTTAAAAATAAATATTTATAAATTGCTGCAGAAATTTAGAGAACTGCATTGAAAGTTGGAAAAATGAGAATCTGAGAGAACTGAAATGGACAGATCCTTCCATCCCTAGATGCCAGTGCTGATCAAAGCATTGCTGCTGCTCTAGTGTTTCCCTGTGCAACCAGACGGGTAGAGGGCACATCGACCGCTAAGCCCAGTCTGTGGCTTGAACTGTTGTGGGCAGTCATGGAACCACAGGAGTATCAGCAGCTTAGTTCCTACTTCCATGTATCAGATGTGTGTTCAATTTATATACAGTCTTTTCTATGAAATACATATGATGGTGCCTACGGCTAATTCACACCCAATGGAATTCACTCACCAAGTAGTGATGGCCACCAACTTGCATGGCTTTAAAAGAGGATTAGACAAATTCATGGAGGATAAGGCTATCAATGGGTACAAGCCATCATGATGGTTAAGTTGCACCACAAATGTTGGAGGCAGTATGCTTCTGAATATCAGTTGCTGGGAATCCCAAGTGGGGAGAACACTGTGGCACTCAGGTCTTGCTTCCACAGATGCAAATCCACATTTGCCACTCAACAAGGAGCTACAGCCAATCAAGGCTCCCTGCTAAGTCTACCTGTACGATACTACCACCATATGCTTGTTGCATTCACACTTCTTTTGTGCAAATACCTAAAAAAACAGAATGTGTGGCATTGCCTGAAGTATTTTGCACAGATACATGCTGAAGGGAATCACTGAGATTGTGGGGTGCCCACTGGAGCACTGCTTGGCTGTGCAATCTGGCTGCAGTTGCACAGTGGGCTAGGGATGAGATCCGTTGGCCGGTGCTGGTTCGAAAGCATTCCATCGACCTAACAGGATGGGATTGATTTGAGTTTGTTCTTTATCCACTAGCCTCTGCTTTTACCAATTTGTGTTTATTTCACTTGTAAAAAATATTAATATTGCTATTTTGC